>NC_141381.1:5146236-5746236 GCF_017979445.1 Akebia trifoliata | reverse complement strand
GCTGAATGAAGAAAGCACCTTAAATACTTCATCTCCAACCTCGAGAATTACAACTACAAAAGTGGCAGGCAAGTATTTAAGACAACATGAAACAAAAGGTTGATCAATTCCATCACTTCTAGGTCCCTGTTGCTCACTTCTTATTCTATGCCTTAGCATTTGTAAGGAAAAAGTCAATTGGAAATCTGACATATCTTTATAATGACCTCCACAACCTCTATAATACTTTTATCTAGTGTTTAAAACTTTAACTCCCAAATATACCTCTTAAAATCATTAAATTCATTAACTTTGCAATCAAAATATGAGACTGCAAAACCTAAACAAGAAACATCATACCGTTTTGTCATAGGCATGGAGAATGTACGATTCGGTGGAAATATTTCGACGAATAGTAAAGTTTGAACGAAATATTCATACAAAATACTCAAATACAATTATTAATGCTCTAATTAGTTAGATATTTCAGTAACTTATTCTTAAATATTTAAAAGATAAAAAATACATATATCATAATGAATATTGTTTAGGATTATAATATTGTTCATTTAAAAAAGTCGAACTTCTTTTATTTTATGTTGTTTTTATTGATTTATGTTAGGTGTTTTGTCTATTTTTTCACAAGAACTTATTGCGCCTTTACTACAATACAAGCAATTGAAAGCATTCATGTTATGCAAACAAGTGAACTTCTCGTCTTAGTACCACAAGACCTAATTAATTACAACTACACAAATTGTGGTTGTAGAGGAGACAGAAGAGTGCATAACGCTTTTCATTAGATGGCAAAACACGGGATTGGGTTAGACATAGACAATCCGCATGTTGGCAAATGATGGCCATGGATGGTAAGGAATGTAGGCTCTAAAACACGTGATGGCCCTCAACCATAAAACGCCTCAATTTGAACAGGGCTTTGAATCTAATAATGATGACTTTTACTTATATTGCTTTTTTGATTAAGCAGGAAAAATGGTGTTCATCGAGGGGAACAAAAATGTACGGATTGTATCATATAACGCTAGATCACTTCAGTGTGCCTTGGTCAATAAACCAGTTGTTGTCGGACTTGCACTTGACAATCAATTCATAAAAAATAGAGGAGTGTGTTTAATTCTATTAATAAAAAATAAAAATAAAAATTTATATCACAAAAACTAATGTATTCTATGATTATATTTTCATGAAATATATTGAGGAACATTATACGTCAAACTTCCATGCCAAACCCATGCGTGCATGCTTATAGGATATAGTACCGAAAAGGGGAACCATATTGGATAATAAAAAAATTCCTGAGGAGTAAGTTGGGGTGAAGTAGGATATATTAAGGTTTCAAGAAACACAAAGTTGCAATACAGATTTGTAGCATTACAGCACAAACCTCTCTATCCAATAATCTCTACAGAAAGCAAAATGAAATCTAGGTGCCAACTACCTTAATTGGTAAAACTTATGGTTTATTTCAATTTCTTTAAAACTAATTTCCTCTTTACTATCAAATAAATGTTGTAAGTGTAAACTTTATCCTTAGATTAGATTTTACTATACCATTATGATGACCAATGATAGGGTTCTCTTTGATTGTTTATTTTTGTAAGACTCTTTGATTTATTGGTACTTTAGATCAATGAAGAATGGAGAAATATGTAGGTTTTGTTTCCAACAAATCAGAGATAACCCTATCGTTGGTCGTCCTAATGGTATAATAAAATTTAATCTACACTTCCAACATTTATTTGATAGTAAGAAGAAAGTTTACCCTTACAACATTTATTTGAAAGTCAGTTCTAGAGAAATTGAAATAAATCACAGGTTTTACCAACCAAGTCAGGTGGCACCTGTATCTGTCAAGATTACTTGATAGAGAGGTTTGTGTTGTAATGCTGCAAATCCGTTTTGCAACTTTGTGTTTCTTGAAACCTTTATATATCCTTGTTCACCCCAGATTAATCTCACGAATTTTTTATTATCCAATAGGGTCCCTTTTTTAATACCATACTCTATAAGCACACATGCATGGCTTTGACATGTGAGTTTGATGTACAATGTTTGTGACGCCCCGCCAAACACTAACACAAATCCCCATGTCAAAACTCGAGGTATTAGGTAGCACCTTGAAATTTCGGCATGGTCTTCTATGTTTATGTTAGCATTCCAAGGTGTTCAACCTGCACCTGATAAACGACATACATTCCTGCATATATACATTCAAAATATAATACTAGCGGAAGCCTATATACATCTAATAACGTATAAAAATCAGAGTGCAGAAGAAGAAGTTTATAAACACGATTATACAGGATTTCCTCATTCTAATAAAATTCCTAACATTCAAAATCAAAATCTATATTACTCTTAGACAAATCGACACCATTAGGGGTAATAACCCCAGTACTCACCAGGTAATGGACTCTGGTCATCTATCTGACCCACCAAATGGTCCCCACTCGCTGGTTCTATGCCCGCCTCGCTAACTACAGGCTCTGAAGATAAAAAAAA
This sequence comes from Akebia trifoliata, assembly GCF_017979445.1. NCBI lineage: Eukaryota > Viridiplantae > Streptophyta > Magnoliopsida > Ranunculales > Lardizabalaceae > Akebia > Akebia trifoliata. The sequence continues at coordinate 5,743,734 of NC_141381.1, read as the reverse complement.
AGGAAGGAACGGGTGAGTAACAATGGTTACCCAATAAGGAAACAAACCATTTCTGCCAATAACTCCTCCTAACATGAATGAATAAACATAATGAATCATTTTAACATATGTAAAGTTTTACAGAATAAATTACGATTAACTGGTACATATAGCCACGAATGAGCAACTATCCATTTTAAAACTGACATTACATCAATCAACAGTACTCACTATAACATTTTCTTTATATACAAATCTAATTAATCAAATAGAAATATTAAACATGCATTTCATTTTATATATTAAAGTAAGGCAACAGATACATAATACACTATGGTGGAGTATTGAAATTAGAGAGTTGGGATTCACGACTGGATCGCTCCCAATCGGAACATGATGTTACAATTCTTCTCTGACTTTTAGTTCCTGATTTTGTGGCCAGTCTCTACCCTTACCACGCTTGGTTGACCATTTATCCAGCTCAAGCTGGTCGTTTGACGTGACCTAAGCAATGGGTCTTTTTTCGATGTGTCAGAACGTTCGACTACTATAGATTATTAGTGATCATTGACTAATCATCTTCGTCTATGCTTATCAGGCGTGCATGTGATTCCCAAATATACAAACCATTCGTATACAACCACCTTTACATAACAAGTTTACTGGTAAAGATAAAGAGGAATAACCCGGATTCCAATTGTGACTACACTCTCATACATGTCCCATACCACGTATAAGCTTGGTGGTCCCTGCCGTATATCCTATGATAGTACACTACTCCGAATGATATGACACACTATCCTTTCAGGCATTCACAGACTTTTTAACAGCTCAAAAAATAATTACATATATATATATATATATATTATTTTCATTTGAAAATAAAAGAGAAATTAACAATACAAGATTGAGAATGGATATTGTAGACACCCCATTTTTGCATCCGCCTGATTAATCAACTCATCAACCTGATCGCAATGATTCCCAATGATGGATGTTATTTCCATTGCTTTATTTTGTTACCAGAAATATTTTAGAAATTCGGATGAGGTATCTCAAACTGACAAAACTGTAGAAATCACGCTACGCTAGGAAAATATAACCCCAGAAGCTTAGAAATCATCATTTTTCAGACAAAAAGAAGTTTTACGATAAAAATCACTTAAAATGACCAAATTACCAAAATACCCCTAGCATCAAAACAACCCTAGAGCCTACATTACGCTTAGGAAAACTCTTTCGAACACATAAAATAACAAATCGGAATTAAATAAATCATTTTACTAATTTTCACAGAATTCGACAAAATTACGAAAATACCCCTCATAAAGTTCACAATCATTTCACACAAAAAATTTCATAAATGACATAAACTAATATTTCCATTGAATTCCTTACGAAAAATCGATTCTAAAACATTTTAGAACATTAAAAACCGACTTAAAACGTGAAAAGTCCTCTCCGGGGGCAAAACGATAATTTCACATTTTTCATAATTAAAAATTTTGAAATTAATAAATAAAATATTAAATAATTAAAGTGAAATATTAAGGAAATTAATTTAAAATTTTAAACTAAAAAAATCGATCAATCGGACTCTGATGAAAAATTGTTGAGGGTTCGTGAGATATTTCTTTAAGGCCCCTCCATTTGGGGGTCCAAAGAATTAAATATATAATAGAGGGGGGTTCTCCAAAAAATTGAAGCCAATCAAGCAAGACTGAAGTCAAGGTATTAAAGTCAATCAAGCAAGACTGAAGTCAATTAAGCAAGACTGAAGTCAAGATATTAAAAGTCAATCAATTAAGACTAAAGTCAAAATATTAAAAGTCAAATAAATAAGATCAAAAGTCAAAATCATAATAGAGTTCTAATTAAATAATAACTCTATCTAATAGAGTTCTAACTAAAACACAACTCCACCTAAAATAATTCTAATTAAAACACAACTCTACCTAAAACAATTTTAAGTAAAACACAACTCTAATTAAAAGAACTCTAATTAAACACTAACTCTATCAAAATCAACCCTTAAAAAAATCTATAAATAGAGGTGCTCACACCCTATTTTCGTATCAAATCATAAACTTTAAGAGAAGTAGGTCTAGAAGCCCCCTAGCCTCCCATAAACCCTAGTTTTGGAGCCCCAACTCCTTACCTAACATCCCTTCTTCGATTTTAGCCTAAAAAACACCTAAAAGCCCTTCAAGAACACCCCAAAATCCATTAACAAACTCGAAGAATTCAGATCAAAGAAAAAAGAGATACCTTGCCTCGGAGATCGAAAATCAAATTCGGAGACAGAACGAAGTAAGAAGTACGGTACAAGGAGTAATTTTTGTTGGATCTGAGGGAACAAAATCTTTGCTATCGAAAATGTATAACTTCTTATTTCTATTTTATTATTATCTAGGTTTTTTAGCAATGTAACTTATTTGAAAAATTAGTAGAGACCGGTTTTGGCCGGGCGGGGTTGGTGCCTAACACCTTCCAACCCCGTAACATGATCCCCGAATTCAGTTTTTTTCTGTTCTAGATTAGTCCTTTATCTGTTTAGAGTCATTGATCGGTTCCTAGATCGTAATAACTAGGTGGCGACTCCCAAACCTCAAGAGTCAAAAGTGGATCCGCGCACCCCGCGGATCGATGGCACTTTCAGATATCCAGTTTCCTACCATGCAAGTATGACCACACGGCCTAAAATAAATAATAGAATGGAAAAGTAAACAGCGCATCGCACTAACATAAAGTAAATAAATATGCAACCAGTAACATTATCCCTGGATATCCATTCACCAACCTACAAACCACACAACAATGTAAAATGCAGACATCACCCCTCGGGTGTGATTATGACATTTTACTATTTCATACCCTTTTTCCTTTTTTTGATTTTTACAATTTTTAATCTATTCAATAAAATATCTATTTTCTGATATTCATCAGCTCAATATGAGTTCATTGAATATTAAATCATATTTTTTAATTATAGAATTTATTTTTATCAATAATATTAAAAAATATAAAATTTATATCAAAACGGGGTCCGAATAGTGCACAAAACCCAACTGATGGAAATAATCCGTTAAAATACCCTACCCACGTATAATTTGTTAAAAAAATACAATTAAACATATCAAACATGTAATTTCTTGTGTGAATTTTGAAATAATCAATTGAATTCTATATTTTTGGAAACTCACTACAAATTATTTTAATAATATCCTAAATGAAATTTTCACAATCTACGATTACTAATAGAAATTGAGAGTTCATTACCATCTCTAGGCGACGGAATTGAAGCACGTACGTGAAAATCGAGGCGATCGTTACAAAAATCGAGACGGATTGAATTTTGAAGCGGCTGATTTTTGAATTTGACCTGGTGATTTTGAAGATCTCGATGCCATCGTTTTTTCTCCCTTCTACGGTGGAAGACTGTTTGACCCCGAAACAGGGAAAATTCGAGGTCGAAGTTTCGAAACCCCCATATATATACGGCTAATTTTTTACAATATTGGGTGAAAAACAAAGTGAAGTGGAAAGAGATTGAGTGGGTTTTGTAGAGAACGCGACTGCGAACATTTCTCCCTTTTACGTCAGTCATCAACGGCGAGCCGTTTATGAAAGATCTGAGGTAGAATATTTGAGAAAAAAATAATTTTTTTTTAAAGAAAACTTTCGTTAGCTTTTGGACGGGTTGGAAAAGAATAATTTTAAAAAAAATATTAAAATTTTAGTTATATAAAATTTGGGACGAAATCGATATTTCGCCTATTATTTCGATCGACAATAACTTGATCGTCCGCACTCCAAAAGTGACGAATGAATACTCTATTTTGCCTAATTTTTTGTTTCGGATCTAATGGTATAATAAATTTCTACATATTATGTCTCTATCAAAAGTTTACATTTTTGACCTGAGGTGACCCCTAAAATTGACGTCATTTTCATTTTTGACGATAATTCGACTTTCTATACTCCAAAAATGACAAATAAATAGTCCATGTTCAATAATTTTTTGTTACGAATCTAATGATATAATCAAATATTAATAATTATTGTTCTAGCAAAAAGTCACTATTTTAACCTAGTCTGACTCAATAATCGAGGATTTTGTAATTTTTCTATTCGGACTCGCACTTGAACGTGCTTACAGGCTAAAGTATGTTTTTCGATCATTTTGAATCTAATGATGAAGTCAGATTCCATTAAAATGATCAGCAACCTCATAAAGTTTTACCCCTAAGTCCCACTTTCAAGATTTTCTCAAAATTCCACTATTTTTTTTTATCAAGATACGAATTGAAAACTCGGGATTTTACATTATACATTTCTTGGAAAAAAAATTATAGAATGCATTAGTTTTATGATATAATATTTTTTTTATAAATAGAATTAACTTTACTCTTTTGTTTTTTTATTTTATTTTTATAAATTGATTGTCAATGGAAAGTCCGACAATGATTGACTAATTAACCAGGGCGCACGGAAGTATTGTCATTATATGATATAGTTTGTACATTATTGTACCATCGATGAATACCTTTTTTTCCCGATTAATCAAAAAAGCAATATAAAGTAGTAAGAGTCATCATTATCAAATTCAAAGCCTTGCTCCAATCAAGGCATTCATGTTTTATGGTTGATAGCCATCATGTGTTTTAGAACCTACATTCCTTATCATTCATGGCCTCCTTATGCCAACATACAAGTAGTCTATGTCTAACCCGATCCCATGTTCTCAATCCAATGAAAAATCTTACGCACACTTTCGCATCCTCTACAACCATAATTTGTGTAATTGTAATCAAGTAGGTCCTAGGATACTAAGATGAGAAGCTCACCTATTCAAATAACATAAGTACTTTTGATTGCTCGTGTCACAGCAAAGACCCAACAAGTTTCTGTGAAAAAATAAACAAAACACCTAAGATAAATCAATAAAAGCAACAAAAAATAAAAGTTGTACGACTCTTTTAAATGAATGAACTATATGTACTACATTATCACATTATTATAATCCTAAAAAAAATTCATTATCATATATGTATTTTTTATCTTTTAAATATTGAAAAATAAGTTACTAATATATCTAACGAATTAGAGCATTAATGATTGTACTTGAGTACTTATATGAATATTTCGGTCAAACTTTATTAATCATTGAAATATTTTCAACGAATCTTACATTTTTTATACCTAAAATCTAATTATTTCGATTGAAATTCACTATTAATCGAAATATTTCAAGAAATAAATAGTGATTTCCTTCCGAAATATATACATAAACAAATTGTCAGTTAAATTTCATGTCAGACCTTTTGGAAATTGCAATATTTTGATATATTTGGTGAAAATATATCGAAATTTAATACTATGAGGGTATCATAAGGTATTTTTGGTTGTTATAAGTGTGTTAGTGAATAAATGAAGTGCAACAAGCTTGCTAATGTGCTTATTTGTTTGTGATGTGGTACTTGCTTTAGAGTATGCTTGTGTATTTATTGTGCATTAGAGTATGTTTTGAGTATTTCTTGTGTGTTAGAAGAAAGATTAAAGATTATTTTTTTAACTTCCCTTAACTATATATTTTTTAATGACTTCTATAAGATTTTTCAACTTAGATTACCTCATCCTTCTAGAGCTAGTTTTAAACTCAGTAACATAATAGTTGTTACTTGTTACCATGGCCAATATACTTAAACATTGTGTTAAATTATAATCTAAACATTACAAAACTTTATGACACTTTGTTCAAACAATTGCAATAGTTGCTTATATTTGTTATTAGGATCATATAATCTTGAACCAAAAATAATTTACAATGGAAAATTCCAAAGCTTCATACATAGCAGTAATTTTCTTTCCTACATCTATAGTCAATGTAAAACCATGAGGCGTACTTGAAACCAGTGAGGTATACAAACCATTGTATGCATCTGAGTTTTGTTTCTCAATTCCATTAGAACAAGTTAAACTTGGTGTTGGCGGTCAACCATTTGAGACACGCAAACCCCAGGTGTGCAAAAACAAAATCTTTAAGTAATAAAACTAATCTTGCTTGCTTAACCGGAAAATAAATGTATAGAAATTATATAATCTTAAAAAAGAATATATGAAAATACAACATTGAAATCATAATAATCAAAATGAACCAATTTGAACTTAAATATTTATTTTGATAAATGATAACAAAAAATGGGAGTAGGCCAATCCAAAATAGTAAATGTAAATTCAAAAAATTTATTACATTAGACAACCATATGTGATTTAGATGGAGTGATATAATAAAAATGCATTGTGCAATGATATTTGATAGTAAAAATGCAAATACAAATCTGAATTAATAAAACATGAAACAAATGAAATTTGATTGTTTTAAAAAATAATCCAAATGATAGGCTTTGAATATTAGTAACTATATGAAAGCGCCACCTAGTTATTACGGGCTAGGAACTGATCAATGATTCAAAACAGATAAAGAACTAATCTATTGAAGAAAACTGAATCCGGGGATCACATTACGGGGTTGGAAGGTGTTAGGCACCAATCTCGCCTGGCCAAAGCTGGTTTCTACTAACTTCCCAAATAGATTACATTGCTAAAAGACCTAGATAATAAAAAATAAAAATAAATAATTATACCTTCGATACGCAAATATCTTATTCCCTCAGATCCGACAAAAATTGCTCCTTGTACCGTACTCCGTGATTCGCTCTATCTCCGGATTTGATTTCTAATCTCCGAGGTAAGGTATCTTTTTTTTTTTGGATATGGATTCTTCGAATTTGTTATGGATTTTGGGGTGTTTTTGAAGGGTTTTTAGGTGTTTTTTAAGCTAAAATAGAAGAAGGGATGTTAGGTAAGGAGTTGGGACTCCAAAACTAGGGTTTATGGGAGGCTAGGAGGACTTTTAGACCTACTTCTCTTAGAGTTTATAATTTGATACGAAAATAGGGTGTGGGGACCTCTATTTATAGAATTTTTTAAGGGTTGATTTGGATAGAGTTAGTATTTAATTAGAGTTCTTTTATTTAGATTTGTGTTTTAGTTAGAATTGTTTTAGGTAGAATTGTGTTTTAATTAGAATTGTTTTAGGTGGAGTTGTGTTTTAGTTAGAACTCTATTAGATTGAGTTATTATTTAATTAGAACTCTATTATGACTTTTAGCCTTATTTGATTGACTTTTAATATTTTGACTTTAGTCTTAATTGATTGACTTTTAATATCTTGACTTCAGTCTTGCTTATTGACTTTAATTTTGACTTTAGTCTTTCTTGATTGACTTTAATACCTTGACTTCAGTCTTACTTGATTGGCTTTAAATTTTTGGAGAACCCCCCTCTGTTATATCTTTAATTCTTTGGACCCCCAAATGGAGGGGTCCTTAAAGAAATATCTCACGAACCCTCAACAATTTTGCTTGAAAGTCCGATTGATCGATTTTTTTAATTCAAAATTTTAAATTAATTTTATCAATGTTTCGATTTAATTATTTAATGTTTTATTTATTAATTTCGAAAATTTTAATTATGAAAATTGTGAAATTACCGTTTTACCCCCGGAAAGGACTTTTCATGTTTTAAGTTAATTTTTTATGTTCCAGGATGTTTTAGAATTGATTTTTCATAAGGAATTCAATGGAAATATTGGTTTGTGTCATTTATAAAATTTTTTGTGTGAAATGGTCATAAATGTTATGAGGGGCATTTTCGTAATTTTGTCGAATTCTGTTAAAATTGGTGAAATGATTTATTTGATTTCGATTTGTTATTTTATGTGTTTGAGAGAGTTTTCCTAAGCGTAACGTAGGCTCTAGGGTTGTTTTGAGGTTAGGGGTATTTTGGTAATTTGATCAATTTTTAGTGATTTTTATCGTGAAACTTCTTTTTGGTCTGCAAGATGATGATTTCTATATTTCTGGGGTCGTATTTTCCTAGCGTAGCGTGGTTTCTAAGGTTTTGTCAGTTTGAGATACCTTATCCGGATTTCTGAATTACATCTGGTAAGAAAATAAAGCAATGGAATACACATCCATCATTGGGAATCATTGTGATCGGGTTGACGAGTTGATTAATCAGGTGGATGCAAAAATGAGGTGTTTACAGATGCCCCTCTTTGACAGAGGGTTGAAGCAAACTAGATAATAAATTTATTTTGGTAGATAGTGCGATATCTGAATCCCAAAGCTAGTGACAGTTCATTTTGCAGCCTGATTTAGCAATTTGTCAGGGTGTTCGGATCCTAGAGGGTAAAGCTCTCCCCGAACTAAAATGTTGTCAGGTCCTCGAGCTTGAACTCTCACTGACGATGTGAGATCCTCGAATTTTAGAAAATTCTCCCTGACTAATGCAAAAGTGCACGTGTGTGCAATTGTGTGATGCTTACTGAGTAAAAATGTGTCAGGTCCTAGAGATCTTCTCTCACTGACAATAATGATTCAAAATTGAGATGCACTTATGCAACGAAAACAATCATGACAAGATTTAACAATGTGATAATCGGAGTCATAACATTGTAGGAATTTCGTTAAATCCTATTTGAAATTCTTTTTAGAGTTCGAAAAAGTTTGAGTCTCGTTTATCGGACTCGAGCCTATTGTAGCCATACTTCTTGGGCTAAGGAACTTAAACAATCCTGTTAATTCAATATGATTCAAACAAAACTGGAGTCTCGTTTCACGGACTCTGACTAAGGTTTAGAGGAACTTAAACAATCCTATTAAACATGGAGTCTTGTTTCTCGGACTCGAGATAAGGTTTGTAGGCACTTCAAAAAGCCTATGATTCAAAAAATTGGAGTCTTGTTTCTCGTACTCGAACTTAGATTTATAGGCACTTTAAAAAACCTATTTATTATATGATTCAAAAAGTTGGAGTCTCGTTTCTCGGACTCGAACTTAAGTTTGTAGGCACTTCTAAAAGCCTATTCATTCTATGATTCAAAAAGTTGGAGTCTCGTTTCTCGGACTCGAACTCAAGCTTGTAGGCACTTTAAAAAGCCTATTCATTCTATGATTCAAAAAGTTGGAGTCTCGTTTTTCGGACTCGAACTTAGGTTTGTAGGCACTTCAAAAAGCCTATTCATTCTATGATTCAAAAAGTTGGAGTCTCGTTTCTCGGACTCGAACTTTGGTTTATAGGCACTTCAAAAAGCCCACTCATTCTATGATTCAAAAAGTTGGAGTCTCGTTTCTCGGACTCGAACTTAGGTTTATAGGCACTTCAAAAAGCCCACTCATTCTATGATTCAAAAAGTTGGAGTCTCATTTCTCGGACTCGAACTTAGGTTTATAGGCACTTCAAAAAGTCCATTCATTCTATGATTCAAAAAGTTTGAGTCTCATTTTTTGGACTCGAATTTAGGTTTATAGGCACTTCAAAAAACCTACTAATTCTATGATTCAAAATCGAGCTCAAAGTTTGAAAGATCGGGCCTTTATTGGCTTATCATGCTTTTGGATTCATAATTATCATTGACTTTATTGGACTTTCAAGTAAGATTTTCATTTTTATCATGTGATTAAGAACAAAAACTTTGAAATTAAATGACCTTCAAAAATGCCCCTAGTTTCAAGGTTGGCTTTAACTGGGACTTGACTACGAGACTGATGGAATGGATTACGCTTGAAAAAAATGGACTCTGATGTATGATAGATACAAGAACTGACATTCTATTAAATTTAAGACTCTTGAGATTATCATATGTGCAATAAAGAATTGATCATTATTTTTGAGAAATGCTTGAGCTGGACTTAAAAAATCTTGGTAAATATTAGAATAAAAGATCTTTCTCTTCAAAGTGGTTGATGATTCTACATCTTCCAATAGCGAACACTTGAACAAGTAAACATACTCTTAAAGATCCTACAATGTTTAAGATGACTTCTGATTTTTTCGACTTCAACATTGTCTTCGTCAGATGTGAGCTCTTGGCTGAAAAACGAATATTGTGGTTTGAATGATTATGCATTTTCTAATTTCTACACAAGCTTCCTTCTGAAATTTTCTTCTTGATGGGACCTTTCTTCCCATTTGATGATGTCCTAATTTTTGTCTAGATCGCCTCTTAAGGTTTTCAATCTAGCGGGCCTTATTTTTTTTTTTGATGATGTCTTGATTTTTGCCTAGGTCACCTTTTTAGGTTTTCAACCTAGCAGGCTTTCTTTTTTTATGGTTATGCCCTAAATTTTGCCTAAATCGCCTCTTCGGGTTTTCGACTTAGCGGGCTTCTTTTTTTTTTCTTGATGATCTTGTATAACCAACTCGACAACTTTTTAGTTCCCTGCACCTTAACCGAGTCAATTAGCATTCAGGATGACTTAATAGGTGGGCTTAGGATATGGTTTAAAAAGAAAAGATATAAGGCTCAACTTCCCAAAATGCCCCTAGTTTGATATTCTCTCTTTTTTGTCAATTATTTTGATTTTTTCTAAATGCCCCTAGTTTGGCATTCTTTTCTTTTGAACCTTTTAATAGGAGATTTTCCTTTTAGATGATACTTTTCTTAAAAGAATAATTTTTTTGTATGACCGAGCCTGAAGTAACTTCTCAGGTTGCCTACGTACCCCAAATATTTCTTTTTCTTTTGAGATCAAGTCAAAACGTAGTTCATACTAAGATTCCCTCCCAAGGTTGGTCGGTATGGTTTAGAAAGAAGAGGCTATTATTTTTTTAAAGGCTGCGAGGGGCTAAATAATGTTATTTTTTTTCTTTTTTGGTAAGATAGGATAATTGTTCGACCAAAGAAGGCCTCCTTTGGTGAAATACTAATTAATTTGGTCAAGGTTTAGGAATTCAGTATCTGGATTGCTCTGTCAAGTAAGGTCTTCTTTTGAGAATAAATATTCTTCAGTCTTCTTTTGTGTAATCGAGTATGATCGAGTTTTTTGACTATTCAACTCTTAACAACTTCGAGAAAATCTTTTATTCTCTTATGAATGAAAACTCTCATCTTTTGAGTGAAAAACATGGTAAATCCACTATAGATCTTAGCGTCTTTGTCGATGCTTTCAGCTATATCATTTTTTACCAATAATCTTTGACTTTGAAATCACTCTTGATTTATGTTTTTATGTAATCCATCTATATATCCTTATGAGACCATGCAAGAACATTGTCGAATTTCTCAAGTAAGTTTACTATTCTCTCCTGTTCTCCTGAGGATAACGTATCGTCAATTTGCACTTCTTGAGCGTACTCTTTAATTCTAATATTTATCAAATTTGGTAAGTGAGCTTTAAGTCATTTCTCATGTTAGATCTTATATTCAAATCATTATTGCAGACATGATAATCAAAAGCTTCTTTATTTATTGGAATTGAAAAAAACATAGACTGACAAACCTTACTAAAACCCAAAAATAAAAATGACTAACTGAATTCAAAGACTGACGCAACTAAAGCTAAAAAATAACTAAGAAGACTTAAAAGACGACATCATTCTGAATGGAGGGACACAATTCTAGAGTCTATGCCACTTCGGTTATGTTCGATGGATGACTTGAACTTTCCTACTTTTACTATCTCTTTATATTCTGATTCAAACCTACCATATGCGGGACAACCCGTTGCTTCAATGATTTCTCTGTTCTTCAGTTTTGTCACTGCCTTAGGGTAGTTGAATTCATTCTGGCATGGAACGAATGCACTGTAAAGACCGATTGGGTGAATGAAGGAAACTGGGTCAACTGATTCGGGTTTGGATATTGATATTAGGTTTAGAGTAGGAAGGGGTTGATTTTGAAAGGTAGGCAAAGGGTTAGTCTTAACATTGGGAGTAGTAAGAGTGGGTATGGTGACTTTTCCTTGCTCAATAAGGTCTTGGATAACATCTCGGAGAGTAATACACCTGTCAAGAACATGACCAGGCATCTGATGGAATTCACAGAATTGTCCATTATCCATGTTTGGAGGAAAAGGATTAGGCAAAGGCTTAGGTTGTAAAGGTGTCAGCAATCCCCTTTTCATCAATTTTTGATAAGCAACACTAAGGGACATTCTAAGATTGGCAAACTGTCTTCTAGGCTTAGCTTGTGAAGGTTGAGTAACTTAAGGAGATAGTGCGAAGGAGGTGTTGGCAACTTGTAAGGAATTGACATTATGTTTGAAATGTTTGGGTTTTAACTCAGACGAGTTACCAAAAAATACCGAAGAGTAAGCATCCTCATCTTGATTTCCAGCCTCAATGAGAGATTGAAAAGTAGGGAGGTATTGAGGCATCAAGTACTTGGCATAATTTGGAGTGGTATTCCTGAGGATAATCTTGACTTGTTCCTTCTCTTGAGGTCGGTCCTACAATTGAGCTGCTTTAGCTCTCCATCGAGCAATGAACTCAGTGAAAGTTTCCCCGGATTTCTGTTTAGTAGTTTCTAGATCTTTTCTTGTGAGTTCAATACCCGTATTAAATGAATATCGACCAATAAACTCCTTCATCAGTTCATGCCATGTTCTTACCCGAGGCAAGTCCAATGACATTAACCAGCGTAGGGCATGACTTGTAATCTTTGAAAAAGTTGAGTCATCTGTTCTTCACTTAGACTCTGAGATTGCATTATGCCGACATAGACTTTTAAGTGAGTCCTAGGGCATCCAATACCATCAAACTTCTCCATATCTGGCATTGTGAACTTTTCTGACAGATGGACCGTGGGAAACAAGGTCATTGCCCCTAATTCAAGAGTAAGATCATCGGGGTCTTTAATATTCTTCAAAGTAGTTTCAACCTGAGTTATTCGATGAGTTAGGACAGGGTCGACGTGTAACTGATCATCTTCTTGGTTTTCAACGAGGTCAAACACATCCTGAGGTTCTATAGCTTTATCTTTTTCCTTTTCAATTTTCAGAGATTCGATTTGTGTTTGGACAGAAGCAATAATCTGTGCTTGAAAAGATTCTAAAATCTGACGGAGTGCAGCTTCATCCATGGTACTCGTTTCTTCTCGTGGCGAAGACTGACTATTTGGCAATGGTACTCTAAAAAGACGACTCTTTTCACGGACTTAAAGTGGTACAGATGGAGGTTTAGAACGTTTGGGACCAATTATCACCTGATTGGAAGTAAACCAAGGTTAACCATTGACTCTAAAGGTTTGACTCTTAACCACATGATTAAAATTTTAAAATTAACCCAAGTCCGGTGGAAAATATTGAATCCAAATGCACTATAAGTTTATAGTGACCAAGAAAGTGAGAAAGGTTAGACGCGGGTCTACCCCTGATTGGGATTGAACCTTTGATCAGACAAATTAATTTGATCATAAGATCGAATCTTTTTTTATATAAAGTGGTATGGATCTTTAAAAGTGAAACCAATTAGTCCAACTGATTTGGTATTGATCAATTTGATCCATTTGTCAATTGGGCCAACTAGTTTAATTGGTTCAAATTGATCGGTACATTTCACTGATTGGGTCGGACCAATATTGCGGGTTTTGTTTGATTATTCTGGATCGGTCCGCCCACTTACCTGTTGGTTGGATTGAATAAAACAACCCGGGAACACCCATAATCAGTTCGGGTCGTGACCTATAAGAATGCTTCTAGACTCTAGGCTTACTAAGTGCAATGCATTTTATCTGGCCACCATTGCCCAAATACACCTATATACCTCTCGATATGTGGTGACTTGGTTTGATATACCGTATAGGTGATAATCTAAAACCTCAACTCACTTCTCTGAAGTCAAAAACAGCTAGTTTGATCTCCAGTTGAGAGGTGGCGCACAATGCTGAGTAAGGGCGCACTTAAGTACCTCTCGTCTAGAATAGACGTAGTCTATCCCCCTCGTACAGTAGGGTACAACGGGGCAAGATCTTGCTTAGGCACCGGTTTTGACCAAGAAGTGCAATTGATATACTTGGATTATCTTTTATATACCTACAGGTACGAGTCAAGAGTTGTAGCTTTCATAAATGGTTTGGCAACTCACGAGGGGACCGACCACGTACTAGTACTACGTTGGCAATCGGGATATGTGACTGTGTGGCTCACAATAGGTCAAAGGCTCAGGTCACTCCAGCCTGGGTGCATCAATATACTTCTCAGAATCACCTGATCAGACAGTATTGATGCCCCAGTTTGATATACCCTAAGGTATGTGACTGGAGTTGTGGTTTTCATGAATGACGTCGCATCTCCGAAAAGACCGGGCACACACTAGTGCCACGTTGGCTATTAGGGACATGCAAACGTGCAAAGCAGTAAACGTGCTAGTTGTGTGTGCAAAACATGGTGGGGTGTGCCCGGGGCCTTTTTCAAATAAATGGGCCTGTGGGGCAGATCAGATCATCAACATAGGTATCATAGAAATATTAATCAAGATAATACACAAACCCATCATATCACGATTAACATAAGCACATCAAACATATATTCAAATCGAGATCATAGCATGTTAGATAGGCAATTAACACAAACACTAATAATCAGATTCAATCGTTAAAACAAGCATACAATTCTTAGTCCAAACCAAAAAATAAATAAATTTTATGGTCCAAACAAGGTTATTTTAGGGTGACCCTATACAAATCAAGATTCTCAAAGAACATTGAATTGAGGACAGATTGATAGTTGTGGAGGAGTGATGACTTTTTTTTTTTTTTTTTTTTAATTTATGACTCAACAAAATTCTCAATGAGAACTTAGGTTATCTCGACTAGCACATTAAGATTTCAAAATTACTAAGAGTCATTAGGCCACGTGGCTCCCTCATTGATCATCTAATTCCATGGCTTTTATAATTTTGATTGGAAAATATTTGAATTTGAAAATAAAATAAAATTTTTTATTTTTAGACCCCAAATTTTGAAAATGGGTGGCATTGAAATTTCAAATATAAAAGAAAAAATTCGAAATGAAAATTAATTTAAAAAAATTTCTTTAAAATTTCCTTTAAAAATTTTCAAAATTTCATACGCCACAAGCACGTGGCGTTGGATCATCCTTTTGAGTGCCACGTGATAAGATCAACGACTCTTAGTAAGAAAGAAATCTTACTAAGTTGGTAAGACCAGCCTATTCAAAAAATAAAAAAATAAAAACAAGGAATTTTAGGTTGCTGTCAGGAGTACTCACAACCTGAATTTTTATTTTTTAAACAATGTTATCATTACTTCAAGAACAAAGCCACTAACAAAAAAATATATATATGAAACTTAAAGATGTGAGTCCTACCATCCCCACCATTCAAATTCAACATAACATAATCTTTCTTATATTATCCAACTCTCTTCAAAAAAGAAATTATTCTTCCCTTGTAAAGAAATCAACTCCATCCAACCAAATGGATTTTGAGCGTTAAAAATCTTGTATCCCAATGCACCAATTAACCAATCTGCCACAAACTCAATGTATTGGCTCATTATATCACTATTCTTTAGTGTTTCAGCATCTAAAGTCTTTTTAGCACCAAAACGAGGTTCTAAATGAAATTGATTTCCTATACACCTCAATTGGCTAGAAGCAGCATCAGCATGAATAAACCAACTTCTCTTAATTCAATCGAAGGCATTTTTAACGTGCATAGAATCCGAGAGATGATAAAAGAATGATTTTTGCCTTTCCTTCAAAACATGAATTATAATCTCCCCAACATTGGGAAAGCAACGAGGTAACTCGATCATTATTTTCTGTTTGAGATCGCATACGGTATCCTTGTCTGAGACTATCATGGTAAGATGGGTATCGAGACTGGTGTCTATAAGTTGTCTATTGACCAGGTTCCACACATTCTTTTGCCATTGAAGCATGAAGGGGAATAGATACAAATAATGAGCAGAGCAAGAGAGAGAGAGAGAGAGAGAGAGAGAGAGAGAGAGAGAGAGATGAAGGGAGAGGGATGAAGGCGTCCTTTTCTTCCTGTTCTACTTTCTCTTTTGAGAAGGAGATAGAAAAATTAAAAAAAACTAATGTGCTACTAGCACACCACCCAGCAATGTGAAAGCATTAAGGGTTTAACACTAAAAATTGAGTTTCTGCTAGGGGCACACCAACGAGTTAAATCAGTAAGCTGCTGTTCTTGCTAACAGCATGCTAAAAACCTCTTTTTTTTTCTTTTTTTTTTTTTCAAAAAAAACCAACCATAAAAAAAAATTAAAAAAAAAAAAACTATGAATCGAAAGGTCAAACTCACACCTACAACTAAATTTTTTTTCCCTTTTCATTATATTTTATTTTTGTAATAAAAAAGAAACGTCCACGGATAGATCACTAATTAAAAATAAAAATCAGTGATCTCCCTGCTTTCACAACCATTAATCCATTTTTAACACCAATCCATTGAAATTTTGCATTATTTAGGATCACCCTAAACGACAATTGAACCGCAAAAGTAATGCTTGATTGAACGATAAAAATAATATACCGAGATATCAAATATTCAAAATCGAAACACATGCTCAATAATCGAATCAAAACATAAAGATGCAAATAAAATAATAAATAAATAAACTCACAAATAAATAAAAAACATTCTAAGTAATTTTAGCAATGCTCCCATACTTGGGGTTTTTCAAGTCTGATCCTCAAAAAGTCCCCAGCGGAGTTGCCACTGAAAGCGCCCTCGATCCGCGGTGTGCGCGGATCCGCTTTTAACCCTTGAGGTTTGGGAGTCGCCACCTAGTTATTACGGGCTAGGAATCGATCAATGACTCAAAACAGATAAATAACTAATTTACTGAAGAAAACTGAATCCGGGGATCACATTACGGGGTTGGAAGGTGTTAGGCGCCAATCCCGCCCGGCCAAAGCCGGTCTCTACTAACTTCCCAAATAGATTACATTGCTAAAAGACCTAGATAATAAAAAATAAAAATAAATAATTATACCTTCGATACGCAAAGATCTTGTTCCCTCAGATCCGACAAAAACTACTCCTTGTATCGTACTCCGTGATTCGCTCTGTCTCAGGATTTGATTTCTAATATCCGAGGCAAGGTATCTCTTTTTTTTTATCTGGATTCTTCGAATTCGTTATAGATTTTGGGGTGTTTTTGAAGGGCTTTTAAGTGTTTTTTAGGCTAAAATAGAAGAAGGGATGTTAGGTAAGGAGTTGGGACTCCAAAACTAGGGTTTATGGGAGGCTAGGGGGACCTTTAGACCTACTTCTCTTAGGGTTTATGATTTGATACGAAAATAGGGTGTGGGGACCTCTATTTATAGAATTTTTTAAGGGTTGATTTGGATAGAGTTAGTATTTAATTAGAGTTCTTTTATTTAGATTTGTGTTTTAGTTAGAATTGTTTTAGGTAGAATTGTATTTTAATTAGAATTGTTTTAGGTGTAGTTGTATTTTAGTTAGAACTCTATTAGATTGAGTTATTATTTAATTAGAACTCTATTATGACTTTTGGTCTTATTTGATTGACTTTTAATATTTTGACTTTAGTCTTAATTGATTGACTTTTAATATCTTGACTTCAGTCTTGCTTATTGACTTTAATTTTGACTTTAGTCTTTCTTGATTGACTTTAATACCTTGACTTCAGTTTTACTTGATTGGCTTTAAATTTTTGGAGAACCCCCTCTATTATATCTTTAATTCTTTGGACCCCCAAATGGAGGGGTCTTTAAAGAAATATCTCACGAACCCTTAACAATTTTGCTTGAAAGTCCGATTGATCGATTTTTTTAATTCAAAATTTTAAATTAATTTCATCAATGTTTTACTTTAATTATTTAATATTTTATTTATTAATTTCAAAATTTTTAATTATGAAAATTGTGAAATTACCGTTTTACCCCTGGAGAGGACTTTTCACGTTTTAAGTCGATTTTTTATGTTCCAAGATGTTTTAGAATCGATTTTTTGTAAGGAATTCAATGGAAATATTGATTTGTGTCATTTATGAAATTTTTTGTGTGAAATGGTCATGAACTTTATGAGGGGCATTTTCGTAATTTTGTCAAATTCTGTTAAAATTGTGAAATGATTTATTTGATTTCGATTTGTTGTTTTATGTGTTTGAGAGAGTTTTCCTAAGCGTAACGTAGGCTCTAGGGTTGTTTTGAGGTTAGGGATATTTTGGTAATTTGGTCAATTTTTAGTGATTTTTATCGTAAAACTTCTTTTTGGTCTGCAAGATGATGATTTTTATATTTTTGGGATCGTATTTTCTTAGCGTAGCGTGGTTTCTAAGGTTTTGTCAGTTTGAGATACCTCATCCGGATTTCTGAAACACATCTGGCAACAAAATAAAGCAATGGAATACACATCCATCATTGGGAATCATTGCGATCGGGACGACGAGTTGATTAATCAGGCGGATGCAAAAATGGGGTGTCTACACTATATTACCGTACAACAACAGTTGGAAGGGCAATAGATCTTCCAAAGGTGCCATTAGGAGAAGAGCCTTTGAACTGACTTGTAGGAATCTAATGCGTAGAGTAAAAAAACTCAGTTTATTTAAAAAAGTGTCATTTGACAAACATGATATTGTAATAAGAAAAGTAAAGTCACGCATGTTACAAGCAAATATGTGATCGCATAGGTGAGAAACACTTAGAATGATCAATGATCTAAAAAATCCAAATAAGGAATAAGCCTTTTTTAACATGCCGTTAGTGAGATTAGACCATGAGTCCAAGATAAAGAGAAAGAGAAGCCCTAATAGAGTTTGGGAACCATAAGCAATACATTCAAGAGAATATTATAAAGACTTCCGTTTAATTGAAGCAATGGAAAGGTATGTCATAAATGCTTGGACTTAAGGGAACACAAATTAAAAAATAAAAGCTCAATCAAACAAAGAAAAATGGATGAAAAAATTTGTGACGCCCCGCCAAACACTAACATAAATCCCCATGTCAGATCTCGAGGTACTAGGTGGCACCTCGAAATTTTGGCATGATCTCTTCTGTTTAAGTTAGCATTCCAAGGCGTTCAACCTGTACCTGATAAACAACATACAATCCTGCATATAACAAACAAAATATAATACTAGCGGAAGCCTATTGAAAGCGGTCTCCATCCGTAGGGTGCGCGGATCCGCTTTTGACCCTTGAGGTTTGGGAGTCGCCACCTAGTTATTACGGTCTAGGAATCGATCAATGACTCTAAACGGATAAAGAACTAATCTAGAACAGAAAAAAAAATTGAATTCGGGGATCACATTACGGGGTTGGAAGGTGTTAGGCACCAACCTCGCCCGACCAAAGTCGGTCTCTACTAATTTTTCAAATAAGTTACATTGCTAAAAAAACCTAGATAATAAAAAAAAAGTAAGAAATTATACATTTTCGATAGCAAAGACCTTGTTCCCTCAGATCCGACAAAAACTACTTCTTGTACCGTACTTCTTGCTTCGTTCTGTCTCCGGATTTGATTTCTGATCTCCGAAGTAAGGTATCTCTTTTTTGATCTGGATTCTTTGAGTTTGTTATGGATTTTAGGGTGTTTTTGAAGGGCTTTTAGGTGTTTTTTAGGCTAAAATTGAAGTATGGGTGTTAGGTAAGGAGTTGGGGCTCCAAAACTAGGGTTTATGGGAGGCTAGGGGGCTTTTAGACCTACTTCTCTTAGGGTTTATGATTTTATACGAAAATAGGATGTGAGGACCTCTATTTATAGATTTTTTTAAGGGTTGATTTAGATAGAATTAGTGTTTGATTATAATTCTTTTAGTTAGAGTTGTATTTTAATTAGAATTATTTTAAGTAAAGTTATATTTTAGTTAGAACTATATTAAATAGAGTTATTATTTAATTGGAACTCTATTAGGATTTTGACTTTTGGTCTTATTTGATTTACTTTAAGATTTTGACTTTAGTCTTAATTGATTGACTTTAATATCTTGACTTTAGTCTTGCTTAATTGACTTTAATTTTGACTTTAGTCATATTTGATTCACTTTAATACCTTGACTTTAGTCTTGTTTGATTGACTTTAATTTTTTGGAGAACCCCCTTCTATTATATCTTTAATTCTTTGGACCCCCAAATAGAGGGACCTTTAAAGAAATATCTTGCGAATCTTCAACAATTTTGCCTGAGAGCCTGATTGATCGATTATTTAGTTCAAAATTTTAAATTAATTTCATTAATGTTTCACTTTAATTATTTAATATTTTATTTATTAATTTCAAAATTTTTAATTATGAAAATTATGAAAGTACCGTTTTACCCCAGAGAGGACTTTTCGCGTTTTAAGTCAGTTTTTTATGTTCTAAGATGTTTTAGAATCGATTTTTCGTAAGGAATTCAATGGAAATATTGGTTTGCGTCATTTATGAAGTTTTTTGTGTGAAATGATCGTGAACTTTATGAGGGAATTCTGTGAAAATTTACTAAATGATTTATTTGGTTTCAATTTGTTATTTTATGTGTTTGAATGGATTTTTTGAAGCGTAACGTAGGCTCTAGGGATCTTTTGATGTTAGAGGTATTTTGATAATTTGATCATTTTTTAGTGATTTTTATCGTGAAACTTTTTTTTATTTATAAAATGATGATTTCTATGTTTCTAGAGTCGTATTTCCCTAGCATAGCGTGGTTTCTAAGGCTTTGTCGGTTCGAGAAACCTCATCCGAATTTCTAAAACATATATGGTAACAAAATAAAGCATTGGAATAAACATCCATCATTGGGAACCGTTACGATCGGGTTGACGAGTTGATTAATCAGGCGGACGCAAAAATGAAGTGTCTACAGATGCCCCTCTTTGGCAGAGGGTTGAAGCAAACTAGATAGCAAATCTATTTTGGTAGATAGTGCGATATCCGAATGCCAAGGCTAGTGACAGTTCCTTTTGCAACCTGATTTAGCAATTCGTCAAGGCGTTCGGATCCTTGAGGGTAAAACTCTCCCCGAACAAAAATGTTGTCAAATCCTCGAGCGTGAGCTCTCACTAACAGTGTCAGATATTTGAATTTTAGAAAATTCCCCCTGACTAATGCAAAAGTGCACGTGCGCAATGGTGTGATGCTGTGTGAAACTGAGTAAAAATGTGTCAGGTCCTAGAGATCTTCTCTCACTGACAATAATGATTCAAAATTGAAATGTGCTTATACAACGAAAGCAATCATGGCAAGATTGAACAATGAAGTAATTTGACTTATAACAATGAAAGAACTTCGTTAAATCCTATTTGAAATTCTTTTTTAGAGTTCGAAAAAGTTTGAGTCTCGTTTATCGGACTCGAACCTATTGTAGCCACGCTTCTCGGGCTAAAGAACTTAGACAATCCTATTAATTCAATATATTTTAAACAAAGCTGGAGTTTCGTTTCTCGGACTCTGGCTAAGATTTACAGGAACTTAAACAATCCTATTAAAATTGGAGTCTTATTTCTCAACTCGAATTAAGATTTATAGGCACTTCAAAAAGCCTATTCATTCTATGATTCAAAAAGTTGGAGTCTTTCTTCTCGGACTCGAACCTAGGTTTGTAGGCACTTCAAAAAACCTACTCATTCTATGATTCATAAAGTTGGAGTCTCGTTTCTCGGACTCGAACTTAAGTTTGTAGGCACTTCAAAAAGCCTATTCATTCTATAATTCAAAAAGTTGGAGTCTCGTTTCCCGGACTCGAACTTAGGTTTATAGGCACTTCCAAAAGCCCACTCATTCTATGATTCAAAAAGTTGAAGTCTCGTTTCTCGGACTCGAACTTAGGTTTGTAGGCACTTCAACAAGCCTATTCATTCTATGATTCAAAAAGTTGGAGTCTTGTTTCTCGGACTCGAACTCAGGTTTGTAGGCACTTCAAAAAACCTACTCATTCTATGATTCAAAAAGTTGGAATCTCGTTTCTCAGACTCAAAGTTACTAATCCACGTTTCTCGGGCTTAGATTTATAGGAACTTAAACAATCATATTAATTCATTCTATGATTCAAAATTGAGCTCAAAGTTTGAAAGATCGGACTTTTATTGGCTTATCATGTATCTGGATTCATAATTATCACTAAACTTCATCAGACTTCTAAGTAAGATTTTTCTTTTTATCATTTGATTAAGAACAAAACTTTGGAATTAAACGACTTTCAAAAATGTCCCTAGTTTTAAGGTTGGCTTTAATTGGAACTTGATGGAATGGATTACGCTTGAAAAATATGGACTTTGATGTATGACTGATTGAAGAACTGACATTCCCTTAAATTTAAGACTCTTAAGGTTATCATATGTGCAATAAGGGGTTGATCATTTTCTTTCTATTTTCTTTTGAAAAATGCTTGAGCTGGACTTTTAAAAAAATCTTGATAAATATTTGAATAGAAGATCTTTCTCTTCAAAGTGGTTGATGGTTCTACATCTTCCATTAGCGAACACTCGAACAAATAAACATACTCTTGAAGATCCTACAATGTTCAAGATGACTTCTGATTTTTTCGACTTCAATATTGTCTTCGTCGGATGTGAGCTTTTGGCTGAAAAACTAATATTATGGCTTGAATGGTTCTGTATTTTCTAGTTTTTGCACAAGCTTCCTTCTGAATTTTTCTTCTTGATGGGACCTTTCCTCCCATTTGATGATGTCCTAATTTTTGCCTAGATCGCCTCTTCAGATTTTCAATCTAACGGGCTTTGTTTTTCTTTTTTTGATGATGCCTTGATTTTTGCCTAGGTCGTCTTTTCAGGTTTTCAATTTAGCATGCTTTCTTTTTTTATGGTTATGTCCTAAATTTTGCATAAGTCACCTTTTTCGGGTTTTCAACTTAGCGGGCTTCTTTTTTTTTCTTGAGGATCTTGAATAATCAACTCGACAACTTCTTAGTTCCCTGCACCTTAACCGAATCAATTAGCATTCAGGAGGACTTAATAGGTGGGCTTAGGATATGGTTTAGAAAGAAAAGATATAAGGCTCAACTTCCTAAAATGCCCCTAGTTTGATATCCTCTCTTTTCTGTCAATTATTTTAATTTTTTTTCTAAATGCCCCTAGTTTGGCATCCTTTTATTTTTATCAATTCTTTTGATTCTTTTTTCTAATGCCCTTGGTTTAGCATTATTTTCTTTTGAACCTTTCAATAGGGGATTTTTCTTTTAGATGACATTTTTTTTAAGAGAATACACTTATTTTTTGCGTGACCGGGCCTGAAGTAACTTCTTAGGTTGCCTACGTACCCCAAATATTTTTTTTCTTTTGAGATCAGGTCAAAACGTAGTTCATGCTAAGATTCCCTCCCAAGGTTGGTCGGCGTGGTTTAAAAAGAAGAGGCTATTGATTTTTTTTAAAGGCTGCGGGGGGCTAAAAAAGGTTATCTTCATCTTGGTAAGACAGGAAAATGGTTCGACCAAAGAAGGCCTCCATTTGTGAAATACTACTCAATTTGGTCAAGGTATTAGGAACTCGATGTCTTGATTGCTCTATCGAGTAAGGTCTTTTTTTGAGAATGAGTAATCTTCAATTTTCTTCTGAGAATGAATAATCTTCAATCTTTTTCTGATAAAGAGAAATCTTCAGTCTTTTTTTGTGGAATCGAGTATGATCGAGTTTTCTGTCTATTCAACTCTTTTAAAACTTCAAGAAAATCTTTTACTATTTTATGAATGAAAACTCTCCTCTTT
Organism: Akebia trifoliata; assembly: GCF_017979445.1. Classification (NCBI taxonomy): domain Eukaryota; kingdom Viridiplantae; phylum Streptophyta; class Magnoliopsida; order Ranunculales; family Lardizabalaceae; genus Akebia; species Akebia trifoliata. The sequence goes on along the minus strand of NC_141381.1, from coordinate 5,720,251 downwards.
TGAGTGAGAAACATGGTAGATCCATTTGTAAGTCTTAGCGTCTTTTTCAATGCTTTCAGCTATATCATTTTTTACCAATAATCTTTGACTTAGAAATCACTCTTGACTTTATGTCTTGATATATGTTTTTATGTAATCCATCCATATATCCTTATGAGATCATACAAGAAACATTGTTGAATTTCTCAAGTAAGTTTATTATTCTCTCATGTTCTCTTCAGGATAATGTATCACCAATTTGCACTTCTTGAGTGTACTCTTTAATTCCAATATTTATTAAATTCAGTTAGTGAGCTTTAAGTCATTTCTCATGTTAAATCTTATATTCAAATCATTATTGCATACATGATAATCAAAAGCTTCTTGATTTATTGAAATTGAAAAGAACATAAACTGACAAACCTTACTAAAACCCAAAAATAAATATGACTAACTGAATTCAAAGACTGACGCAACTAAAGCTAAAAACAAAACTAAGAAGACTTAAAAGACTACATCATTCTGAATGGAGGGACACAATTCTAGAGTCTATGCCACTTCGGTTATCTTCGATGGATGACTTGAACTTTCCTGCTTTTACTATCTCTTCATATTATGATTCAAGCCTGTCATATGCGGGACATCCCGTTGTTTTAATAATTTCTCTGTTCTTCAATTTTGTCACTGCCTTAGGGTAGTTGAGCTCATTCTGGCATGGAGCGAATGCACTGTTAAGATCGATTGGGTGAATGAAGGAAACTGGGTCAACTGATTCGGGTTTGGATATTGATATTAGGTTTAGAGTAGGAGGGGGTTGACTTTGAAAGGTAGGCAAAGGGTTAGTCTTAACATTGGGAATAGTAGGAGTGGGTATAGTGACTTTTCCTTGCTCAATAAGGTCTTGGATAGCATGTTGGAGAGTAATACACCTGTCAAGAACATGACCAGGCATCTGATGGAATTCACAGAATTGCCCGTTATCCATGTTTGGGGGAAGAGGATTAGGCAAAGGCTTAGGTTGTAAAGGTGTCAACAATCCCCTTTTCATCAATTTTTGATAAGCAACACTAAGGGAGATTCCAAGATTGGCAAACTATCTTCTAGGCTTAACTTGTGAAGGCTGAGTAACTTGAGGAGATAGTGCGAAGGAGGTGTTGGCAACTTGTAAGGAATTGACACTAGGTTTGAAATGTTTGGGTTTTGAATTAGATGGGTTACCAAAAAGTCCCGAAGAGTAAGCATCCTCAACTTGATTTCCAGCCTCAAGGAGGGATTGAAAAGTGAGAAGGTACTGAGGCATCAAGTACTTGGCATAATTTGGAGTGAGATTCCTGAGGATAATCTTGACTTGTTCCTTCTCTTGAGGTCGGTCCCACAATTGAGCGGCTTTAGCTCTCATCGAGCAATGAACTCAGTGAAGGTTTCTCCGGATTTCTATTTAGTAGTTTCTAGGTCTCTTCTTGTAAGTTCAATATCCGTGTTGAATGAATATCGACCAATAAACTCTTTCATCAATTCATGCCATTTTCTTACCCGAGATGAGTCCAATGACATTAACCAGCGTAGGGCAGAACCTGTAAGGGTTCTTTAAAAAAGTTGAGCCATATGTTTTCCACTCAGACCCTGAGATTGTATTATGCCGACATAGACTTTTAAGTGAGTCCTAGGACATCCAATACCGTCAAACTTTTCCATATCTGGTATTGTGAACTTCTCTGGCAGACGGACCGTGGGAAACAAGGTCATTGCCCCTAATCCAAGAGTAAGATCATCGGGGTCTTTAATATTCTTCAAAGCAGTTTCAACCTGAGTTATTCGATGAGCAAGGACAGGGTCGACGTGTAACTGATCATCTTCTTGGTTTTCAACGAGGTCAAACACATCCTGAGGTTCTATAGCTTTATCTTTTCCCTTTTCAATTTTTAGGGATTCGATTTGTGTTTGGACAGAAGCAATAATCTGTACTTGAAAAGATTCTAAAATCTGACGGAGTGCAGCTTCATCCATGGTACTCGTTTCTTCTCGTGGCAAAGATTGACTACTTGGCAATGGTACTCTAGAAAGACGGCTTTTTCCACGGATCCAAAGTGGTATAGATGGAGGTTTAGAACGTTTGGGACTAATTATCACCTGATTGGAAGTAAACCAAGGTTAACCAATGACTCTAAAGGTTTGACTCTTAACCACATGATTAAAGTTTCGATATAGAATAGCTCAAGTCCGGTGGAAAATATCGATTCCAAATGCACTATAAATCTATAGTGACCAAGAAAGTGAAAAAGGTTAGACGCGGGTCTACCCCTGATTAGGATTGAACCTTTGATCAGACAAATTAATTTGATCCTAAGATCGAATCTTTCTATACAAAGTGGTATGGATCTTAAAAAGTGAAACCAATTAATCCAACTGATTTGGTATTAATCAGTTTGATCCATTTGTCAATTAGGCCAACTGGTTTAAGTGGTTCAAATTAATTGGTATATTTCACTGATTGGGTCGGATCGATATTGCGGGTTTTGTTTGATTATTCTGGATCGGTCCGCCTACTTACCTTTTGGTTGGATTAAATGGAGCAACCCGGAAACACCCATAGTCAGTTCGAGTCGTGACCTATAGGGGAGGTTCCTAGACTCTGAGCTTACTACGTGCAATGCATTTTTATCTGGCCACCCTTGCCCAAGTACACCTATATACCTCTCGATACGTGGTGACTTGGTTTGATATACCGTATAGGTGATAATCTAAAACTTCAACTCACTTCTCTGAAATCAAAAACAGCCAGTTTGATCCCCAGTTGAGAGGTGGTGCACGATGCTGAGCAAGGGCCCACTTAAATCCTCTCGTCTAGAATAGACGTAGTCTATCCCCCTCGTACTGTGGGGTACAGCGGGGCAGGATCTCGCTCAGGCACCGGTTTTGACTAAGAAGTGCAATTGATATACTTAGATTGTCTTTTATATACCTATGGGTACGAGTCAAGAGTTGTAGCTTTCATAAATGGTTTGGCATCCCACGAGGGGACCGACCACGTACTAGTACTACGTTGGCAATCGGGACATGTGACTGTGTGGCTCACAATAGGTCAAAGGCTCAGGTCGCCCTAGCCTGGGTGCATCAATATACCTCTTAGAATTACCTGATCAGACGGTGTTGATGCCTTAGTTTGATATACCCTAAGGTACATGACTGGAGTTGTGATTTTCATGAATGACGTCGCATCTCCGAAGTGACCGGGCCACGCACTAGTACCACGTTGGCTATATAGGACGTGCAAGCGTGCAAAACAGTAAACGTGCATGTGGTGTGTGCAAAACAAGGTGGGGTGTGCCCAGGGCTTTTTTCGAATAAATGGGCCCATAGGCTAGATCAAATCATCAACATATGGATGCCACATAAATACTAATCATAGCATCGAGATTAAGATCAAAGCAAACACACCAAAAATATATCTATTACAGCATATTAGATGGGCAATCAATGAATATAGCAAAAGAATAATCAATTTGATCCAATATTGAAACAAGCACAAAGATTTTAATTATTTTTTTTTTTTCAAACAAAAGGATTTTTTTTTATGAAGTAAAACCAAAAAAAAAAAAAAAAAACTCATTTCTATGGTTCAATCAAGAATCGCTTTGGGCGATCCAAAACAAATGGAGATTTCAATGAACATTGAATTGATGAGGGCATGATGGTTGTAGGGATAAGGAGCAATAAACCTTTTTTTTTTTAAATTTAAGAAATTGATTTAAAAAATAAAACAAAATAAATAAAATAAAAACTTTTTTTTTATATAAAGAAAAGCTATTAGTAACTAAAAATACAACCCTAAAAAGATTCTATTGTCACCCCAACTTGTTTTGGATCAAGTAAAGAATTTAACAAATATCCAAATTTGATGTGCTCTAGATAAAAAAATTGGTGTGACAATACAATTTTTTTATTTTTTATTTTTTATTCTCTCTTTCACTCTTACTCTAACAACCTAAGAGCCTCATTCGTGCTATCAATCTTGCAAAGCTTGTTAGTTACAACACGAAAGACGAGTACATTGATCGGATGCCCATTACTCATTATTTAATTAAACAACTCCATCATCTGTTCTAATTTGTTCTCCATACAAAGTCTCTTAAGAAAAGTGTTAAAAGTTATCTGATCTGATTCAAACCCATGCTTTAAGACATTTCTAAAGAAAGAAAAACTGAGATCCATCCGACCCAGTCTGCAGCAACTGTTGATCAAGAGATGATTTCCTTTTCAATTGTTGAAAATTCTTCTGCAAGATTATCAAACCGAGCCTCTTTGATGTGAATCAGATTCACTTTCGAAAGACTCAACATTCTCAAAGAATCAAACGAAATTGCCCAACAATAATCTCCTAAAAATGGATTTGTAAACAAATCATCGACAATCTGAACCGAAACCTCCCCCCCCCCCCCCGAACTAGATTTGGATGGGCTTTGAGATTTCTGGTTCTGATACGAAGATTTGGTTTCGATGTTCTTGGTTTGGATCATTGGGTTCTGTTCTTGGAGTTCCAAATTTTTCAGCACCAATTTCATGAAGAACAACAGTCATTAATAAATAAAGAATGGTAATCTCCATGAAAACAAGCTCTCTAGATCTATTGAAGATTGGAGGATTTGGGGATTATTGCCGTCATGATCGAGTTTTTTAGAGAGAGAGAGAGAGAGGACGCCCTCTCTGTTTCTTGCTGATTTCCGTCATCTTCTTTGTGGAGAAGGAGATAAAAACAGTAAAAACTGTTTTCTGCTAATGGCACACCACGCGTAAAAAATTGATTTTCTGATTTTTTTTTTTTGATTTTTTTTCTTGTGAGAGAGGATGCCCTCTCATCACAAACAACATTAAAAAAGACACTTTTTTTGTTTCTTAATGCATCACTCACAAATAATTTATCTTCATAACTCGTCGCCTATACCTAGTAACGTGCTAAAATAAATTTTTTTTTTTAAAGAAAAAAAAAATTCATAACTCAAATTCCAACCACCATCATTCCATCCTCAATTTATGTCAATTTGAATCTTTCATTATTTAGGGTCATCCCAAAATGACCATAGATTAAATCAAAAAGAAAAATTATTTGCCAAATCCAAAATATCCAAAATTGAATCAAAGGGTATTAATAAAGGATAATACAAACAAAAAAATAATTCAAATAAAAATAAGTCAACACCCATTACTTTAGACCATTACCTTCTTGAAATCTTGCATGATTTTAAGATCATTCTGAATGATTTAGATGATCCACAAAAAAGTGCCAAAACAAAATATTCAACATCCAAACCAATGCTCAATAATTGAGCCAAAAAGAAAGATAAAAAGAAAATAAAATAATCAAATAAAAAAATAACTAAAAATAAAATAAAATAATTAAAAAACTAGGTCCTACTGGCAATGATTCCCATACTTGGGACTTTTCAAGTCTGATCCTCAAATGTCCCCAGTGGAGTCGCCACTGAAGACGTCCTCGATCCGCGGGGTGCACGGATCCGCTTTTGGCCCTTGAGGTTTGGGAGTCGCCACCTAGTTATTACGGTCTAGGAACATATCAATGACTCTAAACGGATAAAGAACTAATCTAGAACAGAAAAAAAAAATTGAATTCGGGGATCACATTACGGGGTTGGAAGGTGTTAGGCACCAACCCCGCCCGACCAAAGTCGATCTCTACTAATTTTCCAAATAAGTTACATTGTTAAAAAAAATCTAGATAATAAAAAGTAAGAAATTATACATTTTCGATAGCAAAGACCTTGTTCCCTCAGATCCGACAAAAATTGATTCTTGTATCGTACTCCTTATTCGTTCTGTCTCCGGATTTGATTTCTGATCTCTGAAGTAAGGTATCTCTTTTTTAATCTGGATTCTTTGAGTTTGTTATGGATTTTAGGGTGTTTTTGAAGGGCTTTTAGGTGTTTTTTAGGCTAAAATTGAAGTATGGGTGTTAGGTGAGGAGTTGGGACTCCAAAACTAGGGTTTATGGGAGGCTAGGGGGCTTTTAGACCTACTTCTCTTAGGGTTTATGATTTTATACGAAGATAGGGTGTGAGGACCTTTATTTATAGAATTTTTTAAGGGTTGATTTAGATAGAATTAGTGTTTAATTATAATTCTTTTAGTTAGAGTTGTATTTTAATTAGAATTGTTTTAAGTAAAGTTATATTTTAGTTAGAACTATATTAAATAGAGTTATTATTTAATTGGAACTCTATTAGGATTTTGACTTTTGGTCTTATTTGATTGACTTTAAGATTTTGACTTTAGTCTTAATTGATTGACTTTAATATCTTGACTTTAGTCTTGCTTAATTGACTTTAATTTTGACTTTAGTCATATTTGATTGACTTTAATCTTGTTTGATTGACTTTAATTTTTTGGAGAACCCCCTTCTATTATATCGTTAATTCTTTGGACCCTTACATGGAGGGACCTTTAAAGAAATATCTTGCGAATCCTCAACAATTTTGCCTGAGAGCCTGATTGATCGATTTTTTAGTTGAAAATTTTAAATTAATTTCATTAATATTTCACTTTAAATATTTAATGTTTTATTTATTAACTTTGAAATTTTTAATTATGAAAATTGTGAAATTATCATTTTGCCCCCAAAGAGGACTTTTCGCGTTTTAAGTCGGTTTTGATGTTCTAAGATGTTTTAGAATCGATTTTTCGTAAGGAATTCAATGAAAATATTGGTTTGTGTCATTTATGAAGTTTTTTGTGTGAAATGATCGTGAACTTTATGAGGGGCATTTTCGTAATTTTGTCGAATTCTGTGAAAATTGGCTAAATAATTTATTTGGTTTCGATTTGTTATTTTATGTGTCTGAATGGGTTTTTCTAAGCGTAATGTAGGCACTAGGATCTTTTAATGTTAGGGGTATTTTGATAATTTGATCATTTTTTAGTAATTTTTATCGTGAAACTTTTTTGTCTGTAAAATGATGATTTATATGTTTCTAGAGTCGTATTTCCCTAGCGTAGTGTGATTTCTAAGGCTTTGTTGGTTCGAAATACCTCATCGGAATTTCTAAAACATATCTGGTAATAAAATAAAGCATTGGAATAAACATCCATCATTGGGAACCGTTACGATCAGGTTGACGAGTTGATTAATCAAGCGGAAGCAAAAATGAGGTGTCTACACCTATATATGTCTAATAATGTACGATAAATCAGAGTGCGGAAGAAGAAAAAATATATATAGGATTATACAGTGGTGATATTACTCTTGGACGAATCGACACCACTAGTGGTAATAACCCCAATACTCACCAAGTGACAGACTCTGACTGTCTACTTGACCCACCAGATGATTCTCACTTGTTTTCTATACTTGTTTCGTCAAGCTTCGGATCTGAAACTAAAAAAATAGAGAAGGAAAGAGTGAGTAATAATGGTTACCCAGCAAGGAAGAACACAATTTATGCCAATAACCTCTTCTAACATGAACGAATAAGCATACTAAATCATTTTAAAATATGTAAAATTACACAAAAGAACTACAATTAAGTGGTACATATAGCTAGGGATGAGCAACTAAACATTTTAAAACTCACATTACATCGATCATCATTACTCACTATAACATTATTTTTTTATACAAATATAATTGATCAAATGGAAACATTAAACATACATTTCATTTTATATATCAAAATAAGACAACAGATACATAATACACAATGGTGGAGTATTAGAATTAGAGAGTTGGAATTCACGACTGGATCGCTCCCAGTCAGGACATAATGTTACAATTCTTCTCTGGCTTTTAGTTCCTGATTTTGTGGTCGGTCGCTACACTTACCACACTTGGTTGACTATTTTATCCGGCTCAAGCTGGCCGTTTGACGTGACCGTAAGCAATAAGTCTCTTTTCGATGTGTCAGAACGTTCGACTACTATAGATTGTTAATGATCATTGACTAATCATCTTCGTCTATGCCTATCAGACGTACATGTGATTCCCAAATATACAAACCATTCGTATATGACCACTTTTATATTACAAGTTTACTGGTAAAGATAGAGAGGAATATCCCGGATTCCAGTTGTGACTCCACTCTCATAAGCGTCCCACACCACGTATGAGCTTGGTGGTCCCTAACGTACATCCTAAGATAGTACACCACTCCGGATGATATGACGCACTATCCTTTCAGGCATTCACAGACTCTTTAATAGCTCACAAAATAACTACATATATATATTACTTTCATTTGAAAACAAAAGAGAAATTAACAATACAAGGTTGAGAATGGATATCCAATTTCCTACCATGCAAGTGTAGCCATCCGGCCTAAAATAAATAACAAAATGGAAACGTAAACAGCGCATCGCGCTAACAGAAAGTAAATAAACATGCAACCAGTAATATTATCTCTGGATACCCATTCACTAACCTACACACAACACAACAATGTAAAATGCAGACATCACCCCTCGGGTGTGACTTTGACATTTTACCGTTTCATACCCTTTTTCCCTTTTTTCAAATTTTACAATTTTCAATCTCTTCAATAAAATATCCATTTTTTAATATTCATCAACTCAATATGAGTTCATTGAATATTAAATCACATTTTCCAACTATAAAATTTATTTTTATCAATAATATTGAAAAAAAATACAAATTTTATATCAAAACGGGGTTCGAGCAGTGCACAAGACCCAATTGATGGAAATAATCCGTTAAAATACCCTACCCACGTAAAATTTGTTAAAAAATAAAATTAAACATATTAAACTTGCAATTTCTGGCGTGAATTTTTAAATAACAAAAAAATTCTACATTTTGGAAATACATCAAAATTTTTTCGATAAAATCCTAAATGCAATTTTAACAATTTACGATTACTAATAGAAATTGAAAGTTTCTTACTATCTCTATACGAAGGAATTGAAACACGTGCGCAGAAATCAAGGTGAACGGTGTGGAAATCAAGGTAACTCGTACTTCGAGACTGTTGATTTTTGAAACTGGCCCGATGGTTTCGAAGATCTCGATGTCGTAGTCCTTTTTCACTTCTGCGGCGTAAAACGATTTGACCCCAAAACAGATAAAATTCGAGGTCGAAGTTTCGAAATCCCTGTATATATGTACGGCTGATTTTGACGATACGAGGTGAAAACGACGAGAAAACGGAAAGAATTTAGGTGGCTTTTGTAGAGAATAAGGCTGTAGATCTTTTTCCCTTATGCGTCTGTCGCCGACGGCAAGCCGATCGCTGTGAATCTGAGGTGGAAAATCGAAGAAAAATAAAAATAAAAAACTAAAACCGTTGGCTGGTTTGGACGAGTTGGAGAAGACGAAGTGATAAAAAAATTAAATTTTTATTTATATAAAATTTGGGACGAAATCGGTATTTTGCCTATTGTTTCGATCGACAATAACTTGACCGTCCGGACTCCAAAAATGACGAATGAATACTCTATTTCACCTAATTTTTTATTTTGGATCTAATAGTGTGATCAAATTTCTATAAATTTTATCTCTAACAAAAATTTACATTTTTGGCCTAAGGTGACCCCTAAAATTGACGTCATTTTCGTTTTTGACAATAATTCGACTTTCTGGTCTCCAAAATGACAAATAAATGATCCATATTCAATAATTTTTCATTACGAACCCAATGATATAATAAAATCTTAATATTTATTACTCTAGTAAAAAGTCACTATTTTAGCCTGATCCGACTCGGTAATCGAGGATTTACAATTTTTCTATTCGGATTCGCATTTGAGCTTGCTTACAGGCTATAGTATGTTTTTCGATTATTTTGAATCCAATGATGAGGTCAGATTCTATTAAAAATGATCAGAAACATCCTAAAATTTTACCCGTAAGTCCCATTTTCAAGATTTTCTTAAAATTCTACTATTTATTTTTTCTCGAGATACGAATTGTAAATTCGGGGTTTTACAAAATTATTGTAATTGGGCGCAAGTAAAGCTAAAGAAGTATAATACCTAAGTAAGGTCACTACAAAATTTGGAAAAAAAATTGAGCCCCATCATTCCCATCATTTGGGAAAATGACTGACCGCTTATTCCCATATACCCTCTCCATTGACTAATGACTATTTAATTGGGAGTTTATTTGCTTGTGATCTCAGTTGGTTAGCTCTTGTGGTATTTTTGTACCAGGGGAACGATATTAAGGACATGAAATATATATATCCAAGATAATTAGCATAGATTTTCTTTCAATACCCAATATCAAAAGAAATCAAGTAAAAAATATTACATTAATGCATTAATCCACAAATAAACATTTCATGTCAAGCTATAAAGAACTAACTGCTAGGTTGGATAAGATAATTTTTGACAAATTTCAAATCATAAACAAGGTAAATAACTTCCTCTTACAATCGCCTATTGTTCCAATAGAATGTAGCTTTTGAATTTGAATCTCATTGACACTAATTAGTGTCTTAGCAAGATGTTTCAAGACAAATAGCCAGAAAGAAAACTGCAAGATCTATCTAATAATTCAAACAAAATCTTCAAAATCACACATTTTGTTTGAGAAGTTAGCGAATCAAAAAGTAAGAAGCCTTACAACTTTACATAAATCTCTTCTTTAGAGTTCGACAACAACTTTACAGAAATCTCTGCCCTAGATTAACTCCTTTACGTTCTCTTCGATGAACAATGGTTCTCTTCAACTACTTGCAAAATTTGAAGATAGGTCTATGGGGCTTATTTGATCTTAAATTTGAAATCAACTCATGATTACAAATTCCAAAAAAAATTGTGAGTTAACTATTAGGATCCAATCCAATAAACATCACTTATGCCTTTACAATAACACAATTGACCATGATTTAGACCAATGTTTTTAGAGGCGTATGATACTTACACCTCAAGACACGACTCAATTTGAACCAAGACTAATGTTTTGGATAGGGAATTCAAACTTTTGCGTTAATCACTTGTAACAGTAATGTAAAACACTTGACCTCAACTTAAGTGAAGATTTCATTTTACTTGAACTACGATGAAATAATAGATGTAAATCCAAGTTATATTTTCTGATCTTTTACAAAATTAGAAGCACAAAGAAGCCAACTAAAGTTTTCGGATAATTTCAATTCCTCTCTAAATCATTACTAATATATACTACATGAAAAAAAAAAAAGAGAAAGAGAATATAGAACAAGTTATTAAACATAAAAAAATCTTGTTTCAAAAAAAATATAAGCTGGAAAGGAATACTATGTTGGACCTTTGAGTTAAAATTAATTAGAATGTTAATATTGAAAAGAAATAATATGAGTCAATAACCAAATAAATTAATCCATTGACCAAATTAGATATCAAAATCAATCAACAAAGCTGGCACTAATATTTCCATAAGAATAAATATGATAAAACTATTGATATCAGATTTTAAAATTAAAAAGAAGAAACTTCTCTTGCATTATTTTTTAAGAAATGTCTTATTGTCCCTTATAAATGACATCAAAACAAGTTTTTACACGAATTTCATTTACAATTTAGTTGGTTGACATGTTGCAAATCAACTTGTTGAGTTGATTCATTTACCTGAAAAAATTAAAATTAAAATTTGTATTACAAAATCCAAATGAATCATCAAAACAAGTTTACATTAATAACCAAGTTATATAAATACTACAAATGAATAAATTAAACAAGTTTACTGCAATCATAGTTGCAGTATTTTATTACCTATTTATAAACTTAAGGTCTATGGTTCTAGGTTTTTTTTTTATTTTTTATAATGGGAATGATAGTTCTATTGCATGTTATTTGACCATATTCAGACACAAGGGTGATTAGAAGACTACCATTACCTAGTTGTATATATATAAAAGAAGACAAAAATTTTTTACTAAGAAATTAGTTTCCTTAGAGATAAAGCATGGATCATTAAAAAAAAATAATGCATTTAAAAAAAATTAGGCAAATCAACACTATGTAACAGATTATGAGTGTTTATGTAAGATGCCATTACCATCTCAGAAAAAAGTAGTTCAGGAAAATTTAAAAAAAAAACTAATAGAACTTCTTAAGAAAAGATTTCCAATTCCTAACTGTAGACACCTCAATTTGCACAAACCCATTAGAAAAATCTAAATTTTTTCAAATTGATTTCAATTAAGAGCTTAAGCCCTTCAACGGGCCCATATTGTCACTTGGCATCATTTTCATGCATACATGCATATATGCATCATCTCATATTGCTCGCATACCCAAATATTGTCCCTAATCCAATCTAATTCTATACCCACTCTCATAATCCAATCCGAATCCATATTCACTCTCCATTAACCGATCCATCACTCATACCCTAATCCAATATCAAGCTCATTTTCAAAGCTAGCCCAACTATCTAAAGCCATCCAAAGTTTAAACACCAAAAGCCATCATAAGTCCATAACCCAAATCCAAAACAAAGTCTATACTAAACTCATTATCAAACCTAACCTTAATACCCAAAGTTCATAACCTAAGTCAATATCCAAACTCAAAATCAAGTCCATTTTAAGCCCAATATCAAGTCCATTCTAAGCCTAATATCAAATTCATTCTGAGTTCATGATCTACACATCTTCCCAAAATACGACACATGTTGATCACTCATAAGTACCCAATGCCCAAGATTTTAACCTAATTGGAGAGTCAACTTCCCTCTGTGAAAATTCAAGAATACTCTTATCAAAAAGTGTGTTCAAATAAAAAAGGTATTTTAAAATTGGGAGAACTTTCAATCCTACCATCAAAAGGTGAGAATCTTCAAGTACATACATAGTGCTCTCCCATTAGCCATTTCAAAAATATATATCCACTTTTGTTTTATGAGTTATTTACAAATAAACTAACATCTACTTTTTACCTATCACTTCACCTTTACATATGTCACTCCCCTACTCATCCTCCCAAAAGTGTTTTTATTCTTTCTCCTCTATTTACTAAAAGAATAAAAAATCAAAAATACTTTTAGGGTTTCTTCCCACAAATTTCACCTTTACCCTCATAAAAATGAAAATTTCAAAAAAAAAAAAAAAAAAAACCTAAACCTCATATCCATTCTCTTTATTTTTAAGGTTGGACCACTTTATCCTTAAAAGTTCTAAAAAAACTCTATAAATAACCTAATTTTGTATGAGCAATTCATGCTCTCAAGCCCCCATTTCTCAATCTCAAACTCTATCAAAATCCCTACTTACTTCTCTAACCTTCTCTCAACCTAAGTTTTTACTCAAGAGCTCTCACTCGTCCCTCATCCTCTCTAACCATCTATCTTCAACAAGAATACACAACATTTAAGTTCATCTATTAAGACTTAAGTACATTCAAGAACTTCGAATGACAACATGAGTTAGATCAGGTTTATTGTCAAACATTTTCATTCTCTACTTCTAATCCTTTATCTATTTTTATGTTTTAGTAATCCCTTAGGATGTAATGCACACCCTTTCCCATCTCTAATAAATTGGACTTAGATTTGGTCGAAATGGTGGGGGTTGAAGCCTTTTTTTTCCTTACTATATATCTCATGTATCATGTTGTACACCATGTACCCACACACATATGTTTGGCAATGATGAAGAAATGTGTCACCCTTTTGTTGGGGTGAAACACTAAGTTTATAGCCTTGCATACATGCATTAAGGTTGTGGCATTAAGAGAATTTTCTCACGGATTCTCCCTAAAAATCCCTAAACCTGTATTCCAACTCATGAAAAGTAATATAGACTATATGGGTCATCATTTTTCATAGGATGTTCCCAATGTCATATTGACATCAAAATCCTTTCTAAAGAAACATTTTCACTTATTGCACAAACCACATCTAACATGCATTTTCATGCATTTTTCTTATTTCCTTAAGTTTTTCAAGATTGGCCAAATTTCAAGATAACTACCTTTGCTGGAGAAGATGGGACCCATCATTTTACCGGACCTCCTTACCTAGGTGGATCATGTTTTTTCCGTGTATGAGAGTCACTACAATAACAAAACTAATTTCAAAATCATTTTGGATGTTCATTCACACCCATTTCCAAAAAAAATGGTGGTGACTCCAAACAACGTAGCATTGAGGTTCAAAGATGAACCTTCTCATGTCTACACTAAACAAAAATAACCCTATCACTAAGTTATACAAATAAACAACGAAAACCAATTGATTTGTAGACATGCTCACTTTAAAAAAATATCAAACTTACAAGTTATTCAAAGAAAAAAGCACTTGAAATTTTTTATCTTTGAATTCAGCCAGGCCTTCAATTGTCCACAATTAATAAAACATATTATATATGTTGTTTTCTTACGTAAAATTTCATTAAAATCAAAGAATAACAAATAAGAATAATCGAGAAAATCCCAAAACATAACAATGAACAACAAATACATAAAAGAGAGAGCTAAATTCAAGTTTCCAACAAGAGAGAAAGAGATTGTGAGAGACTAACCTTCAACCAAAATTTCATCCAAAACCTTAGATTTGTAGACAAACCCTAGCTCAAAATTTAGACAAACTTTAGTAGCTAATGTTTTTTAGAGAAACGACCTTTGGTTGCACGAGAGTGAACGATTTCGAAGGGTTTTATAAAACAAGTAGTCAATTTCACCTGTAAATAAACCCTTAAGATTTTTTGAAACAAGGATATGAGAACAGAGATTTTTGGGAGAAATTCATTTTGAAAACTGGTGTTTATTAAATCACCTTTAAAGAAATCAAGTTTTGTGAAACAAAATATGGGATTTGGTTTTTTTTTTTTTTTTTTTTTGGAAATCGGCATTTAACAAATAGCCTGTATAGAAATCCTTTTAGGTTTTGTAAAAAAAATATATGGGAATCGAGATTTATGGGGTATTTGTTTAGAAAAGTCCTGTAAAACATTTTATTTAAAGGCTATTTTTTTTTAAAAAAAGGCCAAAATATTTGGCCTCTAAATCACGTTTTTTTTTGTATAGTGTTAATAACTTAGTAAGGAAAGTGTTTTTAGTTTGTAAATGATTAACGACTAAGTGAGATTTCAAATCCTACTAAATAATTATAATAAAAAAAAGATTTGTATTTGGACTTGATCCAATGTGCTTAAAATGGATACTCACTAAGCTCTCAAATCTAAAATTAAAATTCAACATTGAAAACTAACGAATCTATTTTTTTCATAATCGAGTATCCCTGTAGACAACGGATTGGGCAAACTATGATCTTTTCCAAGGATTAGTCCAGGGGCACGGGCAACGCCCTCACATCACACCTACCAGGTAAGTGAGGGTGCACCCTCACAGGTGGCCCCTGAGGAATTAATGTTCATATTGGGTATCAAACACACGACCTACGAGTATTAACCATTCATCGATCCAAAATTGTCATTGTGCCAACCCCTCGAAGTTACTAACTAATCTTTTTAACTTACTAAGATTTATTTCAAACTTACAAAGGGTCCTTGAGCTCACCTAGTGGCATTAAAAAAAGAACACGAACTATGTTATATGGTTGTAGAAGAGAAAATTCTATGACCTTTAAAAAAAATTATTCTCAACGTTGAATTTTAATTTTAAGTTTAGGAGTTCGATGGCCGTCCATTTTTAAAACATTGGATCAAGCCCAAAATAAGTTGTTTCTTTCAGAATAAAATATTTGATCTAATTTTTTTCGATCAAATCTAGAGGGTTGAGGTATTGGATTGCCACTGTGGTGATCCATTTGAGCTCAAAGACTCTTAGTAAGATCTAAAATTTTACTAAATTAGTGAGGAAAGTGTTTAAAAAAAAAAACCTATGGAAATTTACTATTGTGTGGGTGAGAGGGATTTTATTTTTTTAAGAATAATGATTTTCTAATGCCCCCTCTGACATAAGCTCCCATCACATAACTGTAGATCATTTGCCTTGGGATACATAGAACTATAAATCTTTTTCTTGTATATCCCGAGGCAAATGATTTATGGTTCTCTGAGGGGGTGCCATATTATCACAACTCTTTTTCTAATTCACCAAAGCCTATTTTAGGGAAAGAAACAACAAATAATGTGAATGGGAGAGTTATTTTTGAAAAGACTTATTATTTTCGGACGCCCCCTCTGACATACGCCCCCATCACAAAATCGTAAATCATTTGCCTCGATATGCGCAAAACTATAAATATTCTTCACATGTATCACAAGGCAAATGATCTATAGTTCTGTGATGGGGCGTATGTCAGTAGAGGGCGTTATATTATCACAACTCTTTTGAAAACAAAACACAAACATGTCAGAGAGGGAAAACAAAGAGAATGAGGGTGCAACGTGGTCCAATGAAATTGTGAGATTTCGAGGGTCCCCAAAATGCGAGTCTCCAAAATCCCACTCAAAATCAAGGCTGAGATCTCTTATATCTTACAAATATACTAAAATAGTTGTCTACGTGGCATAAGGATAATTCCAAATCTCATATAATAGGTATTTGTAAAAAGGAAGCAGATCCTCTGTAGCACCCCTTTAGCAACGTTTGCACAGTTCAAAAAGAGTGCTACATCAGCAACACAACAAAATCTCATCCTTAAAATTTGAGAGTTCAGTGATCATTCATTTTTAAAGACGTCGATCTGACCAAACAAAAGTAAAGATATGCAATTTTAAATATTCATATTATTTGTTAAATTAATTTTTTTTATTAATTTATTAATTTGGTCGAAGTATTTTCATTGGACTCGTCCCAAGACAATCAATTCGAAGTTGCAGAAAAAAGGGCTGAAAGATATCAAAGAATTTTGTGAATTTGTCATTTAATCTCAAAAGGCCCCAACCATTGCATGTGCGACAAACTTGGCATATAGTTTTTTCCAGCACGTGTACAGTACATTCATCTTGTGCAACCTTGTGGAAGGTGTAGGTTTTTGTCTCTAATTGAATTGGCCGTATTTTCATCTGTCCTCTACGACACAACAACTGGCTTGACATTGCAAAATCTCATTGAAAATATCGAGATGATGTGTAAATATAGGGTTTGTTAACTTGTGTCCGAGAGTGCAATTAATACACTTTGAAAATTGGATTTTGTACCGAAAATGCCCTTAAAAAATTTATGCAAAGGAAAAGATCTACGGTTTTGTTTACTTGCCACATCAATCAAATGAAAATTTTTTAGTCGAAAAATCATTATACAGTTATCCCCGAAATGCCATGTCAGTGTAGTGTCCAACAAAGCCAATGTAGCACGACTCTTTAGAAAAATGTAGAGACAATGACGTCAAAGATCTATTTTTCGAAAATATGTATTGAAAAATCCTTACAAAATAAATATGGATTCTTCAGGACATATTTTTTTTTAAATATTGGTCTTACCACAACTACCCTTTTAACAACAACTTTTTGGGTGATTTAGACATGCCCCCTATATTTTGCTAAATATTAGAGATACCCCCTTATGTCTTGAAATTGATGATATGCATCCCTTGACCTCAATTTTTTTACATAGACTATGGGGAAAAGACTTGAACACCCTCATATTAAAATAGTCTAAAATTTTCTTCTAAAAATCAATTATCTTAAATCGTATTGGATAAAAAATTTAAATCTCATCAACTATCTTAAGGTTTTATCTATTTCAAGTTTTCAACTTTCAAATCTCAAAGTAAGATAGAATCTTTTAAGAAGTATGATAAAATAATGACATTTTGGGTTGAAAAATCTAGGATTTTCTAAAACGAAGGCAATATAGAAAATGATGGATAAAAATAAGATTAAATAGATTAAAGTTACCTAGAAGTTGAAAATGACTTGATTTTGGAAGAAAAAAAATGTATAAATATTTTTGGGGAAATTGAAAATGATGAGATTTTGAATAGAAAAATCTAGAATTTTATGTAAATGATTAGTTCTAGATAGAAAATGATGAATTGAAGATTAAGTTTGAGTAGATATACCATGGAGGTAGGAGAAATTGAAGAATAATTTTAAGAAGAAAAATTTAGGTTTTTCACTAGAAGTTGAAGATAAGGGCATTTGAGTCTTTTTCTTCTTAGTATATTTAGAAGAATAAGGTCAAAGGATGCATGTTATGAATTTCAAAATATAGGGAGGTATCTCTAATATTCAATAAAATATAGGGAGGCATGTCTAAATCACCCAACTTGTTAAAAATATAACGAAACGGTTTTTGTTTGAAAGGTGATCCTTTGACCATAGTCTTCTCTTCTAGATTAATGAAAAATCATTTAAATGATGAAATAGACCTTATTTTATCTTTTCAAAATTGTCATCTCATCATTCTCTTAGATGACGTCTATGTCGATGACCATCATCATCAAATTAATTTTTGAGGTCTAGGTAGACCAATCTAAGGTCTAGAATATTTAGACCCTTTAAATATATATTAAATTGAATTTATTAAAAATTTAAAACTCTGAGTCCAATATTCATCAGATCGAACCAACTCAAAAACTTGTGAGTCAACTCAAATGAATCAAATATAATTATGTTAATTATATGAATATTTAAAAATAATTTTTAATATATAAAATAAATAAAAATATTTATTTTTGTTCTCCATAAAAGATATTAACATAAAACCAAATAACTCAGCCAAGTTTCTAACTTGACTTGGTGCCTTTTCAAGATGACTAGGAAAATTGGTTCCATTGAGTTTGGGACTGAGTCACTTATACATCCAATCAAGTTGATGACGATGTATAGAATTTTTTTTATATTATCGACTCTATTAGATTTCACAGTGACTTGGCCTCAAAGTCAGTGAGATCAACTTGTCAAGTCAACTCGAAAATGCTCCGGGCAAAGTAAAACCCTTGATCGAGTTATTTGGTTGTACATGATAACTGTGAAGAACAAAAAAGTTAAATATTTTATTTATTTAAGTCAATATTTGTAAAATTAATATAATTTTATTTGGCTCATTTGTTGACTTAAGAGTTTTCTAGTTGATTTGATTCGATGAGCATTGAGTCCAGTTTTAGAACTGCATTATAAATATTTAAAATTATTATTAAATATTTTAATAAGTTTAAGATAGATTTGAAGGGTTGGAAATGTGTTAGAACCTTAGATTGTTCTACCTACACATCAAAGATAACTTAAGTGATGATGATCCTCATCATCATCATTGTCGTCATCATCACTTAAATTTTTTTGGTTAATAAATTGGAGAAGACCAAGGTCAAGGGGCATGTCATCAATCATAAAACTTAGGGTTATCTCAAACTATTCACTAAAACGTAGAAGGGCTACCTTTTAAGTCGCACAATTTCTTTAAATGTTGTTGTTGAAGGGTAATTTAGACATTTTCCAAAAAAAAATGCTTCAAAAAGTGGACTGTAGCGTTCGTATTTACAATACATGAGTCTTTGTAGTCATTCTCCCAAAAATGTAATTTGTAGATGAATGAGGGTGCCTATTTATAAGATTGAAAAAATTAATTATTTTTCGGCCTAACATCCTCGAAAACTTGCTTTTTCATCCTCGGGAAACTCCAAACTCAATTAGATTTCTAGATTACTTGATCCCAAAAATAGAGGCAATGAACTCCACAAATCATCGAATCAATTTAACAACTCGGTCAAGTTAGCTTGAAAATATGCACTAAAAGAGGTTAAGGACTAGATGGAGTTATTTGTTTGTATATAATATTTTTATGGAGAAAAAATTGTATATTTTATTTATTTTGAAATCTTAAAATTATATTTAGGTATTTTTAATTATTTTATATTTATGATACTTTTATATGACTCATTCAAGTCGATTCTTTAACTATCAACTTGACTTGACTCAATGGGCATTTGAGTGGGGTTGAGTTTTAGAACTGCAATTTTTATTTTTTGGGAGTGGGAAGTAATCATGAGAAAATAACATTATGAGATAAAGAGTGCCAATGGGTACCCAATTATACAATTACCTGAAAATTTTAAAATCGATTAGTCGAATTTGGTTATACTATTAGGGACCCGATCATTTTAGGGTTAGGTTTTGGACAGCTATTTTAAAAACCGGATAAGATTCGGGTCTCAACAAGGTACCTTACTAATAAATTTGTTTTATTTATAATAAAATTGTAGTCGAATGATATACTAACAAAGAAATATCAAGGAGTAAATGTACTTGAAATAAAATTATATTATAAAGAAAATGTGAATTATTTAATCTTTTACTTTTTTCCCTCGTGAATTTCCATTCATTTTCTATATATTATATATTTTCAATAACAAATAAATGGCCCATAGCATAATTTTCTACCATTTTATTCTCAAAAATTTGCTTCGTTTGAAGAATTCATTGTTGATCTTAACTTTCAAGTGAAGAATTGCAAGTTAAATTATCACATTTATAAATAATTATCTATTTTCTTGGATACTTATCTATTTTTTATCTCTTTAAAAAACTATTATGTAAATGGATACCCAACGGGTACTCGATGAGCATCAGGTATTTGTAGGGTTGATTCTAATTCTAAGGATCTCATACCCAGAACCGAAATTAATAAGGATCAGAACCAAAATTTTATTTAAGTTTTGATTCTAAGTGTAGATGGAAGTGACCTAGAGACGGCCTATTGACACCCTTATTAAGAGGTGAGTAAATGAGATATTTAGGCATCTTCTTACTTATCTTAAGATTCGATGTCTTATCCATAATTTTCTTTCACCTTTTAAAGAAAAATAGATTATCATCGCAACTCTTAGGAAATGATTTTTCCACCTCCTAATGTTATTCTCTCTCTATGGCTCCCACTCCCAAAACTAAAGATCATAGTTCATAAAAATCGACTCAACTCAAATGTAATTGAGTTGATTGAGTCAAGTAAAATACTCATGAATCAACTCAAATAAGTAAAATAAAACATATTAAATTTATAAATATTTCAAAATAAATAAGATATTTAATTTTTTTTTCTCCACAAAATACCATGCATAGTCAAATAATTAGGAGTTGACTTGATGATTTGATAAGTTAACTCAAAAGGTTGGTTCTATTAATTTTTGCGGATGAGTCACCCCAAAATCCAATTGAATCAACTCTACTCAATCTAATTTGGAATTGACCTGATGATTTTTTTTTTAAACAATGCTCGAAACCAAATTTTAAGCTTTTTAATACGGAAAAATTACTCAAAGGACCCTCGCGGAAGCTTGTCTTTTTAAATGGTCCCTAAGTTTTGCCTAATTGCTTGATAGGATATGTAGTAAACTTTTTCTTTCTTAATGGTTCCTTATTACTGTTGAGTTCACAATTTTTGGTATCAAACTCAACACTATTTACTGTCGAGTTCACCACTTTTTATTTATTGTCAAACTCGTCGTTTTTTATTTACTATCGAGTTCACTACCTTTAAAATAAAAAGTGGTGAATTTGACACTAGTAAAACCCACCCATTTTCAATTTTTGAGTTTTTTTTAATATTAAAATATATGGAAAGATTGATTAAAAACTTGAGATAACTACTTGTATTAGATGATTTCAACCCAAAAGAACCATTTTCAATCAATTTTCATCCAAAAACTAAGAAAAAAAGTGAAAAAAAAATCCTAGTTTTTTTACATACATCTTCAAAATGTTTGAACAAATGCTTGAAAATGACTTCTTCTTTCTTCTTAAATCCTTTTCGACGAAATTAAGTCTCAAAAACTCGATTGAGATGCTAAAAATTCAATTTTTTTGATAAAAATGATGAGTTTGAACAATTAAAGCATTCAATCATGAGAAATGTGGGAGATGAGGTCCCGGGATTGTTTAGAAAGAGAAAAGTTTACTAAATAGATTATTAAGAAACCACCAAAAACTTATAGACTATTAAGAAAGAAATCCCTCTTCAAGGGTCCTTTAAGTAATTTTCCCTTTTAATAAACATTCATTGGTCCTATTGAAGTGAACTAGAACTAAGGTTTGACTCTCGTCCGACTAATTTGACCAATATTTGGTCTAATTACCGATGGATGTTTAAAACATTGGGTAAAATTCATTTTTTCATGATATTTATTGTTTTATTATCATTTTTACAAGAAATTCTTATTCCTTGGAAAAGGAATTTCCTACAATCAAACAAACCATTAAAAGTTGGGGCGCCATTGCTATGTTTGATTGCACAACAAATAATAAGGAAAATGATTTGCCATGTAAAACTTGAATTTAACATTGTTTGATTGCAAAATAAATACACAAAATGGGAAAATTTCATTTTCCACAAGCATGAGATTTGCCACTTTAGACAACAAGTCTTTTCTCACCCCTCCCCCCTAAGAAAATGATTTGTCACACAGTACCAAATTTGAATCTTATAAATACCCTCAATGTTACATCTAAATATGAAGTAAGAAGGGTCATTTTAATCAAAAACCAATAAAATTGCAACCAATCATCCTCTAATTAACATGGTTAGTTTTGAAAATTACAAAAAAATAACCATTTTTTTTTATATATATTATATAATCTTTAAAAATCCTTTAACCAATTGTTTTTTAAAATTAAAATTAAAAAAAAAAAAAATCCTTTTGATACATGTTCCTTTGTTCATATCAACTACTAATCTAATTAAAAAAAGAGAGAAATACTTTGCTTACAAGCTTAGTAAGATTTCAAATATTATTATTAAGGGTCATTGAGCTCAAATATGAATTATCAAATTAGACATCCGAGAGCATAACCCTCTTGATTTCATTGAAAACTTTGATTCTAAATTTATTTTTAAAAATTAATTATTATTATTTTTTACTTGATTCATTTTGAAAATGAATAAACTCCCAAATTTTAAATTAAAATTAAAATTTAATCCTTAGAAGACCCAAGCTAGTACATTATTTGCTTGACAAATGATTTTCCATGCGATCAAACATAAACATAAACAACAGATTTGAATAAAAAAAAATTAAAAAAAAAATGCATAAAAGAAAAGCTGGCAAATTTGTAGGAATATTTCTTATATAGCCATATAACTAGATATAAGAGAACATTTGTGAGTTGTTGACAGCACTTCCACCTTGTGACGCATCGATCCTTCCAAGTAATTAAATATGCCGAACGAAATATTGCAATTGACAGGTATTATTTTTCCTACTATCAAACACATATCTAGACAAACTAAACAATTTAATATCCAAACCTCCTTCCGTACACCTCAGCTCCATCTTAACATCACTCCAAAATAAACTTCCCTTTCATAACGTTCAAATTTAGGCTTCTCAGACTCATCCCTACCCTCCTAATAACTGAATCCTTTCATCCCTACCTAATAACTGAACCCTCTCTCTCTCAAAATGCAGAGAAGGATCAAACAAGCGTACACCGCACTTAAGGAGCACGGAAGTGTCAGGTACGCCCAGATCACAACAATGGGGACAGGATTCACTGACATCGATTTCATTTTAATTAAAGCTACATCACCTGATGATCTTCCCTTATCAGAGAAACACATTCACCAACTCTTAAAAATCTTCTCCTTCTCTCCTTCTACCTTCCGAGCTTTCTCACTCAGTTTCACTCGCCGATTCGGTAAGACTCATTCCTGGCGAGTTGCACTCAAGTGTCTCCTCCTCTTCCATCGTTTACTTCGGTCTCTCCCACATGACAGTCCCTTTAGATCTGATCTTCTCTGGTTCAGATCCAACGGTTTGATTTCTCTCTATCCATGTCGATTTCAAGATACTTCGTCTTCAAATTCCAAAATTTTCACAATTTTCATCCAATCATACGCTCGATTACTTGACGAAGCACTCGATTGCTTCTCCATAGATTATGAATCGAGCCAATTTTCCGAAAACTTTACGGAGAAGATGCAGGAAGTTGGGCGAATTATAGAGGTTTTGCCTATGATCCAGAGCTTACTCGACCGAGTCATTGAGTGTAACCCGACCGGGTCAGCGACTCGAAGCTACCTCGTCCGATCCGCAATGAAACAAATCGTTCGAGACAGCTTCGTGTGCTACACCGCGTTTCGTCGAGACATTGTGGTTTTGTTGGATAATCTGTTTCAGCTTCAGTATCGAAATTGCATCTCTGGTTTTGGAATCTATAAGAGAGCAGAAACTCAAGCGAGTCGACTCAGTACGTTTTACGAGTCTTGTAAAGCTATGGGATACTGTGGATCCTTCGAGTATCCTTTTGTAGATCAGATTCCTTATATACACGTGCGAGCTTTGGAATCTTTTCTTGACGGAATGTGGGAATTAACGGAATCGTCTTCTTCGGAGACGTCTCCGTCATCTTCGAATGTTGATTATTCGTCTTCAACTTTAACGGAAGATGAAGGTGGTGACAGACAGTTGGCACGTTTAGAGACGGTGATTAGTACGGAGTGGGAGAAGTTCGAGGATGATGAGAAGTTAGAGGAGCCGTTAATACAGTTGGATATCGATGAGAATGTCAGTTGGGAGGCTCTTCTAGAAACTTCAGCCCGAATGACACGTATCTCTTGCGATGGTACCAACCGTTTCTTTACTATGGGTTATAATTATGGGTATGGATTCGGAAACGGATATGGATATGGATATGAAACTGATACAAGAGATAAGTACCAAGATGATGAGACTGATGGTTGGAAAATGCAAGTGTATAATCCGTACTGTTTCAATCCTTATTATATGGTAACGATGCCAAATGGCTATGGTATCAGCGCAAGTGGAATAACCTCTACTTGGGGTTTGCTATAGATTGAGCACAGTTTGTATTTGTACTTGCAGTGCAGGTTTGTTAATTTTTATGAGAGAGTGTGTGCTATTAAAATTATTTTTTTTAAAAAGTGGTATAGAAGTCTCTACAAAAATTCAGGATTAAATTGGTTCCTGAATTTTGTGATAGAGATCATTTTCATCGATTAAATTTTTTTTTTTTTTTTGAAGATGGTATATAAATTTAATATATAAAGCATTTTGAGCAATCTTAATTGAAAAATAGATAGATGGCTAAAATATCAAGCATTAGAAATGACTTGTTCGAGAATCATGGACATATGATTCCTACGACAACAATAATAACAACTGTCGCAATAGAATATATCGTTTGAAGATCGATGTTATGGTGAGAATTGGTAGACTTTGTTTCAATTTGATTATAGTGTTTCTTTTTCTATATCTCACTATCTTTGGTGAAACTAAAAGTTAATTCGCCTATTTCACAAGCTTCTTCTCTCAGTACCAAAGCTTTGGCATCTACTCTTGGCAATTTCGTAAATTTCAATTAGATGGCTCAAGCACAACACACATACCTCATATTTCAACTCCAATCTTCAACATGAAATAGAAGTGTAAATTATACTTGAAATCATGGTTTTAATTGTTGATCATGAATTCATGTTATCTTCCCCGTTAGATGTCCTCATGCCTTCAATTTCAATTGTCACTTGGAACATGAATCGTGACAGTAAAACTTGGCTAGTTTGCATCCGACCTACAACTTTACTAAATTTCTGTAACTATGTTGAGTCCATATCAAACACTCATTGCCTTGTCTCTCTCCTTATAAGCTGCTAAGCCTCTCCAATTTTTGCCAATTGATTTTGACTTGGACCCCAAATTTATCATGGAATCAGAGTTGGATATTTTTCTCCTTCATGTCACCCAATTCATATCTCCACGTGCTTCAGTCCAATCCGGCTCACATGCACGGGAGCGTGTTGAGTTTAGCCCCTCATCGATGCCTTGCCTCTCTCCTAATAAGCTCTCCCAAATTTATAAAACTACGTTGACACATTCACCATTAGCCTTTGAACTCACAAAAGTGTAGATCATCAATCACTCCTTCAATATTGTGGCCTAAAGCCTCCGAAGCCCAAATCCATTATATGTGCCTAATCCTACATTCCCAAAATATCTGTGCACCCAATCAGGTAGTTATTGGTATCATATGCTTAAATCATCCTTTCTAAAAAGCCTTTGAATCCTTAGTGTTCAAGCTGATCATCTGGGCTTACATAGGTCCAATCTCATTTTAAAGCCCAATATAGGCTATGGCCAATGATTAGGCCCATGAAAGAGCCAACCTCACTGGAGAACATTCTTTTAAAATTAAAATCGATCAGTTTTTTTTATTGAGCCTATGTTGATCATTGTCCAATCAAGGCCCATTAGCGTTGAGTAATTAATTACAAGGAATGTTTAGATCCTAATGTGGGTGGGTCCCTCTCCAAAAAGGAATGGCTCTTAGGACCTAAATTGGACCTCTGGCTAATTATATTAATATTATTAGGTTTAAGAAAATCATAGATGGAATGCTTTCAAAATAGAGAGATTCTATTGGCACGTCAACTTTTACTTACAACGCACCAATCCTTTTGAAATCTAACTATTGTTTACAACCTTACGTATAAATTGGTGTGCTATATAAGTAAAAGTTAGTGTGTTAATAGAAGTTCTCTTTGAAATATTATAATGTGTGCTAAGTGTGTACAATGTACATAGAAACATGGTAATCAAGCGAAGTGATAAACGTGGAAAATGAGGATATACTTTGTATGATGAGATCTTTACCACTAATTGATTATAGAATTGATCAATACCTACCAAAGGGATATATGTAGGAGGTATATTTACCACTACGTGAAAATCATAAATTTCAACGAAAAGATTTGTTGGGCCTGGCCCGTCAAATTTTTTTACCCAAATTCCACGGCCTGTAGACCACAAATATCGGGTCCATAAAAAATATTCTGCGATTCCACTCTTCGTCTCTCACACTCACTCACTCTCTCTCTCGAATGTCTCTCTCTCTCACTCGCTCTCTGATTTCTCTCCAATGTTCCTCCCTGTCTCCGATCTCATCTCTCCCTCTATTTGACCTCTCGATCTTTCTCTATCTGATCGTTCAATCTCTGATCTCTTGAAGAGATCTTTCGATCTCTCAACATTGGAAACGATGGAGTGAAGAAGAAGTTCTTAGTTATTTTTTAAGGTGAGTCTCTCTTTCTCCTTTCTCTCAGGTTGATGGATCCATACCGCTATTCAGGTTGTTGAAGATGAGAGCTAGGATTTCTGATTCCACAAAATATATTAATTTTGGTTTCCTATTTCTCAAATGTGTTAATTTTGTACGAAACTAAACCTAAGAACAAATAAAAATTTGATGTATTTACCGAAGCAAAGAGTTGTTTTCAGATTCTTCAAGTTGAAAGGTAATTTTGTTATTCGATTTCCTTTTTATTTTTATTTTATTTTTAAATTTTCAATGTTTTTTTATTGAATTTCAAGTCCTAGTTGTTGTTCTTGCTCGTTCATTGGCAGGGAAAAGTTGAATCTGAGCCGAATTCAATAAATTGTTACAAAATTCAAGCTCTCGGAAGGATTCCTATCGATTTTCGATGTGTAATCCTAATTTCAAGCATTTTTCCATTTATTCTCTATTTTTCTGTGGTTTATGTATGAAAATCAAACATTTCTAGTTGTTTTTGTTCTAAAAGATATGTATATATTAATTTTCTTCCAAAAAAATTAAGTAAAATCCAACGATTTCCAGTAAATCATGCCCAATTCCTAATACAATTATTGATTTTGTTCAAGGTATTCGATCTGTTGAGTTCAGATCTTTTGGTGTTCCAAAGGTGAGTGGAGTTAACCTATCATCAAAGATTGGTATTATATACATGTATAGTGAACTAGAAACAGACTGCTTGTTCTTCATTTGATTATTTGATTTTTTGATTTTCAAATCATGGTGCAACAGTTGAACGAATCTTGGGGGAAATTGTTCATAGCAAACACATGGTTACACCAATTGATTATTTCCTATGCATTGGGGGTTTGGTAGGGAAGGTGTGTTTCTCTTACACATTTTTTCAATCTATATAAACATTTTGAATATTTTTGCTGTAGATGTACTCTAAAGATTGAAGTGATAAGGGTGATATTAGTACTTAACATGTATCCATTTTCTCTTTCTACCACTAAAATATTTTTTGATGCACTTCTAAAACAGATGAACTTAATTGGCTGAATGTCATATGTCATGCCTTGAGGGTTGATTGGTATTCTTCCTAGCATGTCTTGTAACTTTAAAGCAATGCAAGTAGATTATGTTGCATGGGAAACAAAAATATTTTACAATATAGAGAAAAGCAGAGATTTAATGTAAAAGTACTAAGGAAGTGAATTAAAAAAAATCCAATTTGAAATGGTAGTAGTGGAAGTTTCTCTACGCATCCATTGCTTACTTAAAATGTAGCATGGAGGAGATAAATTACTATTTCATGTGCAAATTGAATTATTATAGCCTTATACAAGTGGTGCTAACAGTCTTGAAAGTTAAAACCATGGAGTAAGTTAGATATCTTTTCTTATAGGTTAGTGGTGGACACAATGGACAAAAATTTAGGAAAACAGACAACCAGAAACTTACTTGATAATTGAAAATATTATAATGGATTAATGGGGTCATCTAAGTGTATAACCATTGGAATTGACTTGGGTGTTTTAATGAGCAATAGCCATTTCAAAACTGGATCTATTTCTATAGATTGCTATATTCAATGTTATACGTGGTAGGTTCGACATGGGCGCCATAGCTCAATTGCCGGGATGGAGCCAGGATTTTCATGTAGTGGGGGCAAACTATGGTTAGTTTATAGTTGAAGAACTTAAAGATGAATGGTTTTAGAGAGAAATTCAGAGATTTTTGGTTAGAAGTTGAAGAAAATGATATTTAGGTCATTTCCTATTAGTATATGAGAAGGCCTAGTCAAGAGGCAATGTCATCAACAAAAAATGGAAAGAGGGGGGGGGGGAATTGGAGGGAGGTGAGGGTGTGAGGGCAAATGGGGAGAGAGGTGAGGGAGTAGGGACAAATGGGACATGTAATTAGTTGAAAATATAGGGGTGTCTCAAAGTTCTGTGGGGGCAATTGCCCCCACCAGCTCCTTACTAGCTCCGCCCTTGCTCAGTTGGTTTGACACATTGCAAAGTAACTCTGAGGTCATGGGTTTAAGTCCAGCTTATACCCATAAAAAAATGGACAAGTTCAACATTATTTTTGTAACTTGGTTTAAATGGAAATACATAGCTAGATAAACAAAATTATATTGAGAACCACTACCGAAATAATAGCATAATTGTTGAGGCACAAATTGTAACCACCCATGATTATTGGCATCTAATTAAATAAGTCCATCACCACCATATTAAAAAATTCAAGATGGTAACGGAATGTAATCATGCTACCGATATTCACAATTTTGAACTCTACATGGAGAGCCACTATAAAGACTCACAATGTTGAACTCTACATGGAGACTCACAATTTTGTATCTTTTGTTTTTCCTAATTTACATGATAGAGCAAGAATTTGGATTTTCATCACTAAACATGGTAATGTATTGATACTGGTCTTGGTATTCTTGTCTGGTCAAAGTACTTGTTGCAATGGTCTCAACATTCCTGACATAACCAGGTGGTGCTTTCTTGTCATAAGCTTCCGCAATGTAAGGATGAGCCACAAGGTTGTATGGGACATAAGGCCAAATCTCAGTTCATTTCAACAGAAATGTAGATGAACAATGACTTCGAGCAGAATATTGATAAATAAACATTGATTTATACATTTCGTGCATGTGGCTGTTGAAATTGATATATTTCAATCACAATAATTGACACATGTTTAATTTAATGTCTTAACACTGCCAAAACCACACACAGAACTTGAGATAGATGCATACAGAAAAAATCTGAGGGATACATATAATACTAGGATGGGAATCTACCGTCATTGAGCAAAGAACTGAAGTTGCAGCACCATTTTTGCCCCCCATCTGTAAATGTGACATAGGGATTCACATATGCATGACATCTTCCACATTGAATTATGCCACTTGGTCCAAAATTTACAATGGAAAGTTTCTCCTGGACAAAAAAAAAAAGACAATTACACAATCATGAAATGAACTAAAATAACATATAAGACCTCCAGTATCATAGTGCTACTAACCCCATGAGGAGCTTCAGCTAGTGGATGGATCACTAGTACAAGAGGCAAATGCCACCTTGAAAACAGTAACTAGGAATTTGGTATAGCACTGGTAAGTTGTAAGTATCTAGTATCACAATTGAAGGGGTACATTTCAAATGATTGGTCTAATACAAACCGGGGTGCATTCCCTGTTGATGGAGGAAGATTCATACTTCAAGGTGCCAATCCAATCGAACCAAAGCAACCTAGGGAGGAGTGAACGATAGAAAACAGGTAGAGGTGGAGACACAAAACCATATAGTTGACTTGCACAAGGTCAAACAGGTGGGATGAATGGCAAAGACAAAGAGTAAGGAGATGTCTAACATGGAAAATTTTGAGGTCCAGGCTTTTAATTTCCCATGGGTAGCATTGCTAGTACAGATTAGTTTAAAAAGGGTGTCTGCTCTTGTGTCAACTGCTCATTGGGCATGCCTGAGGAGCTGCAACATCTCACTTAGCTTCAAAGATTGTCAATTAGTTGGTGCTGTATTTTGGGAGAGCGTTGCCGAAAGGAGGTAGGAGATGACCTGGAGCATCATATCCTACATCCCCGAGATTAGCATTGACTACAAGATCCAATGAAAGCTTGCGACTAACAGATGCACATCAAGAGGTAATAGTAATTGGTTCCTTTTTCACATGATATTTGATTTAAATGTACTCCTACTTATAGAATTACGTCTACTCTACGTTATTAGATGCAGAGGTGAGTATATTTTCTTATTTCCAGTAAGGTACAGTAGTTGATGCTTCTATCCTTTCATTTTAATTTAAATAAAAAATAAAAAATTATCGTGATTGCCTTTTATTATTTGCAGCAAGTGTAACTCTTTAATGGAAAAAAAGGAGCTATTTTATCTGTTGTAATGACACAAATCAATCCCCTCTAGCTAGGTCGCCCGCTTGGTATGCCATAACATGCTATAAAATGCTAAATTCTGTAATTACAACATTTTACAAACCTTCTTGTCTAACTTCTATTTCCGTTTTGGCTAGGATAAAGATGTAATGGTAACGATGATGATCAAAGATCTGTTTTCAAGAGTGGAGTCCTGTTTATCATGGAAGACCTTCAAGAAGGAAAAATATAGTAGTTGTTGTTCTAAATTTCGAGATCATATTGTTTCCAAGATGGCACACATATGATATTGTACTCTTCTTGGGTCTGTGAGTGAATTGTTATCTTGAGTGTCTAGTTGTCCATCCTTATATACCGTAGTTTACGACTATTTTGTTGGACTTGTCTGTACCAATTCTGAGTTTTCAACTTACTGAGTTGAATTTCTGAGTTTTAAAACTAGTTTGTATAGTATTGTTTTTGAAACATTGAAAAATCTTGTTCTTGGTGGAGTTGGAAGTATCACTGTCATTGATGGATCTAAAGTTGAACTAGGTGACCTTGGAAACAATTTTATGTGTAAGTTCTCTGTTTATGTCATTGGATGTTACTCGAAATTTGCTTTTAATTTTATGCTTTCTGTATTTGAGTTACTTGTGACATGGACAGTGGATGAATCAAGTGTTGGGCGATCCAAAGCAAAATGCGTATGTGCCTTTCTGCAAGAATTAAATGATGCTGTACTTTTCAAAAAAAAAAGAATTAAATGATGCTGTTAAAGCCAAGTTTGTGGAGGAGTCCCTGGAGGCATTAATTGAGACAAATGCATCATTTTTCGCTCAGTTTACTTTGGTTATAGCAACTCAGGTACAGAATTGTACTACTGACTGATGTTTGATACTTATCTTATGTAAAAAGTCTCATAGATGGATCCAACTATTTGAAATTCTTCGACAAAAACATTGGCCTCAGGAATTCCTAGAGAAATTTTCCTGTCAATAATTGGGTAGAAGAGAGTTTAGAGCATCATACATGAATTAGATATTCTTCCTTATTTGAAGAGGTCCTCAACTGTTGTATTTTGAATTCAAGTTGATTATGTTTCCTTTCCCCATCAATGCTTCTTATTTTTCTGTGGGATTCATATTTGCACTTAGAATAACACATGCTTTGTCTCAATGATCTGCATTCGGTTATTTATTCCAGGTTGTGGCAATTGCAAGTGCTGCATTGGACGTGTTTAAGAACGAAACAAAGAAGATGGTGGTTGCACTAGTTGATATGGAACGTGCTTTTGTTCCTCCCCAACACTTCATCCATTTAGTGCAGAGGAGGTATGCTCAATAATTATTTGTTTTCTATGTATATATATTTTTACTCCAAAAGACATACACACATCATCATCTACCCCTCATCCCAATTATTGGGGTCAGCAACATGAATCCTATATATCTATGTCTTTTGCTTTTGAGTTACCTTCACCTGCATTTTCCCTTACTTTTCAAATTCCTCTTAAAACATTCTTTTTCATTTTACATTCCCAGCAATCCACCACACCTTCATTCCTCAAAATCACTTCTCATCTCATAACAACACTCCTTTTCTTCTAAAATCAATACCCATATCTTCTTTTACCTTGCTTGAATTCAAATTTCGATGATCTTCGTATAGCTTTTCAATCATGGTAAGTTGCATTCAGATTCTTGTTGGATTCTGTTTTTGAATTTTGTACACCATTTTCGATTCATGGATCGATCTTTTTTATGTATGAATATGAAATAATAAAATAAAAGTACTTTGGATCTTTGCTTGATTCAGGGAACTCCTGTTAACATCGCCGTCGGCTCACATGTGTGGGATGAGGATTCAAAGGTTGCGTGGATAGATGGAGAAGTAACAGAAATCAAAGGAGACGATGTCACCATAGTTACCCAACATGAAAAAACAGTAAGATATATATATATCATATACTGCATTATTGTCAGTTATCTGTAGCTTTGGCAGAATTTTCGATCTTAACAAAGAGGTTTACATGTATATTAATTTTGGGTTATTTAATTTAATTTGGAACTTGTTTTATGATTTTTCTTTTGTTTTTTCTTTTTATGATTTTTTTATTATTATTTTATTCATTGTGATTGGTGAATTAGAGGACCGTGCTATTGTTTGTTAAACCTCCAAATTCGACGGTCATACTCTATGGATTTTTTTTTTGTTTTTTTTAAGCCCATTCTCCAAAAATTTGATAGTCCAGAGCCGTCAAAAAAAAAAAAAAATTCTACAAGAGAATATTTGACGGGCATATTTGACCGGAGGGTCCGGTAAATTTCTCAAAATTTGACAGGCTAAGACCGTCATATATGGGCATTTTTCACATAGTGTACCCGACGTTGATGACAAGTTTGATGATCGAAGACTAGTGGAAGTTAGAATTACCTTTGGAGTTAGATTGGATGGTCGAAAATATCTTTAACAAGTATTGGTAGAAATATGATTAGCGTACGTTGCTGGTCAAAGATATCATTACTAACAACAACTGGTGGAAATCGGATTACCACTTGGAATATACACAAAATCTTGGAGGTATGAGATTTACGTTTGAACAACTTTGAATACTTAGAGGATCAAGACTGACATCTAAATATGTAGGTTTCAAAGTCTGACATCTAGATGTAATTTGAAAGCTCGGGTATGGGAGATATGTAAAACAATTTATAACCAACCACATTCATGTCAATTGACTAAATTTTGAAGGTTACGATAAGATAGGTGCCCAAGCTGCCAATGCCAAACATCAATGGAACGGGGTTTAATGATTGTCATTGGCAAAACCTCTTGAAAATAGTATAGCCCCTCATGAATGTTACCTTGTCCAATCGTCCTCTTTGTTGACGGATCCTGAAAAAGACATCGGGTAGATGAAAAAATTACTAAACAATTATTAGTTTGTGCAAGTTGACTCACAGATAAGAGGTTAAATTTGAAGGATGGGATAAAGAAAACATTCTCAAGTTTAATGGTGGATAAAGATGAATAGTTCCAATATATCTGATGGGGTTATTTGAACTATCTGGAAGTTGAACAAAATAAGGGTTTGGACATGATTTGTAAGAGAAAAATAGTGACAAAGAGTAACACATGTGATTGGTTATTCATGTATCAGTGATCCATACTGGTTTCGAGGGTACTGTACAAGCAATACATGTTAGACAATCATTAGAGTTAATGCTACCTGAAGAGTGCTTAGTCAAGAATTTGTTGTACTATTCATGAGTGGTAGAAGACACACTGACTATTGTACGTTCTTCAGATTTGGACGTGTTAGTAGATGCATCAATTTTCTTTGGAAGATATCCGATAATTAATTTTGAAGCAACAACTTTAATGTGATCGTCACGGTTACAATGATGATCACAGTGGTAGCGATGTGTGATTAGATGGACCACCATGGTTTGAAGGCTTGGTAGGAAGAGCATCACCTGGAATTGGAGATGAAGCAGCATGAATCTCTTGTTGTTTCTCCTCTTAATGAATAAGATAATAATTTTTCGTTATACTAGAAAAAGGTTCCATGAGAAGAATTTGACTTCAAATAGCTATATATCTGTTGTGAAGACCTTGTAAAATTTGCATCCCCCTATCTTTTTAGAGTCGTTCAGTAGAAGCTTTCCTATGTCTACAAGAACAAGGTTGGACGGTAACAAGAGAATTAAGTTCATTCCGCAGTGATTTGAGTTTTATAAAATGAGTCGAAACACTCATGTCTTCTTGTTTAAGAGAAGAAATGGATTGTTTCAATTGATAAATCTATGGAGCATTAGATTGAGAAAATTGCTTTGATAAATCTAACTAAATCTCCCTTGTAGTGTTGGCATACAAGATGCTACAAAGAACTTCTTCAAAGACCAAGTTGAGAATCCATGAGGCAACTAAATCATTGCATTTCTCTTATTGAGAGAGTTCACTTGGTACGGTTGGCCTTTCAAAGGTACCATCCACGAAGCCTAGCTTGTTTTTGGCACGTAAGGCCATAGTTATGACGTGAAACAAAGTACCATAATTATCACCAAACAGAGGAGGTGCAACAAGTGCAATAGTTGGACTATCTAAGTGATGACCGAAAAGAGAATCATTATTCAATCCTGACGGTTTGTTAGTCTCAGATAAACTTCCAATATTTATATGGTTTTTGGCCATTAAAGAAGCAAAGAAAGAAATAGACTAAAAAATTGATGAAAAAAGATTAGTGATGACCTGCTCTGATACCATGTAAAAGTGTGTCCTCAACTGAGAAAATATTCTCTTATCATTAAATTTATAGAAGATAAGATTACAAAGAAGGAAATACAAGAAAAGGAAAAAATCTCTATATAAGGCTATTTATAAATAAAGAAAAATACAAAAAATACAGTAAGATAAATAAGGAAACAAGATAATCAACCAATTAGGCAAATTACCCAAATGTTGTTGCTCAAATATAGAAACCATAATCTTTCTACCCAAATATAGAATCTGTAACACCGACCGACTATATTAATAAGAAAACGGTTACAATCTTTCACAGACCTTGCCCGTAGCATACGACATAGTCCCTTAGGGAATTCATGGGGCAAGAGCATTTTGCAATTAAAAGAAGATACAAACGATTGGCTCCACGTTTCTCGTCAAATAAAATGCAAGAGGAGCTCAACTCCCAAGTTTAAGGTTGTTATGACCTCGACTAGATTTTCTATTCCGGTGCTTGAGTTTTATTGATAAAGTCAAGGTTCTCTATTCCATTGTAAAATCGATTCTTTCTAGTGTCATCCTCCATCCAAATTAACAATGAATGGTTGTTTTTGCCAATGTCACCATCATATTTCCAAGCATATATTCAATTTGGATTGTCCCCTCCCAATTCTACGAAAAAAAATTTATTAGAAACACATCGTAACTAATATCATATATTAAGGGGTTTTACCCTTCCTTCAAAAAGGGAGGGGTCTTGAGTTCAAGTCCCCTTATTGGCTGCAGAAATCTAATTTTATTGAGAATTCTTGAATAATCATTACATGATAGGGTATTTATAGAGATTACATCAACCATGATATAAAAACTAATCTAATATAGACATACTAATTATCTATAATTCTTAATGTAGAATATCTTAATAGATATTGCTACATATTTTATTCTCAATCACTATCTAGCTCTTCCTTTATTATGAGATACATTGGCAATGATACAATGTATCTGATGCATTATATTATTTTACATTAGCTATCTATACGAATTAATCATGTCTTACCTGGTATGTGAGGTTTGTGGGGTATTACATGTACCCTGAAGGATTTGAGTGAGATACGGTACTTTAAGAAATTAGTTGCCTTTCTCTACAAGCCCGACCTTAAAAAGGAAGCAGCGAGGGGGGTTGTTTTGTTTAGCCTCTTCTCTCTTTATTTTTTGCAAAAGAAATAAGAAAATATAATAATGAAGTCAAGAGGAAAAACATGTGAAGTCATGAGTGTGGGCCAGCCTCTTCTCTGTTTATTTTTTTGCAAAAGAAAATAATAAAGTGAGGAGGAAAAACATGTGAAGACTTGAATGTTGGCCAGCCACCTATGCTGTTTGGCCAGCTTCCAACGAGAGGAAGAAAATGAGTCCGACTTCGATGCGGTCCCGCTTCAAAATTTTTGAAGGAACCCTTCTCGTTACAAAACACACGTGGCGCTTTGAATGTATTCTGCACCTTACATTTCAGCCAAAATTTAAAATACCTTTTAAAAATGCCACGTGTAATCCAAAATTTCAATCGGACTGCCCCGCTTCAAAGTTTTTTACGTAGAGAATGGTGAGTTAGTCCACGGTCAAGCTACCCGTCATTTTTCCAATGTTGTATTGTCAAGTTTCGCTTATGTGAACCTCTGCAAACGCGTAGACATTCTGGAATATATGTGTATTTCTCTTTCCCTAGTCAACAAGGCAGTCGGCTTTGCTTAGCTTTCATAATTGAGATCAACTCTATATATATATATATATATTCCTCTTTCCCTGGTCAACAAAGCAGTCGGCTTTGGTTAGCTTTCATAATTGAGATCAACTTTTATTGACTCTATATTCATTCAAACAAGCTTTAAAAAAATAAATATTTATTTGACTAAATCTGTAAGCCCAAAACCTAAAAGCCTTTGTACCTCTCGACAATAATTGTTGGAAGAGTGTGTCACATCAGGGGTAGAGCTAAGATTTTCTTGTGGTAAGGGAAAATTATGATTAATTGTTTAACGAAAATGAATGATTTTAAAGAGATATTAAGAGATTTTTAGTTAGAAATTGAAAAAAATGATATTTAAATCATTTTCATTTAATATTTGAAAAGTCTCGATCAAGAAGCAATGTCATCAACAAAAAATAGACGAGGTGAGGGACTAGGGACAAATGGAACATATAATTAGTTGAAAATATAGGGGTGTCTCAAAATTTTATGGGGGTAAAAATTGAAGGGAGGTGAGGGTGTAAGGACAATTGGGGAGAGAGATGGGGGAATGGGGACAAATGGGGCATGTAATTAATTCAAAATATAGGGGTGTCTCAAAGTTCTCCATGTGGGGGTAAAAATTAGAGGGAGGTGAGGGTGTGGAGGCAAATGGGGAGAGAGGTGAGGGAGTAGGGACAAATGAAACATGTAATTAATTGAAAATATAAAGATGTCTCAAAGTTATGTGAGGGAAATTGCCAACTCCTTATTAGCTCTGCCCTTGGTCATGTGGATTTTAATATGAATCTAAATTGAAATTGAAATTAAAGACCTTTTTTATTATTATTATTATTATTTTTTTGACAATTTAATTCTCGTTCAATTAATCTAAGTATCAGGACCAAAACCAACCCATTGACACCCTAATTTTAAGAGTTCGACTTTCAAGCGGGCTGCCCGCTTTAAAATTTTGATAGAACCCTCTT
This sequence comes from Akebia trifoliata, assembly GCF_017979445.1. Classification (NCBI taxonomy): domain Eukaryota; kingdom Viridiplantae; phylum Streptophyta; class Magnoliopsida; order Ranunculales; family Lardizabalaceae; genus Akebia; species Akebia trifoliata. Next base: position 5,682,571 of record NC_141381.1, on the reverse strand, counting down.
CGATCTTCGCAACATGATATTTAGAGTCTTGTATTTAAAATTTTGAAACGGGTCGCCTACTCCAAAGATTTTCCTAATTTTAAAGGTGCCGTGGAGAAAAAATCATCAATATCAACCAATATTATCTAATTGTAATGGCATATTATGAAACGTCCACCATCCTACATTGAATGGTCGAGTCAGTCAAAGTTCTAAGGTGCACTAACAAAAACTGGTCAAACAGTTGGATGGTCAATATTGTTTATTAATTCCCTTGCCATAACTCGGATAGATCTGAACCATAATTATAAAACTGGTTGAGTTGAGTCGAATCGATTCGATAGGATTTTGACTTGACTCAGCTAATAAGCTTAGAGGAACCAATTTGTTAGATCAACTTGGCAAATCATCCGATAAATTCATCAATTTTATCGAGTTAACTGAAAAATGTATCATTTCATGTTAGAAACTTGACCCAGTTATTCGGCTATATAAAATATTCTAGAAAAAATAAATATTTTATTTATTTATTTTCAAATATTGAAAATTATTTATAAAATTAATTAATATATTTTTATTTGATTTTTTTAATTCGATCCTCGAGTTGTCAAAATGAATCGGTGGACATTTGAGTCAAGTTGAGTTTCAAAAATATGGCCTGAGCCATTGCTGAACGAGTTTTTCATTGAAAACTGAGTTGATTTATATGATTTTGAAAACTTGATTGAACCAACAAGTTTAAATCAGTTTTATACGTGCAACCCAAATTAGATCATTAACTCAAATCAGACTATGATGGCACGAACCAAAGCCAAAATCTAGTTTTAGAAGCCATAGTTTTAAAACTCGAAACCTGGCTCAAATGCCTAATGAGTCAAGTCAATTCAACAACTCACGAGTCCACTTAATCATTGTAAATAAATATATTAAATATTTAACATTAAAATTCATATTTATTTGTTATTATTGGAGAAACATTAAATATAGGACGTGTTAATATGTTTTTGTTTAATATTTTGGAATGTGTACTATTTAATTTCAATATTTTCATCCATAAGTAGGTAAATTTTTTAAAAAATATAATTCTAACTTAGACAATTTTCTAGCTTAACTAGATAAAACGCAGTTGAATCACCAACTTTTCGACTTGTCCAAGTTCTGACTCAACCTAAGAAGACTCAAAATATAATTGAGTTGACTCGTACAAATTTTAAAAATATGCTCAAGTCAACAAAGTACCAAACCATATAAAATAAGCACGGAGACCAAAGACCATATAGCCACCTTGTGACCATATCACTCTCTTTCTTCGTCTTCTTCCTCCTTACTAATCATTACACCTCAACAATCTAATAAAAACGACTATCTTGGAGGTTTGGAGCGATCTCGCTACTTCAAAATTAAAGAGATCATCAATTTAAAAAACTTATGATTTGACTTTTCATATTTTGAAAATTAAAATGAGTAGAGGGTCAAGATCAGAATTTTATTATGTTCAGCTCACGAAATGATAATTTATTGTTAAAAAAAAAAACTATAATCACAATGGTATAGGAAATTTTTTTCCTGATTTGTTAACTATTTTAGAATGTGTAATGTCACATCGAGATCTCCATCCATGAGATGGGAAATTTCTCTTAACATAGAGTCCAAACTCAGCCAAGTTTCTACCTTAACTCGGTATTACTTAGTTGAATCGCTTGTCCAAGTTTGGACTTGACCCAATAAGACTCAAAATATAACCTAGTTAACTCGTCAGAGTTTTAAAAGTAAGCTCAAGTCAACCAAACCATTTTTCTATAAAATAAAAATGAAAAACTACCAACAACCAAAGATCTTTACAGCCAGCCACCTAGTGACAATGTCCCTCTCCTTCCTTCTCCTCTTCTTCTTCTTCATCCTCTCTAATCTTTCATCCTCAACAGCCCAACAATACCTTTCTTCCTTCTCCATCTCAGACTCACCATGGTTTCCAAACCAAAATCGAACCCTTCTCTCCTCCAATTCGACCTTCGCCGCTGGTTTTCTCCCTTCACCCATCTCTCCACAAGACTATATCTTCTCAATTTGGTACCAAAACGTCCCCCAAAAGACCATAATTTGGTCTCTTAATGCCAACTCTCCAGTCAATAGTTCTTCCTCTCTCCTTATCTCACCTTCTGGTGATCTCCTACTCAACTCCTCTTCAAACAACATTATAAGAATTCCAGGAACTATTGGATCACCCAACAACTCCAAACTAATTCTTGAAAATGATGGTAACTTAGTTTACCATAATTGGACTAGTTTCAATTCTCCAATCAGCACTGATACACTCGTTCCAAGCCAACCAATTAGTGGTAAGAATTTAGTCTCAAAAAATGGCAAATTCATGTTTCGTAACGCCACAGTATTAGTTTTCAATTCTGCCAGAGATGGGTATTGGTCTAGTAATAATGGGTTTCAGAATTTTGGGTCTGAGGGGAGATTGACTAAAGGTGATGGAAGTTCAATTATAGCTTCGGATCTTGGCGAAGCAGATATCCAATTACGAAGATTAACACTCGATGACGATGGAAATTTGAGACTCTATAGTTATAGAACCGATCGAAATCAATGGGTGATAGTTTGGCAAGCAATTCAAGAACTTTGTACGATTAAAGGAAGATGTGGACCTAATTATATTTGCATGAGCGATGGATTCAACTCGACGTATTGTGTTTGTCCGGCTGGTTTTCGTGAAGTTCAAAGAGGTCAAATCTGTGAAATTAACATCCCCATTTCAAGCGTACCACAGAACAATAAATTTCTGCGATTCGATTACGTTGATTTCTCTGATGGACCGAATCGGACTGATCTAAAAGCCGCGAATTTCTCAATTTGCGAATCTGGGTGTCTTTCGAATCCGAAATGTCTTGGTTTTGGATTCAAATATACTGGAAAAAATTTCTGTGTCCATCTAATTGATAAACTTCTTTATGGGAAATGGTCTCCAGGGACTGAAACAGCAACGTTCATCAAAGTGTCAAAATCTGAAACCGCCGTGTCAAACTTCACTGGTATGAGTTCTATGCTAGATACCGTGTGTCCGATACGTATAAGCCTCCCTCATCCACCCAAGGAATCGAAAGCTGCAATTAGGAACCTTGCCATCATTTGTTCTCTCTTTGCAATCGAGCTCGTAAGTGGGGTTCTCGCATTTTGGGCATTTTTAAGGAAATACATTAAGTACAGAGACATGGCTCGAACGCTTGGCCTAGAATTGCTTCCAGCGGGTGGCCCGAAGCGTTTCACTTACGCTGAACTGAAATCCGCCACCAACGATTTCTCTAATATGGTTGGACACGGCGGGTTTGGTGTTGTTTATAAAGGGGAGCTCTCTGATCATCGTATCGTAGCTGTGAAACGACTTAAAGATGTTGGTGGAGGAGAAGCAGAGTTTTGGGCAGAAGTCACGATTATAGCTCGAATGCATCATCTCAATTTAGTTCGTATGTGGGGATTTTGTGCGGAGAAATCGCAGAGGTTGCTTGTTTACGAGTATATCCCAAATGGTTCCCTAGATAAGTTTCTCTTCCCCGCCGCACCCATCAAGGTTAGGGAAGGAAACATGAGTGGTGACACTGATGTCATGGGTACAGGTACGGTTCAAAACTTCCAGCCAAGACCGATACTTGACTGGAATGTTAGGTACCGTATCGCTCTGGGTGTCGCCAGAGCGATTGCGTACCTTCACGAAGAGTGTTTGGAGTGGGTTCTACATTGTGATATTAAACCAGAGAACATCCTTCTTGAAGATGATTTTTGCCCCAAAGTTTCAGATTTCGGATTAGCGAAGTTGAGGAAGAAAGAAGATAATGTGAGCATGTCGCGTATCCGAGGGACACGTGGGTACTTGGCACCCGAATGGGTGAAAATGGAGCCGATTACAGCAAAAGCAGACGTATATAGTTTTGGGATGGTGTTGTTGGAGATAGTTAGTGGGACTAGGAATCTTGAGTTCAGGAGATCATCATTGGATAGCGAGGATTGGTATTTTCCAAGATGGGCATTCGAGAAGGTGTACAAGGAGATGAATGTGGAAGACATTTTGGATCGTCGGATCTTGCATTCTTATGATACTGGTGCCCACTTTGAAATGGTTGATCGGATGGTTAAAACTGCAATGTGGTGTCTTCAAGATCGAGCGGATATGAGACCATCGATGGGAAAGGTGGCTAAGATGTTGGAAGGAACCGTGGAGATCACTGAGCCTGGAAAACCCACCATTTTCTATTTGGGAGATGACCAAGATGCGAATTAAAAGGCTTCCGAGGAGACTCTTTTACGCGTGTAGACTGAAATTGGATTTTATCATTTTCACATTCCAACTTGTCCAAGTGCATCTCCATTTGTGTCGTTCACGTACTTTGGAAATGTAAAAAAGTTGCTTTTTCTTCCTCCTAGTTCTACCATTACTACTAGACCCCTTTGCATGAGTTCATAGTGATGCATGTGATCCAGCTTTTACTTCTTCAATAAGTGATATCAAGTTTTATTGATGATTGTCTCTGTTATTGTTGGTTGATTCCACTGCGATGAGATGTTTATGATGTATTTATCTTACTAAAATCTCGCTAAAATGAGGTGAAGAGATCCTGAGTAGACACTTTTGTTATTTTCTCCCCAATCATGGAATTTCTCATTAACTCCCTTATCCTCACAATACTGAACAAAATGGCATGGCTGAAAGTAAGCATTACGACCTTGAAGAAACCGATCTGACTCTTCTAGACCACTCACATGCACATACCACCAGTCGACTGGCTTGAAGCGTTCAATATGAACATTTTTCTAATTAACTGAATGCCCACGAAATATCTTTCTCATGTCTCGCCTTGCCAGGTTCTTCATAAATCGCTTAACTACAATTTTTTACTTAGATGTGTTACCCTGGCTCCCCTATACCCATGAATCCTAAGGTGGAGTTTTGATTTACCATGTTTTTTTTTTGTTGTTGTTGTTGTTCGTGTTATCCCTAGCTAAGACCATGTACCAAGCACAAACTTGATTATCGATCCATCAAGTTTTGGGTTATGGTCTAGATTGCAAAGAATACTTGATTAAATTTGTGGAATGGTCAGGTTTACCTTTTGGGCCATATCATGTTATCTTTGACGATAATGGTTTTCCCTTTAATGATACTTGGTGGAAGGAATCTCACACTTCACTGCAAATTGTGCTCAATCTCAGGGACTGGTGGGTCGATTAACTATTTGGTTTCCTTCAAAAACCAATACCCATGTCCTTACCACCTCTCACAACTGCCCAAGCACCTATTGGACCCACAATTGCCCCATACATCCCGCATTAACCAATAAAACCATGAAACCCTCCAGACAACCCACATCGCGCATGAACATGATAATGTTACTCCATTGGTTTTATTTGAACCGTTCTTCCTTTGACACCTACTACCCCCCAACTAACCAAACTTGGCAGCCCAATACTCACCAATTCAAAGAAGGCATATATAAGCATCATGTATAATGTATTGTCAACATTCGGCATTCTTTACCTATGGCTCTTATTATGACTCGAGGTCCTACTGAGACTACTTGCTTTTCACAAGCCTTCAAACTTTCCTAGGGGGCGGTACTTATGACCATGGGATTAGTCTCACCTAAAGGATGGGGATACCCACGATAAGCCCAAAAAAAAAACAAAAAAACCTCTAAAAATCCTATAATGTCTGAAGAATTCAAACAATAGTGACTTGTTCCACCAACTAATAATTTAGTTGGATGCTTATAGTATCACACCAACTAGTACTTAATTAGTGCATCTGAGCATGTGTGCTATATATTGGAGTGTCTTAAGAAACTATTGATCTGCCAAATAGAAAAACTCTATTGGATTCCTCCTCGGACACCACCAACACAAGTCGCATAAAGATGTCGATTCCCACGATCGATTAAAAGGAGAAACTATTTAAAAGAAGCGCAAAAAAGAGAATGGATGTAGTAACCTTCGGTGTCATTGTGGCCATTATATTACTCTTCTTTGCTGCCATCTTATACATAACCATCCAAGGCACTTGCAAACGCAGTAGTTCCACTTAAGCTAAAACCCTAAAATTCATTTTTTTCCCCCATTTTGTCTCCTGTAGTTGTTGTATAAAATTGGGGTTTCAGAAAACCTGAATAGAAATGGCGATCTCGTTGAAACAGAGCTTGTTGATTTTGCTCCTGGTCTCGATTTTAGGTTTGAATTTCTGTTTCGGACATGAAGGGAATCCGGGATCTTGTCCTTTTAGCGTTCCTAAATCTTCAGATCATCACCATTGCAGTCATGGACATCATGATGATGATGATGATCATAAGCATCATCATGAACATGAGCATCATCATCATTATCGTGAACCTCAAAAGAGCCAAGTCGGATCGAAGCTTCCAGAGGAATTGGCTGAAGAGGAGGATCTCAAATTGTACGGTCTTGATTTCAACCACGATCATGATCACGATTTTCGTCGTGATTCGGAGCTCTCGGTTCTTGGTAATTTATTTTTTTGATTTAAGATTTGATTCATTCTTGATCTTCTATAATTTGTTCATGTTTGATTCTTTCTATATGTTATTAAATTGAAATTTGAAACTTACTTGGCAAGTGAATGTGGCAGGATTTGTGAGTTATTGGTGAATTTGGAGAACGATGGATTGTTGATTAACTATGAAATTATATGATGATAGAATATCTGATGTTTATCTTAGTCATTGTGAGGGAAAACAGTTAATTTACTTGAGTTCACATTTTAAAGAGTGATAATTTACTTCGTGAGTCAGGACGCAGTTATGTTACATGGATGTGTAGACCATGTTTGGATACCTTGTAGAATGTAACTGTGGGAGAAAGTAGGAAGTATTTTCCTCTTACATTTCTAAATGTTAAGATTTTTAACTTTTTAAAAGTATTTTATTTTATTATATATATATAAAATTAACCAAACAAGCTATTGGGCATGTTTTGTTAGTTGTTTGAACATATTAATGCTTAAATTGATATGGATTTCTCTATCTAGATATTTCTGCGTAGTATTACTTTTATTCCTCATCTCTGTTGTATGATCCGTAATCAAAACTTCCACTTATTGCTGTTTTGCCTGCTTTGTAAATTGATTAATGACACCTTATTTCGACAACTTATTCTGATTTATATTTATGGTTAATAAAATTTTCAAAGACTCATCATAGCACTGAAGTAATTTCCAGTATCAGTTTTGATTCTTTGTCATCTCTAAATATCATCTTTTTCTATTCTTTTCTGAATTTGTTAGGTCTCTGGATTCATGCAATGGGCTGCTCACTGTTGGTGAGCATGGCTTCCCTTATTTGCCTGATTATTTTGCCAGTGCTTTTTCGTAAGTAGAGTTGCTGTGTTAGTTACTTTCTAATATTTTCTTGACTTCAGAAATGGTAGTTTTTCCCATTCATAGATATCCTGATCAATGAATTCAAATGTTTTGATTTATTACAGTTCAAGGAAAACCATCCAAGACAATTGTTGATTCATTGGCTGCATTTGGGGTCAGATGCTTCATCTCTTTTTGTTAGTTTAATCGCTTCTGTGTTGCATCTCTTCTTTGAATGTTTGAGGCTGTTAACATTTTTTATGATATCGATTTATTTGTTATGGACATAATACACATTTATTTCATGGATCATGCATTTGTTATGTTGATATAGTGAGATGACGGTACTACCACCACCACCATCCTTATCATCTATGTCTTATCCTGAATAATGGGGTTGGCAGATGACCAGATCCATGTGTCGGAGTGCAAGTTCAATAGAAAGTTGAAGAATGGTGGTTTCTCTTCAGGAAAATGGATGGATTCTCATTTAGATAAAAGCTTGTGTGGGGGGATAATTATTTTAAATGTCGTTTCTGCAGTTTGTTTTCAAGGTTTAAAATCTCGTCTTGAGGAAATATCTCATTCAGGAAAAACTAAAACGATCTCGAGTAAAACATTCCAAAGCATTCAGAGACAAGTCAAACATTCCTGAAACATTTTTTTATTATTTTTATAAGTATTCCTGAAACATTCTTTGGAGCCAACCTTTCATTACGGTCATGTTTGAAACGGAATGGAACTTTGAATCATGATACTTGTTGCAAGGGTTGTTGGTTGACTTTAGGGCCTAAGAGGTCTATTTTTAGTATTAAAAAAATGGGTGATCCTGAATGGGAATGAGTGATTAATTGTTTGGTTGAAGTTTAAACTAGATATGAATCTTTATAGAGCAACAAATCTTTCGGGACTGGATTTATAATTTGTACTTGATGTTCTATGGGACATTTATGATATTTAGAGTAGGATTTAACAATCTACGGGACTGTATGCATATTTGGTATACTTGATCTCACAAGACTTTGCTGTTTGTAGGCAGGAGCTATGTTAGGTGATGCTTTTCTTCACCAGTTACCACATGCTTTTGGTATGATGTGAATAATATTCAATTTATTTTATGATGTTTGTAATGATTTCTTTCATACTTCTCTCGATCGTTAACTATGCTTTTATCATATTGAATAATTTTTACAATAGCATTTGATTTGTATTCTCTTAAAGATGTCATTATCCCTGTTTAATCTTCAATTCAAGTTTCTTATTCTGGAGCTCCTGGATGTTGTTCTTGTTTGGCAAGATTCTTCTATGATAAAATGATGGATCTGATTCCCTTAAAGTAAAGGTCTAATTGGTGATCTCTACAGAGTATTATATTGGGGATTTGAACATTACTTATATTGCACGAAACGGTAGTTTTTAAGCTTGATTTTAGATGATTACTTCAAAATTTTAATGGAGGTATGTTAATAGCAAAAATGCAAAGAAATGAGTGAAAGAGGAGTATAAGTTAAGGAAAACCTTAAATGATTTTCAGATTTAATGAAGAATCCTAATTAATAATAAATTTGAAGGATGAACTAAACAAAACCCTAATTAAAGCCATTTTAAATCTAATTGCATTTTAGTAATTTAAGTCTTGGAAGGGTATTTTGGACATTTCACACAAAATTTTAAATCCTTCGTTATCTCTTCTCCAATTAGCTACACTGACTTTTGGTCAAGCCCGCCTCATCTTGCATTTTGTCGGGGTCCCTAATATCGATGATTTCTTAGGAGGGTATTACTAAAATTCTCTTTATTTTATGTGTTTGCAATGATTTCTTTCATACCTCTCTTGGTCTTTTAGCTATGCTTGAATCAATATTGAAATAATTTTTATTCTGAAGCTTCTCGATGTTGTACCTTTTTGGCAAGGTTTTTCTATGATAAAATGATGGATCTGATTCCCTTAAAGATTTACCTAGTGAACTTTACAGAGTAATACAATGGGGATTTGAACATTTCTTGTATTATTATACTTTCTTTTTCTTGTTTTGCTTGCTAAATCAATATTAAATTTTGGAGTACTGCATAAACAGGAGAACAAGTTAGCACCTGTGAACTAGTCCACTAAAATAAAAATGGGTTGTTAAGTAACCTTTAGAATGGTAATACAAACCATTTTATGTTATCAAGAATAACTTCTCTGGTTGTTTTCCTTATCTGAAGAAGAGGTTTATCAGTAAAAAAAAACTGCTTTAGTTATTCAAGTTTTGCTAACCTAATGTGGTTTTAACTGAATTTACAATGTTCTTCTCTGCAGGTGGTGACCACGCTCACTCGCACAGTCACCATGTGAAGCACGACCATGATCATTTTGGACATGTGCATTCACATTCTCATTCTCTCAAAGATCTTTCCATTGGATTGTCCATTCTGTGTAAGTTGTCCAATTACTTTTTTTTCCTTGTTTAATGCTCATTTACTTCTGTATCAGGCTAACCTGCCTGCCTCGCAATAATCTCTATCTAAAAACAGAAACCTCACAAAGTGACCTTTCATTCACTAGACAATTTAGATCATTAAAATATAGGCGCTTTAATGTTTAGAACGATGCTAGAGGCTTTCTCGTCCCTTTTCTTTGATAAGTAAAGATATTGTATTGAAAAAGGAGAAAAGGGAGGTCAATGTGACCAGCCCGAAAGTACAAGAAAGAAAAGGACAGCTAGAAAACCCTACAATTCCCAACACTAATCCTTTTTAGGTCTTGTTGACCTCCTAGTCTTTTTTGTTTTGTAGATTTTAGGTCATGCAACAAATTTTACACTTGTCAAAAAAAAAAAAAAAATTTGAAAATGTCGAATCAGCTTCCCTATAGAATAGAATCCATTGGTAATGTACCCAACCATATAAGAGATCTATAGCGGACCTAGGCAAAAACCAACAAATTTCATATTGATTAAAAAAAGAACGCTAAACTACTGTGCCTAAGTGGTGATGAAGCAGGAGATGATTAATGGCTTCACCTTTGGCTTTAAGCGGTACACATGGAACACATAATAATAAAGCCACTTATGAAGGGATTTTGGATCACCACATGAAAGTCGTTGAATGCGCATATGTAGGAGAAGGGTTTAAGCTTGAATAGTTGGAACTAATAGACACTCTAACTCAAGTCTACAGCCGAACTTGTCTATTGTCCTACATAGGATGGAGTTTCCCCTTAATGAGGAGAAAATGACGAAGAATTATTTAAGTAGAGTTGGGAAATGGATTTGGAATTATTTAAGGTTGTCTATTGTTCTACCACTATTTGCATTGGTAGAGAGCTTTGAGAAAATCATTTATTTCTTTACTCATAGTCTCACCATTAAAATCCTTTTCTCCTAAGAACTCCATCTCAACCCCTCAATTCTCTAATTGGCGAGGTTGAACAGATAATATTGACCTGAAAATGACACTAAAAGAATAGGTCCATTTCATCTAATTAAATCTTTATTTCTTCATGACCAACCTTGACCATCACTAACCCCGAAGTCCTCCCCCCAAAGTTCCATATCAATAAACCTTTACATCTATTAAAAACCGAAAGAGAAAGAAAGAAAGTAAACATGTCCATAAGAGGGCTTTAGACAAAAGGAGCCTTCTCCTTTTTTGTCTCCCCTGACTACTCCGTGGCACTAAATGATTGACATCTGAATATTTATGGATTGTTTATTCAATTAATATGAATTTCCATTCCGTGTATGCCTTTCTCGCTCATATTTGTATTGCATGTCCATACGAGGGAATTGAGATGATAAATCTTGTGAAAAAGATACAACTTAGAATTAAGATGTCTTTACTAGACGCCTTGAAGGATAATATCTCGATATGTATCTTGTAAACTCTCATTGGTGAGGTTAAACAGATAGGATCAATCAGAAAAGGGACATTGAAGGAATATGCCCATACCATCTATTTAAATCTTCTATCCTCCATGAACTGTCTTGACCATATCCTTCCCCAAAGTACCAAATCCTTTCTACTCTTCCCTATTAGACCAAGAAATTTCTCCCAGCCCATTAGAGCTTGATGTACCCACCTTCAAGATATTATCCTTTTGAAACATCTAGTAAGAGACATCTTAATTCTAGGTTGTATTGTTTAGCAAGATTTATCTATCTCAATTCCCTCACATGGACATGTTTACTTTCTTTTTTGGTTTTAATAAATGTGAAGCTTTATCAATGAAATAGTAGGCCGAGAATACCTACCCATACAAAAGAAGGCACAGGACAACTTATCTGCTCTCAGAGCAAAGCTTGGCCCTTCTAAACGAAAAAAACCTCAAACGTGTCACTTTTAACTTCTTAAACACCTTGCATCATAAAAATAGAAGGCCAAGAATACTAATTATGACCTCTTGAAGCAAGTTAATCTTCCCTTTAAAGAGTTTGTTATGTCTGTCATTCCAAATGCCCCAACAGACTGCAAAATGAACCAAACAATGATATGGTTGGAAGAATCTTGTTCATCGCAACTGTTGTCTAAATTTACGCACGCAAGTATACGTATCGAAACAAGTAATAAAGTGATAAGAAAGTATCGTTCCCACGGAGACTAAATACCAATCTATTATTAATTACCAATTTATCTCAATCTAATTTTATCCAAACAAAAGTAAAAATAGGATTTAAGACTAAACAAGAAAAGTAACGGAGAAAATAAATTTGTAAATTAAAATCAATGAGTGATGAAATCTAGGTTTATAATTTCCCCCAAACAATCCATTTAATTAGAGTATCTTCCCTTCTATGATAAATTAATCCACTATAATTGTCACCCAAAAACACTAAATTCTCTACAAGCCTCTGTCGATGGTCATGTAAAAATACCCTTCTAAACTAACTCCCTATATGTCTATGAGAATTAAATCAAGAAGAATTCATTAAGAATAAGCTCTCATAAGGGATGCACATGCAACTTGAATATATGTCTATCTCAAATTAGCATATGTTACTCTATCTAGGTCATGAACACAAAATAACTCTGTCGATATTATTAAGGTTCACCGAATCAATTCAATCAATGGCCAGTTAATTAAATCGCATTAAACATAGGATAGAATAAACAATCACATGTGGAATCAGAGAAGAAAGAAATAAAACTAATCAAATATCATGAATGGGTTCCATTATAACCCTAGAATAGAAATTAGTTCATCATTGAAAAGAAAACAAAATCACAAAAGTATTCAACCATTCTTAGAGATTACAAATATCAAGAGAAGAGATAAAGTTTAGAAAGATAAAACTCAAAAGTCGAATCTCCAGCTCTCGTCCTCCTTCTCGATCTTGTGCCTCCAAGAAAAACCCCAAAACTTCTGTCCCCAAATAAGGGTTAAACTTTCCTATTTATAGATATGGAGTCATTAGGGTTTAAGAGTCTCAAAATCCGTCTCTAATTCGGTCACCACAAATTAACGTGTAAAGCTGAAAACGTAAGCAGGCCATGGCCTCCCAATATATCATGCCGCGGCTTGCATTTTCATATTTCTGTTGTGCAATTCTTGAATTCCCTCCACGGCCTCGTTTTCTATCAAGCAGCAGCTTGAAGACTTTTTAGCTTGTATGCTTGGCTTCCTTCTTCCGAGAGTGAACCAATTTGGAGTCAGAATTTCTCCTACACGTATGCAATCATCCCAATGTTCCATATTGTTCCTAATCTGTAAAATAAGCATAAAAACCAAATAAAAACATATAAACACATAAAAAGTATAAAACTAGCTAAACTTAAATAAAAACAACTAAAAGCCTCTAGAATTAACAAAATATTATATTTAAAAGTGGTTAATTCGTAGGTATAAAACCTACTCATCAGCAACATACCAAATAAAAAAAAGCAACCTTATAAGGGACTCCTGCATCCCAGCCAGATGAAGCAGAAAAAGTCGAGCCAGAAAGGAATGCTAGAGAATTGTAAAAGGATTTAACATAAAAATAAACTACCACCTTGGCTATGAGTCCACACCCTTTGATCATCCTCAAAGGGAGACAAGGCCACAAGAGAGATAAGACTGGTGAGATTAGTGATAACTTGGACATCTCAACAAAGGTTCTTCTAAACCCGAAATCTTAGAATGCCTCCCCAACATGAACCATAAAATTATGAACATGCATTTTTTTAAGACAAGAAATACAACCTAGGGAACTAGTAAATAATCTGTATAATTATTTACTAATTTTTTTTTCTTTTGAATTGTCTTTTTGTTAGTGAACATCTACCAAGGATTTCTTATTTGTCATTTCCTTGGTATTTTGCTCTCTAGTGGTCAATTTTCTGAGTTCCTGATGCAATATTTTGGCTGTTGCAGCTGGAATTGTACTTTTTCTTCTAGTGGAAAAGGTTGTGAGGTATGTTGAAACTATTTCCGGAAGAGGAGCAAATGCATGGGGTCATGGTCATCACCATCATCGCCATAAAAGAAGTGATGAGTTGACAGATGGTCATGATGCTCATGGTAATTTGAATTTGCAGTCCATTGATGCAAAGAGTGGAAATACATCAAAGATGTCATCCCAACAAAAAGTGTTGGATGAAGCATCTGATGACTGCTTGAATGAGCAAAAATCAGATGAAAAAGATTCTCTTCTTCGAAAGGTAAACCGAACAGTTAGTAAGATTTCCTCTTGCTGCATAGTCTTGCATTTTTATTTTTATTTTTATTTTTTAAAATTTATAAGATAATCCAAGTGTTCTGACCTTCATTGCTTGGTGTCAAGTTCCCCTCATTTTTTTTATGCATGGTTTATTTCACCAATGATATAGTGGATATAATAAATAGTGTATTTTAGAACCCCCCCCCCCTGTTAAATTGGTGATATTAGGTTTGCCACCATGCTAAATGCAAGATTAGGCTTCCCCCCTTGACTGTAAGTCAACGTTGTGTTTTCTTGATGATTTAACAGTGAAATTTTGATTTTGATTTTGATTTTTTTCAAAATGTTCTTTAAATACTTAAATTACTAAATCAAAATTTGGAAAAATTCAAAATATCACTGTTAAATCATCAAGAAAAAACAACATTGACTTATGGTCAAGGGGGATAAACCTAATCTTGCATTTTGCAAGGGGTGAACCTAATATCACTAATTTAACAGGGTGCATTTCTAAAATACCCAATTAAATATCACGTGGAATGCTATTATGGTTGGTGATGTTCTGCCGACACTTTTTCAATATTGCTCATCAGATGTATCCTCCGCAACTAAATCTGAACTTTTGGGCCTTCATCTATCTTTGACCAATACAGATAGGGCATTACTAACACCTTATGAAGCAAATATTTGTACCTGGTTCTTGATTAGGACTCTTTTCATGAAAGGTCAATTGAGACATTTATTAATATGATCTGTAATAGATTATCTAAATTGTGACATGGAAGTTCATTTCAGATGTACTTTATTCTTTTTTTCTCTATTTCATCCTGTTTTGCACTAGAAACTCTTAATTATGAGTATAACTAGTATTGCTCAAATTAGATTGCAATCACCACAAATATGCATAAACCATATTTAAGGTTTTTGAAACCTTTGTGCAGAGAGTCACAAGTAATGGTACCAGTGATGATAGGCCAGATTTAGATGCTGCAACCGGGTCTACTGTAAAAATGACTCGCTTGAGTGAAAGTGGGCATGATCCATCTTCCTCAAACTTAGTTTTTGGCTATCTGAATCTCTTCTCTGATGGTGTTGTAAGTCTGTATTGCTTGAAATTGATCACGAAGATCTTGTCTACTTTATCATGGAAGAGAATTTTATCATTCTGATATAGAATTTAACTAAAATTCGATTCTTTATGTATTCAGACACAATCTATGTGAATATTGCAGCACAATTTTACTGATGGGATGGCTCTTGGAAGTGCTTTTTTGCTTCATGGTTCTGTTGGTGGTTGGTCTCGAACATTATTTTTGCTTGCACATGAGATTCCTCAAGAGGTTCTTTTCTCCCTCTATGTCTTAAAAGTCATTCTAATTTCTAAATAATAAGAACTATGTGGATGAGTCAAAATACATGGATATTTTCACCACCTAAAGCTGATTCTAATTTCAAATCTTCTCTAATTTTGATTGTAAAATAAAGTGCAAGAAAATAGGCACAAATTCCAGCTTCATGCAGGGAAGAATGCTACTACTACAGGTGGTAGTATTATGCAACAATATAGATTATAGAGCTTAGGTTTTTGTAAAGGATATTCTCACGATTTAACTGTCTTGTGCCTTTTGAAGAAATTTTAAGGAACTAAAAACTTTCAGTTCAGAAAGATTCACATCTGATGGCATTGTTATTGGAAACATAGTTTTTTAGATTTTTCTTTATTTCTAATTACATTTGCACATACATCGTATATATGACATATGTTTAAAACAATGACTTTTTGAAATCGTGGTGAAAAGACATGACATTTTTTACTGTCCTAGCAATCCTGTAGGCCCTAATTTGAATTTTTTTCAAAAAAAATCTTATCAAAAATCTCTTTTGTCTGTAACTTTAAAATATATTGAAAAAAAAGAAAGAAAAATGTTCTTATGTTTTTCAGGACCATGAGAAGTTGGACATGTTTTGGAAACTGTTAGAACTGGTTATATCACTAGACTAGGGAAATCATTAGATTGTTTTAGTGCTATTATTATACTTATATTCAAGGTATTAATTTCGGTTTCGGTGTCCATTTTGGTCATCGATCTAATTTGGGAAGTAATACAATTTTCATTGAAATTTAAAACAAAGACATGAGAATGCACTAATTAGTCATCAAACCTCAATAAGCAGCAACATGGAGTATGGAAACTTTGAGGTCGTAGGTTCAAGCCCAGCTTACCCATAAAAAAAAGGAACAATATAGAGTATGGAAATGAAAAGCAATTGTGTTATAAAATACGTTGGCATTGGTATCTGAGAGCTGGACAGCCAAATCAACAATATTATAAGTGAAAATAAAAATAATAATGTCATATTAACTAGGTGCTCCATCATATTAAAAGTTACTAATATATCTAAGTAATTAGAACATAAGTGATTGTACGCCCATGCTTTTATGAATGTGCTAATATGCTTTGAATACATCAAAATTAGATGATATATAGGATATATAACTAATCATAAGTCATATATCACTTGTTTTCATGAATTAATATTATTGTTACTAATAATTTACAAGTCCTTTCTATGAGAAATTTATTACTCTGGTTTTTTTACTTTTTATTTTTTTAATAAATTTACCAAGTTTTTTACATAATAAAAAAAAAATAATTCCCTTCTAAGTTTATTGTTGATTGAAATATCGAAACTAGCATTTTTTATACTTGAAATTTTGATTATGTTGGTCAAAATTTACCATTTTCCAAAATATTTCACAAATGAATAGTGATTTATATCGAAATGTATGGAAAAGTTGTCAATTAAGTTTGCTTTCAAGCCTTGTGGAAATGGAAATCTGTATAATTCGCAAAAATATATTGAAATATAAAGCTATGATACTTATGTTACTAGATTGTCTATATGGTATATATGTGTATCATGCATTTTTTTATTACTTATTTTTGGACTAAAATTGTATTAAATACAAACTTACTACTAATTGGTCTTTTGACTTTCTCATCTTCTCAACTGTCTTTTTGTCTCTGTTCTTATGAACCAAAAACATATCAAAAGCTGCATTCTAGTGGCTGAAGGGTGTTTTTTTAATAGGTAAAAGCTCATTAAATTAAATTGGTCAGGATGACAAACAAAGAGTACATCCAGGACAAACTCTCTAGATGGTAGATAAGGAACAAACCCAATGCCATCTACCTAAGCAATCCTCAAAAAAGTTACTCTAAATTCCTTCAAAATCTTACACCAAAAAAAATGAAAAACCCAACAAAAAAAATCTACTGATTTCTCTCCTTCCAAATTGCCCAAGACATAGCAAAAGGAAGTATAGACCACAAGAACTTTTTAGCCAAGGTGAATTCTGACCCCAAGATCCAGAAGAACTTGTTTAAAGCTCTTCTCAAGATCCACAACTTCAAGGTTTCAAGATTTCGTTGCTTTGGGCTTCGCAAGAATTATCTCAAAATTTCTGTTTGGCTACTGATGTAGAGGGAGAATGATATTTTAGCTGAAGAAGAATTTACCTTTTTGGCTCTTATAGTGAGTCTTTCTTATGATAACTGTCTTGAAGAGAGTGATACCTCAGTTAAATGGAAAACTTATCCTCAGTAATTTTTTGGGTTTTCACTTCAAGAAAACCTTAGCAGCACGTTGAGTCCTTTTTTCTCAAGGAAAGGTGTTTGACATTTGACTCCCACACCAGGTAGCAAGCCAACCGTGCAATATAGCCGCAAGATAGGTATCTGGGTCTGAAGTCTTCAACATTCAACACATGCGTGTTTTTTTAGGCAACCTATTCCTTTTGGGACTATGAGACCTACATGCTACATCTACATGCCTCGCAATAATTTGCATAGAATACTTGGGCCCTTGTTCCCGGACATCACTATCCCTTTCTTGTCAGTGTTTGGTTTGCATGTTCCTCTTCTGAGGATTCAGTAAGAAATGCAAAATAAATTTGGGTACTGAATTTTTGTGTTAATAAATCTCAATCAAGACACGTGGAATATGATGCACCCTAACGGGTTTAATTGGATTTCTCTGTGGACATGCCATCAAGTCTATAACTTGGTTCACCCTTCTCTACAGGTGGGTGATTTTGGAATCTTGGTAAGGTCAGGGTTTACTGTCTCAAAGGCCCTATTCTTCAACTTCCTATCCGCACTGGTGGCGTTAGCAGGAACTGCATTGGTGAGTACCCATCTTCCCTAGTAACTTTAATTCTTTTAAAAAATTCTCACGAAAGAAGAAAGGAGTGAAGTAATTATTGTTTGACCCTGTTATCACAGGCTCTACTATTGGGACAAGATCCAGGACAATCATCCTTGATCGAGGTAAAAAAAATGTATCTATTCCGTGAATGTTTTGTTATCAATTTCATTTGAATTATAATTGAGAGGCCTCTTTTGAAATTCAAATTATATCTTTCTTCTCCATGGTTTCAAAACTTGTGTTGATGTCTCGTCTCGTTCACAGACGAGACCGAGTTGTCTTGGACGAGTCAACTCTTGGACGAGATAAACCATTTAACTCATTATACAATTATTTGTTCATATATATTTATATAAAAATAATTATAATTTTTGTCTAACTAAGGTAGATTAGAAGATGTTTAATCATTAAATCATATTTTATTTAGATAATAAATATTTTAATGTTAAAAAATTAATTATTTTAATTAAAATGTTCAAAATCCCAGTGGAATTGGATGAGTTTTACCATCTTGGCCAAGATTTTCAAAATATCCTCCAAGTCATCTCGTTTGTCTCACGAGATTTTGCACATGTGAGGATGCCTTGTCTATCAGTCTCATTCATGGACGATACCGAGATGACTCGGGCAATTCATCTCGGTCTCAGAAGATATTTAAAACCATGTTCTTCTCTGTAGGGATTCACGGCTGGTGGGTTCATCTACATTGCAGTTGCCGGAGTGCTCCCCGAAATGAACAATGGAAAGTCAACATTTAGAAGTACAGCAATCCAGTTAACATCATTGATATTAGGTATGGCTGTTGCCCTTTGTATCTCTCTTGTAGAGTGATGGTGCATTCACTCCATTGTTTTTCTCCTTGCAATTGAATTGTGACTTTATAGTAATCGAATTCTAATTTCTCTCATACAGACTTATCAAAAAAATTTCTCTCATACAGATACTCACTGTTTAGCTCTATTAGAATGTAAATTTGTTCATGATTTATCCCTCAGTTGTGTGTTCATTTAACCATCTAATAGTTACAGATTTAGTAGGACCTTTTGACTTGACCAGGAGGGATTTTACTTGAATATCATTTAAGCATTCAATTGCTTATTTGTGTAATTTACTTGAGGCATTTAGGCCCAAGATTTGGGGTCCTTTAAACCAATAAAATACTGGCTTTTACTTGTCTTTTGATTTATTTTGATGTTGACAATGCTGCCTACTGGCAGAATTGATGTCGACAAGGCTTGGATGATGATGATGGTATTGGAAATAAAGTAAAAGAAACAATTCATGGAAAGCTCTACTTCTTTCATCTACTTTGTAGCTTTATTTTATTTGTTTTCTTTGGTGTTTCTAAGAAATATTTGATTCATGCATATGATAGGATGTCTTACAAGAAGTAACTTTCTCCCTGGTGATTCAATCATCAATGGTTAAGTTAGGTTGTACATGTTCATGTTCATGCTCATGATAGCTTAATGAACAATGAAAAATTGAGATGCATGACATCACAGACGAAAATATGTCAGAAATTTAGCTCTGACCATGTTTTTTTCAAGTGCATTTCATGAAAATCAACAAGGGTAGGGTCAGGGAAAACATTTTCTTGAAAAGTAGGTTTCTTTGGAGAATATTTTTTCGTTGATTGCACAGAGAAAAATGTCAAGAATTGGCTTTTAGTTTTGATGGTTGGGGTGACATTATGATTTTCCATCAGAAATTCAGTTACTCAAAAAAGGTGGACAATATTTTACGAGAAACATTTTCCCTTATGTAAGGGTCGTTTTGCTCAAATGGATTACTACATTGGCAGTCCAACACCACAGCCCTCTAGATTACACGGAAAAACTCAGATCCAAAAATAATAATAATAATAACACAACAATTTCCTTTAGACTTGATCCAGGGTTTGTAGAATGGACCGTTACTAAAACTTTCACATTACTACCAAATTTTAAATTAAAATTCAATGGTGAAAAATAATTTTTTTTTAAAGTTCAATCTTGAAGCATTAGATCAATGTTCTGGATGTCACAAGTTGAGCCCAAGGACCCTTATTGAGGATCAAATTCTTATTAACTTAGGTCAGCTGGACTTGTATTGCCGTGCTAAGAAGAGAATTGTCTTCATAACTACTGTAGATGGTGATATTGGTGCCGTCAAATGGTATTTGGGGTTGGATAATGTCCATCACCCCAACTCATCCGACTTGAATTAATCAAGGCAAGGTTTTTCTACCCGATTATATTACCCGATACCCATTTACCCAAAAGTTTTGTAGGGTCAGGTATCAATATGTGTCATATCCTATCTTTTAACTTGAGGAAAAAAATTATAATTTCATGTACTATACACGTTCGGTCGCCTATGATACTAGGACCAATGGGTCAAAAATGGGTTTGTGCCGCAGGTGTTGAACGATCTACTCTACACAGGTGTGGGCTTACAGGGCTAGAAGGCTCATAAACCCTTTCTTTCATTCAGAAATAGGGCCCTGGTCGGTCACTTTTCCGGGCCGGGATCGAGTTGTTGAAGTTATATAAATATATGTAAATACTTAGTATTTTTATTATATACTTTTTGTTATTAAAGTAAATAAAAAATTAGGCAGGTAAAAATTATTTGGGTGACCCAAGAATCATGTATCGCTATCCACCTAAAACTAGGGTAAAAATCCGGACTTGAGTATTATCCTAAAATTCAGGTAAGAAATCGGGTATGGGATGTGTCTGTTTCAATTTGGGTATGGAGTTTGTAATGGCCTTACTCGACCCACACCCAACCCATTGCCGGCCCTACTGGTATTGGACAAATCAAAATAGTTGGTAAAGTCGGGCATCATCAACTAGCCCGGGAAAAACTAACTAGTTAGATGTAATATAAGAATCGTTACTTGGGAATCCGATTGGGCGGTGATAATGAGGACATCGATTGGGAGTGTTCTTTGAGGGGACCCCTTCGACTTATAAAATTGAAGCCTCGTGAGGAATAGGATGATTGGACCTTGCAAATAATTTTTGATCTTCCATGGATAAGTGTTGACACTATGAGAGTGCCAAATCGATCGATGTGTCGACTTGATGCGAGGTCCTGACTTATTAAGAGGGGATATTGACTAGTCTTACCTACCGAAGGTGCAAGTTTACACGACTCACCCATGAAAGCTATACGACATGTGATCAAAGTTCCTACATACCTAAAGACACCAAAGAAAGTTCACCCTCAAATCACAATTTCCTCGAAAATCATTTTTCTCTCATTTTGAATTGAAACATAACCAAACCTTTTAAATATCAAAATAAAATGTGTTATTTTATTTTATGAGGGATAATTTATTAGCCTCATGTGCGTTTACTGTTCGATCTTGACCCAAACAAGGACCAAGCACTAGCAGCATCCAGGAAACTCTTTTCTTACCAACTTGTATGTATAAAGGGACGATCCAGGAAGCATCGATGCACCCATAGTTTATTAAAGTCAATGTCAAAGTCAATTGGGTCAACAATTCATGCTTGTGGAATTTCTTATTTGACAAATATATATATGATCTCGATATTATAGAACCGACTCTAGACTTTCTATATTACATCATAAACTAAAATGATTAATTTAAGAGTTGTGTTTTGATGAATGGTTTTGTTTAGATATTAAATTGATCATAATGGTCTCATTGTCATAAAATATAGCTTGTCGGGTCTGATCACATTGCGATATATTGTAAATTTTAGAAAATCAAATCAGATAGGACTTGACCTTTCCTTCTGTCTCCATTATTATCTTCGGGCAATAATCTTTTTATTCATAATTATTCTTAAATATTGTTTATATATATTTAAAAATAATTATTGAATAATGCTGAAGTGACTTCAAGATTATACCTCATATTGCACGTTCGGACGTGAAAGTGTATAAGAACCATAGATGCTTTCCATCGAGATACGAGTCAAAGCATTTATGATTTCTACACACACTTTCACGTCAAGATGTGCGATATGAGGAACAATCTTGAGATCACTCCAGCACAACTCATTTTTATTATCGTTGTGCAATGATATTTTTGTAAATATTATAAAATTGTGAGAATTATTTTAAAATTTCTTATTTTCAACATGATGATAAAGTCCTTACTTATTATCTAATAACATGGTGATATCTGGACAATTAGGGCATCTCAGGTCCAAAATGTCAAGGATGGCAGTTAGGTGCCGCTCAAGCGATTTTGTCACATAATTTCGCAACGTTGGTGAAAATTGTATGTTCAAACCTTATAACGAGAATGCCACTATCGAACGCAGACCCACATTCTCTTTCAAAAGCACAATTACAGAAGATATAAGCATAAATCCATTAAATATTTTATTAATTTAATCAAAGGAGTTAAGTTGCAAATAAAATATAGCCTTGATCATGTAGAAAGAAGAAGATTGGACATTTAAAAAAGATTATTAAATACTCATAATAAATTAGTTTCGTTTATTTAAAAGGTCAATCATTGCAGCATCTCCATTTGGTTCTAATGACTATGTGTGAACTTATGTTAGTATGTTTGACATATGCACGCACATGTTAGACCATATACTCATCAAACATAGCTTGTCAAAAATATGAAATTTAAAGTACAAAATCTAATAATGATATAAAACTTATAATTCAACCCATGTCATGTCTCCCTAAGTTAATTCTTATCGTCAATGGTTGGGATTTCATTTTTTTAATGTGTCATTTTAAAGAGAAAGAGAAAACTTTGAATCACCCATCTCGCTTCAAAATTTCGATAGAACTCTCTCCATTAGATTACATGTTGTCTCTAAGGAGATATAATAAATATTAACCAAGAAATAGAGGAATCAGTAGGTTTGGTGTAAAAGGTAAATTGAAGCCAAGATATGTGAGACCATTTAAGATTATAGAAATGATTTGCATGGTTGCATACAAGTTAGTTTTACTAGATCAATTTGAGAGGGTTCATAATATCTTTCATGTATCAATGTTGATGAAATATAAACCAGACCTCTCCCACATCATAGACTGGTAATATCTGAATTTAGAAGAAGACATATCATATGAAGAGGGGTCAGTATAGATTCTTAATTGTAAGGAGAAG
The DNA here is from genome assembly GCF_017979445.1 of Akebia trifoliata. Classification (NCBI taxonomy): domain Eukaryota; kingdom Viridiplantae; phylum Streptophyta; class Magnoliopsida; order Ranunculales; family Lardizabalaceae; genus Akebia; species Akebia trifoliata. Next base: position 5,659,302 of record NC_141381.1, on the reverse strand, counting down.
ATATTGAGATCACGAGTTATCCCATTAGTAAAAATGTTTTAGAGACATTACATTGTTGAAGAAGCAACTTGAAAAAAGAAATGGAGATGCGAACGCAATTTCCAGATTTACTTTCAAATTGACATACGTTTTAATTTCGAAGACAAAATTTCCTTTACTTGGGAGGGGGGTTGTAATGTCTTAGAAATCCATTACGTCTCTTGAGGGATTTTGATTGATGGTTAAGTTTGGGTACTTAGAAATAAAAATTTTCTTAGAAAATTATTCTTGAAAATCTAAGAATACCATTAACTTTGTATCAAAAAATTATCTAAAATAGACTATAATTTTACGAAAATCGAAGCTTAGGACAGACTTTTTTTTGCGAGGATTATCTCTATGGCGAGGAGATCATCTTCACACAAAATCAACCCATTTTGAAACTTCCAACCCCATGAAAAGTGATTGCAAACTAATGATAAAAAATTGATGGTCCACGATTCTTCAACTTATAAACTAGGGTTATAAGTTATAACTTTTAGAATGGACTTGATTTTTTATGAGGATGATTTCCTCTCCATAGAGATCATCCTTACAAAGCATCAGGCCATTGAAACTTTTAGCCCATTTAAGACAACACTTTGTCAAGAACTTTGGCTAGAAGTTTGTCAATGAAAGGTGTTTGTCCTACATGGGTGAATAGTTTCGGAATGAGGTAATATTTTATGAGGGCAATCTCTATATGGCTTAATAGTGTCTATTAGGCCAATTTTGTTTAGTTCGATCTCCTCACAATAGAGATCATCCTTATAAAATAAATAAAAAAATAGCTCAATCCAATTTTTTTAATCCATATAGAAAAATTTTGTTGGCTACTGAATACCATCCTAAAGAGAGCCAAACATTTTTTCAATGTATGGGTTAAAAGTTTTAAAATGGGTTGATTTTTTGCGAGGATAATCTCTATGATGATGAAATCATCGTCATAAAATATTAAACCATTTTGAAACTTCTAAACTTATTTTGAAAAAAAATATTTGAGTTTTTTAAGAGTCTTCAAACGTTTCCCTATATATATGGACAATGTTGAGAGACAAAATTTGTCTTATATAGCTTAAAAGTTCCAAATTGGGTTGATTTCTTGTGAGGATAATTACTATGATATAGAGACAATCCTCACAAGAAATCCACCCAATGTGAAACTTCTAACCACATCAAAAGCGATTTACAAATTAACGGTAATGGTCCACAATACTAAACCATTTTTTATGGGATTAGGAGTTTCAGATGGATTATCCTAAAAAAAAATCAGCCCAATTCGAAATTATTAAGCTATATAAGAAAATTTTTGTCTACCAATGTTGACCTGCTAAGATTATATATATATAGATGAAGATTAAGATTATTTATTAATGTGATCTTGATCACCAATTTAGCGGTCAGGATGAATATATACACTGGCAGTAACATAGATAATGTAGTAACAAAAATACCTAATAACTTCTCTTATCTTTAACTTATTTAGTGGGTCCCGCAAAACGGACTTATTGACTGTGCACCGTTGGATACGATATTATGGTTGGGACGATTCCGTAGCGACATCTGTCCGTCGTCGCTCGTCATGACCTCCCTATAAATAAGTTCGAAAACACCTTGCGATAGACCGATACACGAAAAAAACAAACCAAAATCTCTCTTTCTGGTTTTTCGTTCTTCTTCGCCTTTATACTTTGTTGAGAGAGAAGAAGACGAGGAAATGGCCGAACAGCTCACAGAAGAACAAATCTCAGAGTTCAAGGAAGCTTTCAGCCTCTTTGACAAGGATGGAGATGGTAGATCTCTCTCTTTCTTTTTCTCTTTGTTTTGTGTTATTCTTCACATTTTGTCTTTGATTCTGGTTATTTTCGCGTTAGAATCTTAGAAATTGATATCTTTAGGTTGCTAGGGTTTCGATGTTTGATTATTGTTATTGGAATGTGTTGATTCATTGATCAATGAAAATATCTTCGTTGTTCTCATTTTATCTTTGAATCTCGTTTTTTTTTTTTTCGTGCTGGAATCGTAGAAATCAATATATTTAGGTTGCTAGTATTATTGGAATGTATTGATTCATTAAACAATGGAAAGATCCTTGTTGTTCTTCTTCTGCTTTTTGTGGAAAACTTCAGCGATTTGTTGATTTTAGGTTCAGAGTTCGATTACATTTGTTTTGATTTGCATTTGAGTCAACATCAGATATTATTTTGGTCTATGTGGAATTTTTGCGTTGATTTATATGTTCTGTATAGGATCGTGGATGCGGGATTCTGGATATGAAATAGGTGTGATGGATCGAGATATTTTGTGCGTGTTTTTGTTTCTTTTTCTTCATTTTGTGTCTCATCAGATCTGATATGGAAGATTGTTTAGTTTAGTGATTTTCTCTGCTAAAGGTAGTTTCTTTTTATGAAGAACTCAAAGGAGGATTTGTGCTTTTGTTATTTTTTTTAAGGGCTTAGGATTTTTTTCCCTTCTAGAATTTTAAATTATTTATGCTTAACAATATTCTCCTAATTTGCTTCTTAGTGAGTTTATGGATGGGAGTGGATCCTCTGTGGACCCTGTAGCGTTGTTTGACATTGAGAGAGAGTGACATGAGCCTTGCTCATACTGCCCAAATCATTCTACTACTTTTTTTTTATGGAATCTTGCTCATAACGTTTGTCGGTAATCCAAATTAGGTTATCAATCATAGGAACCTTCTCATTAAATCGATTTTTTTGTGATGATCATGGTTTAAAATTTTGTCCCATTTCATACAAAACATTTTGGGATTTTAGTTGACTGAGATGAAACAACATCCGATTGAAACGATGGGGTTTCAATAATTTTTTTTCCTGATTTTGCCTAATCTACCGATCTGGGGAGAGAGAGAGAGAGAGGGGAACCTGGTTGACATTGTCGCTGGATGCGTGCTGGCGTTGGAGATTCCCTTCTTCTTCTTCTGGTTTTTCTGATTTTTTATTTCTGAAACTTTAAAGGCTTGGTCTCTGGTTTTAATCAAATTCTTGCCCTTGATCTTTGTCTTCTCTGGAAGACAACATGATTTAGTTAACATCATATTTTGGTAAATATTTGAGATACCCTCCCATGTTTCAAACCGATGGTATACACTTTGACCACAGTCTCATTTGAAAGATTAAAAAAACATTAATTTAGTGTATGGAATGTCTCGAAAATGTTTTGGTTTTTGAAAAAATCGAAACAATAGATCAAATGAGATTTTAAACCATGATGATGATCCATCATTTGCATGGTCCAGATTGATGGTTTTTTGGCTAACTGGACAAATGGAGATGGTAAAATCAATGTTTAAAACTACACAGTTATAAATCCATTTCATAAGGACTCTTACATATTATCACATGCTTGGTAAGTGTTGGGTACCATTATTTTTGTATTTTGTTGGAAAGGGCTCTAGATCTTAGGAGGATACGAGCATTTGCGAAGTATGTTACCTTAAGATTTATCAATGCTGATTTTCATGGATTGACTTTTTAATAATTACTTATTTCATATTTAGATATTATACCCTTTGATGTGGTAATTAGTCTCGATGATGATCATCAAGACCTATTGAGTTGTTGAGCATCCAAATCAAGTAGTATTTTACCTTATATAAGTAAGATGATGCATCATCAAACTCCTTATGGCCTGTTATAAAGGTGCATGTGAGCCAGTGCTTTGTGGATGCAATATAATTGGTGTTACTTTTGTATACTGGGTATATCTAGTACCTGTATCCATGTCCCTTTTCAATCTTCTCCTCATCTTGTAGTTTTGTCACGCATTTTAGCTCTTGTACTTGTGCTGCCAATGGTCTTCCTTGGACTCCGAAAAAAGTTTCTCTGCAGCTGCTGACATGATATTACCCTACTCCTTCCAGGCTTGGGACCTGCCATACAGTGTTAGCAAGCTCAACGCTGAAGTGAACTTGAATAATTGGCAATTATCAGAACATTAGTACTATAGATTTTTAAGAATTTATGCTCACTGCTTTGGTTATTTTTGCAACTTACTAATTGAGCATGTTGTGGGATTTGTTCCTTTTTGCAATAATTTGGGGCGTTAAGAGATCACTTTGATTTTTAAATTTTAAAAGTGATAATTCTGTCATCTAGAATCTTTTGGAGAGGACCTTAAACCCAGATGCTTTATTCTTGAATTTTACAGTAAAATGTGAAATGAAGTATTAATACTTATTATTATGATTTAGATATAGCGTGTGGAAGTTACTTGTGTTTGGTACATTCAGATAGGACTACTACATGTTATATATTTCATGGACTTTGTCTGGTATTTTTGTTGGAATAGTAGAGTGCAAGAAGTTCCTGTTGGATTGCAAATTAGCAGAGAGAGATGCCAGGGGAAAAGGGGGATTGTGCTCTACTTGATCTATGCAAGAAGAGTATGGTTCAAGTGCCTCAATCTACTATCCTAGAGAATGAAAAGGAGAGATGGGAGCATTCATTGGTGGGTTATCTTGGAAAAAAACCATATTACTAGGGATTGAAAACTGCTAGTCGATGGCTGTGGAGGATCAAGGGATCTATGGAGATGATGTGATAGAACAATGGCTTCTTTTTGTTTAAATTTAGTCTTCAGGAGACTATGACATGGTGTTAAAAACTATATACATGGTGTTAAATTTACTTGGTCTAACGACATATCATCCAAGGAATCTCGTTTCACTGAGTTACTGAACTCATTAAAAATAGGCTTATCAATCGAAAAAAAGAGGGGGGGGGGTGTTGAGACTTGAAACCATGACTAATGTATTTTTGTTCCTCTATTTGGTTAAAGTCTAGTTTGGGTGGTTATCAATTAGTAAAAAATATGCTCATTTCTGAGAATTGTGTTAAGAGGGCATGATTGAAGGTGGATCATAATCATCTTTATCATCAAGGCATTATCCTAAACTAATTGCTATTACAGTACTAGCTCATTTGCACCATTTTTTGTAAGTTCTTGAAACCTGAGGACAATGTTTCTCGTGCATTTTGCCCTTCCATTTATGATTGATTTACCTATTCTCTTCAGTAGTAGTTACATTCACAGTCACACAGTACTCCATTTTTTTTCTGAGAAAGTCCTGTTTAAAATGCATTTTTCTCTCTAATGATTAAAGCAAATAAAAAAATCGACTTTAAAAAAAGTGTTTTTACCTTTTAAACACGTTTTTTATTTTAACGTTTTAAATGTGTTTTTTATGTTCTAAACACGTGTTTTCAAAATAATAATAATAATCCATTTTTTTTTTATAGGCCTGTGGCCTGTGGTTAATTTCTATGGCAATTAGTGGTTCATAAATGTTGTTTAATGTGAGATTTGACGATAATATTTTGATGTTATGATTTTTTTTTTTCAATAGTGTGTTATTTTGCTCAAAATATATATTCATGGTTAAGGTTTTCTACCACCATAAAATATATAATTATGTGTGGAAACATGTTGTGTACTAACCCTATTCCTATCAGTATATATATATATAGATAGGGTGGCGTTCGGAGTCTCTAAAGAGAGCCAAACATTGTGCCAAACATTTTTCAAAACATGGGTTAGAAGTTTCGGAATGGGCTGATTTTTTGTGAGGATGGTCTCTATGACGAGGAGATCATCCTCACCAAAAATCAGTCCGTTCTGAAACTTCTAACCCTATCAAAAGTGATTTACAAAAATTGGATGGTCCACAATTCTTCAACTTGTAAATTAGGGTTACAAGTTTCGGAATAAGCTGATTTTTCATGAGGATGATCTTTTCATCATAGAGACCATCCTCACAAAAAATCAGCCCATTCCAAAACTTCTAACCCATGTTTTGAAAAATGTTTGGCTCTCTTTAGGGCTTCCGAACGCTCCCCATATATATATTTTACATAATTTTTAATATAAATCTTTTTACTCTTTGTGTTTATAGGATTTTTTCCCAATTTTTTTCTTGTTTCTTTCCCCTTTTTCCCCAAACTCTTCCCGTGTTCCTATAGGTGACTATAGTTACTGTTGAGTATTCTTCATGTTACATTCCATTAGTATCATTCTCTTGCTGATATGCAATCCTTTGTATAGGCTGCATTACTACCAAAGAACTGGGCACTGTAATGAGGTCTCTGGGGCAAAATCCAACTGAAGCAGAACTTCAAGACATGATCAATGAGGTCGATGCTGACCAAAATGGAACAATTGATTTCCCTGAGTTCTTGAATTTGATGGCACGGAAAATGAAGGTGAGTTTAATTTTCTGGATATAAATGTTTATTTCATATAAGATAGTTCATGTTGTTAGATTCACAAGAAGTTTTGAAACAGTAAGTAACCCTTATTTCCAGCTATTTGATTTTTGAATAGTTGGGATTGGGTTTTAATGATTATGATAAGATTTTGAAGATACATACTCCAGTGTAATATACGCCTCTGGTCATGTATACATCCTATAATTCCTAATTTTTCTACTCTTGAAGGACACTGATTCTGAGGAGGAACTGAAGGAAGCTTTCAAGGTCTTTGACAAGGACCAAAATGGTTTCATTTCTGCTGCGGAGGTGAGCCTATACTTTTGTTTAATTAATTAGATAGAATGACTCCAATATTTCTACATAAACCACCCCCTTTTTCTGTTATTTTATTTTATTTTTATTATATACAAAGAAGTGACAGAGTACATCCAATATTTTTGCTTATCTGCTGTTGACCTGATACTCTTTGTTTGTATGGTTGTGTGCATTTGAAACCAACTCATCAGCTACGACACGTCATGACAAATTTGGGAGAGAAACTGACAGACGATGAAGTTGATGAGATGATTCGAGAAGCAGATGTGGACGGAGATGGTCAGGTCAACTATGAGGAGTTTGTGAGGATGATGCTTGCCAAGTAAACCTTGGTATTTGGTTGGGCCATATAAGGTCAAGACTGAAAAGAAAAAAATATTATGTTGTAGTAATACTTATGTTATTACCATTATGGTTTTTTCTGATTAGTGTGGTTTCCAGGACCCGAACCTTCATTTACTCATTTCTTGTTTCGAGTTATAAATGATGTTGTTACCTCCTGAATAGGTGTCAATTCGGCCTTCTGGTCCTGCTTGCCTGGAAAAACAAGGGTTCAGGCATATGATATTTGAAACATTGAAGGTAGGGATGGATGGGTACAAAAATTTTCAGTCCACCAAATCTAGGGTTGAGCTAGGGCTTAATAATGCTAATGCTAATGCTAGCTAGCCAGCTACACTAAGCTACCATATTTTTCACCTGCTTGTTTACATGGAAGCTAAATTTGAATATAACATTTGATGTTTTCGTTTGAAAATGTTAGATCTATATATATTTCTTGCATTTTTATGTACCCTCAGTTAAGGTGTAATTGATTTGGGCCCGGTAGGGTGGGTAGACCCACCCATTGATAGCCTTACTCTTACAACTGTTGCCTAAAGCCTACTCAGCCTCTGATGATGATGATGATGATGATGATGATGATGATGGAAAGAAAAAGAAATGCTACTTGGCATGTTTGGTTAACAGAGCTGTAATTCTCAAGATTTTGGATTTTTGAAGTTCTATTCTGTCAAGTAAGTATAATTTCTGAAATTTGACAGTGAGTGTTAATTACAAATCTCAAATATTGGGGAATTCACACTAGAATTACGTATATAGGTCATGATCATAAAAATTATCATCATTTGTTTTGGGAGCTTCTATTATTACACCAAGTTTTACTAAGAGCATCTCAAGATGTGTGCTTATGTCTTTGGTGATTGCATATGAAATGGGAAGTGATCATCAGGTACTTCTTGAGTGGTCCGATTATTAAAATGAGGATGACGGACAAACTCTTAAAGTTGTTAGATTACTAAGACATTACCATTATTATTATTATAAGAAAATATTTTACATATTTGGATCTCACTTTCTTTACATCTAATCAAAGCAGATGACGTTATAATCTGAGGCACCAAAGTGTCGAGTGGAGGTGCATTGGCTTGAACACTCTTATGGGTGTTGTTGTCCCATCTACAGAGAAACTGAGAAAGGCAAAAGAATCAAGTCATATTAAATTAATATTTTTAGAGCTTATACATTAGATGGTCTCAAAGGTAATTTTAGATTTCTTGGGATCAATTTATGAGGAATTATTTTCCCAACTCAACTACTTGTTCAATACTAAATCCTAGCTTAGTGTCTGTTTAATGCTAATTCTTTTTTAACTGTTTTTTTTTTTTTTTTTTTTTTTTTTGCCTTTCTGCGAAGTGGATCAACCTATTAACCTATTATGTCATAAGCAATAATAGAGAGAAAATTTCTCTCATTCCCGCACATTCTCATCCCTGAATTTTAATTTTATGATTTCAAATATTAAAAAAAGCCATGGGCCCACATAGATTGTCATGTTGGCAATTGAACACCACAGCTTTTTAGATTTCATTAAAAAATTCAGGATTAAAAAAAAAAAAAAAATTCAAAATCAAAGTCTTTCAAACTTGATCTAATATATATATATATATATGGATCCCGTTCAGCAACAAACATTTTTCAAAACATGGGTTAGAGGTTTTGGAATGGGCTGATTTTTGGTGAGGATGATCTCTACACCGAGGAGATTATCCTCACCAAAAATCAGCCCATTCCAAAACTTCTAACCCCAGTTTACAAGTTGAAAAATCGTGGACCGTCCATTTTTTGTAAATCATTTTTGATGGGGTTAGAAGTTTTGGAATGGGCTGATCTTTGGTGATGATGATCTCCTCACCGTAGAGATCATCCTCACCAAAAATCAGCCCATTCCAAAACCTCTAACCCATGTTTTGAAAAATATTTTGCCAAAATGTTTGTTGCTGAACATTTCCCTATATATATATATATATATATATACATAGAATTTCATCTTCTACAATACTGTGGTATTGGATCATGTTTTTGAATGTCACAAATTGATCTAATTAAGAACTTTTGTATTTTCATGATAGGCAGGAGAGAAATTCTCTTATTGTTTATATCATCTATGTCATATGTCAATCGATTGTTGGGCTGTGAGTAAGTTTTCAAACTTGATCCAAGGTGTTGAAAAATGATGACTACAATTCAACGACGACATATGTATATAGAAATTTATCCTCTACAACAATATAGTATTGGATCATGATTTTGAATACCACAAATTGATCTAATTAAGAAATTTTGTGTTTTCACGATGAGTAGGAGAAATTCTCTTATTACTTATGTCATCTATGTCATATGTCAATCGATTATTGGGCTGTGAGCAAGTTTTCTCACAACACTTTGACAATAAATCACTCAACAAAACTACCGACCCATGCAAGGAATTGGGATCCAGAAACATTTGGCATTATTCTTGAAGATGGGACAAAAGGTTTCATTGGATGGGTCCCACTCTCTAGTTTTAACAAACTCTACTTATGCCGACAGGATTTAAGTTCTATTCTTACGATGTGACACTTGAATTATCCTTTATCTCCAATTTGCCAACACTAACCTGTAGTTAACTTAATAATGGGTTCGGGTCAACCCGAACCCAATCCAATCTTTGGTATTAACATGTCCTAATCCTACCCGATTCCAAATGATTTGACTTCACTAATTTAAATTAAGTCCAAATGATTTGACCTCAACTAAATCCAATGAAATCGGATCCAATTAGGTCAAGTTTAGTGATAGAATTTTAAACTTGTTCAACTGGTTTAATTGTTTTGTACAGACGTCCCGTGCCACACACTCTTTTGGGTACAATTACGATAAAAATATCTAGGAAGACGTTCGAGTGGGTCCTATTAGTGTACACAAAAATATCTAAGTAGACCATTGGCTCGATTGTACTTCGAATTGAGTCGGTACTAAAACTCATTTGGGTGAAAAATTCTGTTTCGACTTACAAACTTAATCAATAGACTTTAAGATTTAGTTGGTTGAATTAGAAAATACATTTAGTCATTGTTATAATTAATTAAAAAATTACGATTGAGTCAAGTTTTAAAACATAGAGTCGTGATAATATGACTTGTCAGGTGGCATACTCAATCGACTCCTTGACATGGACAAGTTTGAGAATCGTGGATCTGTATGTCTTGGGATACATGATTGCACTTTCCCATTAAAAAGGTGTATCCCAAGGTGTATAGATCTACGATTTCTGAATTTGTCTACATCAGAGAGTCGATTGAATATGCGACTTGACAAGTCATATTGAATATGCCACTTGGCAAGTCATATTATCATGATTCTAAGACATATGTAATATTTGTGACTTGCATTCTGTTGATGGAATAATGTTAGCAAGAATGGACTATTAGTAATGATTCTATGGGTAATTTCCTCTTTGTAAGGATTATAAATTTATAGCAAATTCAATCTAAAAATTTTATGAGGGATTTTTTCAATTCTCTTTCTTAGGGGAAGTGAAACTAAGATATTATGCTACTAATTTTTATGAAAATGGTGAAGGGATCTCATCATCTTCGGTGGATAGCAATGTTAGTGAACCACGTAAATTTTATGTCATGATTTCTTTATTTTTTATTGTGATTATTTTTGTTGTTTCTCACACCTGATTTTCAACATGATAAATCTATAGTAGAAGACCATCTAGTTTCTTCTTGGAAGACCTCTATGTTTTCATTCTCTAATGTATATTTTTAATACAGTAGTTAAGTATCCATTTCTTTGATTAGAATCAGAAAGGTTTGAAGTTTAGTTCTACATCAACACCAATTCACTTGCAACCTTCATCATATTCTCAGCATGCATGGTTGAGGTGTGTCATTCTTAACTTATATACACTAAGACCCTCTTGGACTCAATTTAGGTGACCTAGGAACCCATCCTTAAGTTAGAAAAGCCCTAAGGGAAGTGTCCTTAATATCAGATTTTTTTTTTTTATAAATTTTCTCGGCACCTTCTTGGTTAACTTTGGCTAATCGAAGACCATTCGGTTAGATTTTCATAAACAATATAAATTTATCTTAACTTCCTCGATTAGCTTTGGCTAACTGAAGAGCGATTCCGTTAGATTTTCATAGACAGTATAAAACTTGTCTCTAAGCCTCAATTAGCTTCAGCTAACCGAAGAGCTCCTGCTCAACTAACCAAAGAATTTCTTGGTTGAAACAAGTTTTCAAACTAGTCGTTGGAGCCCTTAACTAGTCGAATAGTGCTTCAACTAACTGAAGATAATTGTTATTTTCAAATCTTTTGAAATAGAAGCCTTGCTCCTTGGGGTCTCTTGCTTGAGCCATTATAGAGTTTTGAGCCCACACTTTCACACACACACACACACACACATAGGCACCTCTTACTTCCATTCGCTAACCCTAAGACCTTAGAAACCTTAGTTTATTAGATGAACATCCCCAAATCCTAAGTTAGGAGTAAAATTTTCATACCATTCTCCTTCATCCTTGGCACAACCCTCTTATAATTCATGGAACACCTCATGGAGTTCTAGCTAGATATGTAAGGAGCTGAAGCCATTGGAAAGCATTGAAGATTCAGGCCACTCAGTGTTTTATTGGTAAATCATCATCAATGAAAGAATTATGAAACTTGGTTATTTGCATACCTTGGTTCCTTGGTTTGCCATTGAAAAAACCAATCTCTTGAGAGGTATAGCTCCAATAAAGAGTGAATGATGGGTTTCTTTATTATTATTTATGGAAAGTGACTATCCATAAAATTTGAAATCCATGAAAAAATGGTGGTGGAAAATGGGTAGGATTGAAAAATCAAAATCTATTGTTTGATTTCATCTAGACAAAATCATTGGGGGAAAAAATCCAAGGAGGGTGAAGAAGAAGAAGAAGAAGAGATAGGGTTGGGACTAAAAGGGTTGTGGTGGAGGGAGGAGAAGGAGAAAGAAAAAGAATAGAGAGAGGGGAGAAGGATGAGGGAGGTGACCGGCGATGAAGATAGATGAAACGACAATGGAAAGGGTGAATATGATGGTGGCTATGGTAGTGGTAGGGAAGAAGAATAGACGTGGTTAAGGTTTGATTTCTGGTTGGAAAATGGTGGCTACATTTCATTTTTTCCATGAGTATAGGTGGGAAGCTAAAATCTACACTTTGTTAAATTTTTTTAAGAGGGTGGAAAATCATTTTTCATAAAAAAAAAAAAAAATCAAACACAAGAAAAATGTCTTTTTTATTTATTTATGAAAAATGAGTTTCCACCCTACTTTCCACATTCAATTAGACAAATCCTAAGAGTACTTTTGGGAAGATATCCCTCGTCCAAATTCTTGTTAGCCTATGTGTAAAAACCATGGTGGGAATTGAAGATAGCCAACTCATGTAATAAGTTTAATTATTTGTTGTAGTTAGATCCCAAACCACATACAGAAATAGGTTATTGAAATTAATCTCTTCTAATACCAAAGTAATCAATTCCAATAATCAAACCCTAAGAAATGTTTTGCAAAAAAAATACAAGAAAAATAAAGAAAGTAGAGAAATGAAAACAACTACAACACAAGATATATGTAGTTCACCTATAATGGGGCTACAACCACGGGTAAGTAGAAATTCACTACTTAAGGAAGAAATTACAAGTATGGAGGTTTATATTTATCTCCAACTCTCTCTGGTAAAACCCATCAAATCTTTACACTTGACTTTAGTAAGAACAAAACAAAGAAATCGATCCCACTCCTATTGTCACAAATCCGTAACAATAATTTGTAGATCACCCTCAAGTACCTTGAGCTTCTAGGCTTTACAAGAGAAGAAGAAATACATACATGTAGACTCAATGATTCTTCACACTCTCTAACAAAGAGAAAATTCCCTTTTAGAGAAATCCCTTTTATGGACAACGGCTACCATCTAGGAACCCCTTTTGTCTCTCATAAACTAATGAAATGACATTACCCAAAATACCATTTGATAAAACCCATTAATTTTAAAAAACAAAAGAATGGTGATTTTATATCACAAAATCCAACAATCTCCATCTTAATAGAAAACCACTTACATGCCATTACCAAACAACCAAAGTTACATTGGTTTGAAGCCTAGAGAAGCCAAGCTCCTTTCTAACTTCTTTACTTGAACCATCTTCATTAGTAAACCCGCTAAATTCTCATTGGTTCTAACTTTTATCAATCGCACTATGCCTTCTTTACTTATGTGGCTCAATCTTCGATGTCATAACCGTATCAGAAAGTCATCATTTTCTCATACCATGTTTGTATTTCCAACTATTGTTTCTCCAACTAATTTGTACAAGTTGTCAACCCGAACATCTTTTATGACAAGCAATACTCCTTTGGTGGTCTTGAGAACTCCACCTTACCCGGTGAATTTGTTGTTGGAATTTAGAGGGTTGAATTGGAAAATCCTTTAATATTCAATTAGTTTTAACTATATGATAAATCAGTTATTAACCATAGGGTATTTCAATCCCATGTTTGCTCTATGTTTTTTACTTTATTGCTTTAAGTTTAGTTGATAGTTTTGTTTTTGATTTGAGTAATTTTAGTCTCACATCGACTAGGAGAAGAATTGATTTGCAATTCTTAAATAGTTGTGTTTCTAATAGCTTTAAAGCTGATAGAAGTAGTGGGTGGACTCACGCACGCACACGGGGGACCCAAGAGGAAAACCCAAGGTTTCAATTGGAATTTGGACCCACCGTCCGAAAACCTTAATGCGTGTGCGCACGTACGACGTACACGCAGGGGGGGTGCAAAATCCGAGATTTACACCTCACGTGGGTGTGTGCAAATGCCCTAAGGCCCACATTTATTTAAAAATTCTGGACATTTTTAAATTTAAATTCTGTTTTGAACCAATGTGTTTTGTCTGTTCGGAATAGGTTTGTGACTGGTCTAAACAGTCACTTTCTCTTTTATTTATATCAAATTGTTTAGTCGATTTAAACCACTTAATTTTCTCTGCTATTTTATATTTTCAAATATTAATAATTTATTATTCGTTGTGAGAGCACACAACATTGTCGAGTTCGAAGTTACGTTCTAATTTAGAGTACCCTTTTGGATACGTGGGTTGTTAAATCCTGCAGAATGAACGCCTACAGACTGTGGTACCGTAACAGGGGCGAATTTCGTTTTAGGACAGTCCTTTGTGTACGCCTCAACCATTTCTTTTTAGGTAATATTTTTCTATTACATTCAATTTCAAAATTAAGATTTGTTCTAACTTCTCATCTCTCTGCCATAAGAAATCAGTATTCAGAAACAACAATCTAAAACGAAATTTTTTTTACTGATTTCTATGGAGACAGTCTCTAATTCCGTGCACAGTGAAAAATTCGATGGAAAGAATTTTAAATTCTGGCAACAGAAAATGTTGTTTTATTTAACAACATTACATTTGGCTCGTATCATCACTCAAGAACCAGTTTCTTTAGATGATGATGAGGAGGACAAAATCAAAAGAACCGAATATCGAAAATGGGAACATTCCAATTTTATGTGTTGGAATTATATCATAAATGGATTAAGTACTATTCTTTATAAGGTGTATTCCTCTATTGAGTCTGCCAAGACATTGTGGGAATTTCTTGAAAAGAAATATATTTTAGAAGATGCCGGCACAAAGAAATTTGTTGTTGGGCGTTTTCTAGATTTTAAGATGGTATACTCTAAGTCAGTTGTATCACAATCCGAAGAGCTTCAAATCCTTATTCATGAGATTCATGCTGAAGGCATGAGTATAAGTGAAGGATTCCAAGTTGGATCAATAATTGAAAAATTACCACCATCTTGAAATGACTTCAAAAATAATTTAAAGCATAAAAAAAAGGAAATGGGACTTGAGGATCTACTGATAAAACTTAGAATTGAAGAGGATAACTGAAAGAATGAGAAGAAGAGTGAAACAAATTCTATGATTTCTAAAGCGAATGCAATGGAAGAAGAACCTTCCAAATTCACTAGAAAGTTCAAACTCGGATTCTAAAAAAAATATGTAAAGAAAAATTTGCATGGTCCAAAAGTCAATATCCAGAAGATCAAGTAAAATTACTATTTTTGCAATAAACCTTGACATCGGACTAAGGACTATCGCAAAAGAAAAAATCAGCAACACTATTAGAAACATGAACAAGCCAATGTGACTAAAACTCAGAATCTATCAGCGGTTGTTTCAGAAGTGAATCTGGTAGGAAATACCAATGATTGGTGGTTAGATACGGGAGCCACCAAATACATATGCTCTGAGAGAGGCATGTTTTCCTCTTATAACAACGTTGGAGATGAAAAGTTATTAATGGGAAATTCTTCCACATCCGCTGTGATCGAAAAAGGAAAAGTGAATGTGAATTTCACATCTGGCAAAGTTCTGACTCTAAATGACGTGCTTCATGTTCCAGACATTCGAAGAAATCTAGTTTCAGGTTCTTTTTTAAGTAAGAGAAGTTTCAAAATGGTGTTTGAGTCTGATAAATGTATAATTACAAAGAATGAAATGTTTGTGAGCAAGGACTATCTATGTGATGGATTATTTAAACTCAATGTAATTTTTGATTTTATTAATAATGTTAATTCTTTTGCTTATGTTTCTGAGTATTCTAATATTTGGCATGCTAGATTAGGCCATGTTAATAATAAATCAGTTATCAAATTAATGAATAGTGGTATGATTCCTAAAATGCATATTGATATATTTAAAAAATGTGAAATTTGTGTTGAATCAAAATTTTTAAAAAACCTTTTAAAAATATTGAAAGATGTACAAAACCTTTAGAATTAATACATTCTGATTTGTGTGATCTCAAATACATTCAATCTAGAGGCGGTATAAAATATTTCATAACTTTTATTGACGATTGCACTAGATTTTGTATGATATATCTTTTAAGTAGTAAAGATGAAGCATTGGAAATGTTTAAAATTTATATATCAGAAGTTGAAAATCAACTTGAAAAGAAAATTAAAATTTTAAGATCTGATCGAGGAGGAGAATATGAATATAATTCTCTAACTATATTTTGTCAAGAATGTGCATACATGATTCTTGTCATTACGACGGTCACATCTACGATGGTTTGGAATCGCCACCATTCAAATTGTTAAGAGATTTTTTTTGTGAGTTAGGAACCATTTTTGGGAAGAGGAGGGAGGTATTTATAGATGTTGAGGGATTATTTTAGGGATATAATGGGGTAAAAGGTTAGGAGAAAGGATAATGTCATTGGATTTAAAGGTGGGGGGTATGAAATTAGGGGTTGGGAGAGGGGTAAATATGTAATGAGGGTAAATGGATTGTGTTTTGATCCAAATAGTTTGGATTTTACCCAAACCATTTTGGTAGAGTATTTGGTGAGGTGAGATGATGGGTGTTTAAGAGGGAGGTTGATTTAAGATAATGGAGGGTGTAAGAGGATGGTTGGGAGGGTAAGGGAGATGGTGACATGTGGCAAGATGTGTGGATGTTAGGGATTTAGATTTAATTGATGGGAGATGTTGAGTGTTTGATTTGAGAGAATGGGTGTAGGTTTAAGTTGTAGAGATGGGTTTATAGGAAATGATGATGGTAGATTAGGGAGAAGTATGATGATGATAGGTTAGGGGAGGTGTTTGATTTGAGAGAATAGGGGTTAGGGAGTTATGAGGGTAGGTTAGAGGGGTATGGGTTGATGGTGTTTGATTTGAGAGAATGTGGGTTTATAGGATGAAATGAGGGTAGGTTAGGGGAGGGTGTGGGTTGATGTGATTTTTTTAGAGAAAAGGTGATGTGAGTAGTTAATTGTTTAGAGAAAGGTGATGGGATGGGTGGTTTGATGAGAGAGGTGAGAGGATGTGCTGATATGTGTCATCTTTTAATGATAAAAGAGTGATTGGTTGATGTGGGTTGTGATTTATAGGTTAGGGTTGTGGGTTGGATAATGAATTGGATATGGATAATGATTTGTGGGCTTTGTAGTGTTGGGGCTTGAATTTTAGAAATGGTTTTGGGTTTTAGGGATTGGTTGAGGGTTATTTTTGAATGAATTTTGAGGGTGTATGTTGGTTTTAGATTTTAGGTGGTGTGGGATTAGGTTTAGGTTGGGGTTAAGATGAGGAAGATGGATTTGGAAGAATTGAGGGTTTATAAGCCTTAGGTTTTTTCGGATTCGGAGATGGAGCGGTGAAGGGATAGGTGTGGTAGGCGTCCCAAGTCTCGTTTTTTAATTTTATTTATTTTTTTGTGATTTTTGAAATAATTGGTTTGATAAAAAATGCCATGTGTTGGCAAATTGGGCTTTTTAGGTCCGTTGGAGAATTTCATCGATTTTTTGGATACAAACGAGAAGTGGTGAAGGTTGGGACAACGTGGGGTAGGTTCAATCCCTTTGGCGGGTCCCTTAGACCATTGGAAGGTCTCAGGGGCCTAGATTCGATCAAAATGTCACTTTTTAGTGATTCGGGCCTTTGAGGCCCATTGGCCCATTTATTTGGAAAATCGGTATTTTTTAGGCCCTTTCGAGTGTGGGCCCGTTCAAATTGGGGTGTCTACAGCTGCCGTTCTTTGCAGGAATTGCGTGCAAAGATCTGCAAAGAATAGACTAAACCCCTATTTGCACGGGTCAGAGAACTTTGTAAAACACGACTTTGAATTTTCGACTAAATTGATGACTTTTGTAGAAAATGGCTACTAAAGCACGGGGTCTGACAGAGTCTTGCCTTATTAATTCCTTGATCTCGATGACGCGGAGCTCGTGTAAGATTTCAGATTTGATGAGTTTTGAAATTCGAATTTTTATTTTTTTGTCGTGTTTTAACAAATCGGAGTTGAGTGTAACTTGAAAAGATTTTTGATTTTTTTGTTTTTGTTTTTTATTATTATTATTATTATTATTATTTTTTTGTTTTTTTTTTCTTTCTTTGTTTTTTTTTGTTTTTTTTTTTGTTTTTTTTTTTTGTTTTTATTATTATTATTATTATTTTTTTTTACTCTATTTCTAGCTTAAGTCAACCCTCTCAATTCATGTATTGTCCTTTGTAGTGGTGTCTTTGATCCTTTCAATGGTGCAAGCAATATGATTGTTAACAGCTGTCATATATCCAAGAGAGAGTTTTGCTGTTGGACCACAAGTTAGTTTTCTCTATTCATGCATTGTCCCTTATAGTAGTGTCTTTGATTCTTTCAATAGTGCAAGCAATATGGTTGTTAACAGCTGTCACATATCCAAGAGAGAGTTTTGTTGTTGGACCACAAGCTAGTCTTCTCTATTTATGCATTGTCCCTTGTAGTGGTGTCTTTGATCCTTTCAATGGTGCAAGCAATATGATTGTTAACAGTTGTCACAGATCCAAGAGAGAATTTTGTTGTTGGAACCAAATCAACCAAGATCTAAAGGCAGGAGGACTACATAGTCTGAGTCACCCCCATTTGGAGTCACATTCATTGCAACAATATCAACAGGAGCATAGACTATGAAAAAGCCTGTTGCATCGGTGCTACTCTTTTGCAATATTGAAATACTTTTTCGCACTTCTTGATTCATTATCACACCAATATCTCTAGCTGGCATGTCACTAGCCATAACACTTACAAGGCGTTTGCACTGTCGATTTAAGGTAGCAACTCATCGTTTTGCTCTAGATCCAATGTCAGAGTTAACCAGTGTTCTATATATACTGTGAACTACTTTGTCATCCACTTCTACATGTTCGACCCATATGACCTTGGAGTGACCATTTGGCCTTTCTTGGATTACACAGCTTAATGGCCTTCTTCGACATCTCAATATCGGGCTAGGACACAAATGATCCAAGGAAACATCGACCACCATCCAAATCCCCTCGGCATGTTGTTCACAATGCCTTACAAAGAAACTCTCTCAAGTAGGAACCAGATGTGAAGGGACTTGAAATTTTGTTGTCATCACTTGAAGGGCTCCATTGTAGTTTTCTGCTACGCTTAGTGAGTCGTGATGGTTTGGATGCTGAGGTGGTGATGAGCCAGGCTACTCGGATTCGTGCTTTGGAGGAACGCCTTGACTCATTTTTCATTTCTTACAATGATGCTTGATCGACTACGTTGTATTCCCACTTTTTGTATTTTCTTGTCATTATCTGAATGTATGCAAAATGTCGAAAGATTAATACAAAAAAAATAGGTTTTGTACTTTCTTGGCCTCAGGTGTATCTAATGATTTGAAAACTTGAAGTTTTAATAAGTTCTAGATTTTTCATCATCAACCAAAATAGTAGTTTTTTTTTTTTGAAATTTTATGAAATGTTTTTATCAAATGAGTATGATAAATTCAGGATTTGTAAAATCTTTGGTTGTAACGATCTTGGTGTTTTTGCCAACCATAGAGGATATAAATGTCAATTGTTCTTTCGGTTCCTTCAGAGTCATTCCCAATGCCTTAGTATTGGAAGACTATTATCTGTTTGGGTATCGGGATTCTTAGAAGGATTTCGTCGTTCACAGTTTATACTCTTGCGGGCCAAGAGTTTTTTTTTTGTTTTTTTTTTTGATTGATTTTTTTTTGTTGCTATTCACCCTTATTGTCCCTAGCGCCAGTTACGATTTTCACCAGACCCGATTTCCACATTTTTGCGCATAGACGTCCTTTTTAGGATTTTCATCATGCCGGTGGCTTTGATCCTGTCATAGTATGATTCTTTTACTTATAATACCCTTTCGGGTTTTCACTATGCCCTTTCAGATTATGCTTGTATTTTTAGATTTTTTCATTACAATTCAGTTCGGAGTCTTTGTGTCTCTGTGGCTTGGTGACTTAAGTTGAGCTGCGAGATCGGCGACTCTACTCTTGTGGTGATACTCTTTCTTGAGTAATCGATCTAGATTCCCTTCTCAAGTTTACTGACGACTATTCGTGGTTCGACAACTCAAGTTGAGCCGCGAGATCGGCTACTCTTCACTTCGAGTACTCTTTTCTTTTCGAATATCCGACATAGACTTTCCTCTCGAGTCTTCCAACGAGTAATAAGACTTTGGAGGTCCGGACCAAGTCGCCAGATCATTGATGCTGCCATTGTCATTGTGTTGCCTTGGAACATTCCCTGATCAAAAAAGACTTTTATTGGGACGAAACGTTGGCTTAGGCTAATGATGGTGGAAGATTACAAAAAGGGTCTAGGTCTGTTTAGAGTGGGTTGGACTTGGGGTTCGTCTATTTTTGTTTCGAAAAGGTGATCTGTGTCTCCTCCCAGCGTCTCTCGAACTTGCTTAGACTGAAGATTTGGGTCGAGCTAAGAACAAGTGTCTGAGTTTTTTGACTTTTTTGATTTGTTTTTGTATTTTTAGCCGTTCACAGTTTATCCTCATGCGGGCCAGGAGTATTTTGATACTCTCTTATTGGTTTTTTTGATTTTGTCTTTGATTTTATTTTCTTTTGTCACCCTTTTTTTTTGGGTATTATTTTGTAGTTGTTGACTGGCCCCAGTCTTAGGTTAAGAAATGAACGTGATGGCTCAAAAGGGTTGACTAAGGTAGATAGTTTGTTCAAGATATCAATGATGGCCTTTTGTCATCTTACGGTCTGTCCATCTCCGTAAGGATTAGAGCTCCTCCTATCATTACCTTCTGCACGATGAATGGTCCCTCATAGTTCGGTCTGAATTTCCCTCTATCATCTTCTTGGATTGGCAAAATCTTCTTCAATTAAAGGTCTCCTGGCGAGAAATCTTTAGGCTTAACCTTCTTGTTGTAGGCACGAGCTATCCGTCACTGATAGATCTGTCCATGACAAATGGCTGCGAGTCGCTTTTCTTCAATTATATTCAGCTGATCAAACCGAGCTTGAATCCATTCAGTTTCATCCAACTCTGCTTCTTTTAAGATTCGGAGGGAGGGAATCTCAACCTCTACGGGTAAGACTGCTTCCATTCCGTTGACCAATGAATACGGAGTTGCCCCAGTCGAAGTTCTGAATGAGGTTCGATAGGCATGAAGTGCAAAAGGCAACATGTTGTGCCAATCTTTGTACGTAACTGCCATCTTCTCGATAATTTTCTTGATATTCTTGTTGGCTGCCTCGATTGCTCCGTTCATCTTAGGTCTGTAGGGTACAGAGTTGTGATGAGTAATCTGGAAATCTTCGCACTTCTTGATCATATCTTTGTTCTTGAAGTTCTTGGCATTATCAGTCACTGGCCCGTTGGGAAGCCCATATCTGCAGATAATGATGTTTTTGACAAACTTCAGGACATTACTTTTCGTGACGTTGGCGTATGAAGCAGTTTCTACCCACTTGGTGAAGTAGTCGATAGCCACTAAAATGAAGCGATACCCATTTGCAACTTTAGGTGAGATTGGCTCAATGACGTCCATTCCCAGAGCGAGAAGGGCCAAGGAGTGGTCATATTATGTAGCTCTGAAGGCGGAGCATTAATCTTATTGGCGTAGATCTGGCAGAGATGGCATTTGCGAATATGCTGATAACAATTACTTTCCATTGTTGTCCAGTAATATCCCATCCGCATAATCTTCTTTGCTAGCATATGACCATTCATGTGGGGCCCACAGACTCCACCATGTACAGTCTCGATTAATCATTTTGCTTCTGCTTCTGCCACGCATCGGAGCAAGACCTCGTGGTACGACTTCTTGTATAGAATGACATTGCTGATGAAGAATTGCGTTGCCAATTTCTGGATAGTCCTTCTGTTATTAGGTGTTGCATTTGAAGGAAGGGTTCGATCCTCAAGATATGTCCTGATGTCCGAGTACCAAAACTTTTCTTCTGATTCTTCCACTTCGACGGGGAGACAGTAAGTCGGCTCATTCTGAATTCCAATTTCGATTAGGTCGATGACCAGATCTTCTGAAATACTAATCATGGAAGCAAGCGTAACTAGTGCATCTGCGAATTGATTCTTAGCACTTGGCATATATGTAAATGAGATCCTGTCAAAGCGTGAGCTTACTTCCTCTAGATACTCGTGGTAAGGGACCGGTCTTTGTTCTCGGGTCTTCCATTCTCCGGTTGTCTGATAGACTACTAAGCTTGAATCTCTGAAAACATCGATCTCATCTACCTCAAGATCTAGTGCTGCTTTCAACCCCGCTATGCATGCCTCGTATTCAGCTTCGTTGTTAGAACATTGAAATTTCAGTCTAATTGCAATTGGTACATGGGACCCATCTGGTTTAATCAAGACTGTCCCTATTCTGTTTCCTTTCTGATTGGCTGCTCCATCGAAGTACATTTTCCAGCTTGGTTCTTCGTCATCATCATCGTTCTCAATCTCGGTAAATAGTATAGCTTCATCAGGGAAGTCTATTTTTAACGGCTCGTAATCAGGCAATAGGTGCTCGACGAGGTGATCGGTGATGACTTGCCCTTTGATGGCGTTTTGAGTGACATAGGTGATGTCGAACTCAGATAATAATAATTGCCACTTCGCTGTACGACCTGTTAATTCTGGTTTTTCGAAAAGGTACTTCAGGGGGTCCATCCTGGCAATAAGCATAGTTGAGTAATTAAGCAAATAGTGAAGTAGCCGTTGAGATGCCCAGACTAATACAAGCAAGTCTTCTCAAGTGTCGAATATTTCGCCTCATACTCGGTGAATTTCTTGCTGATAGTGGCCTGTTCCTTCCGTTCAGATGCATCGTGTTGCCCTAGCATACACCCTATTGACGTTTCTTGTACCGAGATATACATAAATAGAGGTCTTCCTGGAGTAGAAGGGACTAAGACTGGCGGATTGAGTAGATATTGGTTGATTTTATAAAATGCTTCCTGACAGTCTTTGTTTCATTTCTTCGCGTATCTTTCCTCAGTAGTTTGAAGACTGGCTCACAGATAGGCGTCAGTTGGGCTATAAACCGACTGATGTATTGTATTCTCCCCAAAAAGCCCCGAACGTCTTTTTCTATAACAGGTGCTTTTATCTCAAGGATATATTTAGTCTTTGCCGGATCTATTTCAATGCCCCTTCTGTTGACGATGAACCCCAGTAGCTTGCCCGATGTTGCCCCAAACACGCATTTGGCCGGATTGAGCCTTAAACTGTATTTTCTGAGTCTCTCAAATAACTTTTTCAGATTTACTATATGGTCTTCTTCAATGCCAGATTTAGCAATCATATCGTCTACGTAGACCTCCATTTCCTTATGGATCATGTCGTGGAATAAGGCGGTCATTGCCCGTTGGTACGTCACCCCCACATTCTTCAGTCCGAATGGCATGATTTTGTAGTGAAAAGTATCCCATGGTGTGATAAATGCAGTATTTTCTTGGTCTTCTTATGTCATTTTTATCTGGTTATAGCCCGAGAAGTCATCCATGAATGAAAACATGTCGTGCCCTGCTGTACTATCGACTAGAGTGTCGATGTGTGGAAGTGGAAAATCATCCTTAAGACTAGCTTTGTTCAGGTCTCAGTAGTCAATACACATGCGTACCTTCCCATCTTTCTTGAGTACCGGGACGACGTTAGCCAACCATTCAGGGTACGTAGAAACTGCAAGGAATCCTGCTTCAAACTGTTTCATGACTTCATCTTTGACCTTGAGAGTCCATTCTGGTTTTAATCTTCTCAGTTTCTGTTTGATTGACTTACTTCCAGAAGCAATTGGGAACTTGTGAACAACGAGATCTGTATCTAACCCAGGTATATCTCTGTATGACCATGCGAAGATGTCCTGATAGTTTCGTAGGAATTCGACCATTTCTCCTTTTTGTTTTGATGTTAACAAAGCTCCTATTTTGACAATTCGTGGGTCATCTTTGGTACCAAGGTTGATTGAGTCTGTATCCTCGATGTTTGGCTGAACACTCTCTCGTGACGTTCTACCAAATCTTTGATTTCTTTGGGTGGGTACTCCATTTCGTCCTCAGACTCTTCTTCTATCCCCATGAGGTCGAAGTCGAGTTCAAGATCGAAATCATACTCGTCCCTTTCAAATTCTGTTTTATCTGAATACTCATTTGATGAAGACAGATCCCTTGAAAATTCTTTTTTCGGTCTTTGAAAAATATCTGTTTTTTTTTTGCGATTTTGAAAGTTTTTTGATTTTTTTACTTTTTGAGAAATATTTATTTTTTTTGTGATTTTCTGGATACCTGAAATAAGGAGAACAATCATGCAAACTTGTTAATAAAGATAGGGAGCCCCAAAACAGTCTTTAACCGAGAATGATGGCTCCTTATGATCCTCGGGCAAACTAGATTCGACTAATGGCATTTTTTTTAGAGGCCTCAACAACCTTGATTGTTAATGGGAATTCCTCCCAATTGTACAATGTCTCCCCTTCTCTAAGGGGATGGATGAGATGAGCAAGTAATTCGTTGGATGATTTGGATGGTGGTTCGGAGATAACCATTATCTCCGATTGATTGTTGTCAGATTGGGGCATAGTCCATCCCAAACTCGGTGGGATGACGACTGATGCCCAGTCAATGCCCGTAGGAAATGGTGAGTTGTTCTCTTGGTTGGTAGTGATTTCTACTTTTGCAGGCTTTAGGGTAGTCTCTGATAGACTTTCGTTGGAATCCCCATTGAATAAAACATCAATGCCTTTTACGAAGGATGACTGGGACTCAACAACTGAGTCTTCTTGAATATGCACAGGTTCGACACTTACTGTTCTCGATTTTCTGGCTAGTTTTATTGGTAGTGGTTCTGATAGACTTGCGGGTCTGATTTGAGATTTTGGGAAGCTAATGCTAATGTGAAGGATCTTGCCTAGATTCCGAATATTGGGTTCCCGATTTTGTCTTCTCGCTAGTCGAAGCTCTTTCTTCTTTTCGTTCATTTCTGCAATATCCTTTTTCGTGGGCCTGAATCCCAATCCGAAATAAGGATTGTGCTTCTTTGCTTCGACCGGTGCAACTTTCCCTTTCCCTTTTGGTCCCAACCCTTGCCTGGATCAGTAACTTGCTTTCTTCAAAACTCGCCCGATCATCAGATTGACCTTTGATAGTCCTACCTTTACTTTCTCCTTCCCTTTTTCCACGTGGTTGACAGTGACAAATTGATATGAGTGATAGAGTACCTTGTCCTTCGTCAGCTAAATGTCAATGAATGGCACATCTGGAGCTCTTGCAGCTGGGATCAAGTTTTCTGTCAGTACAGATATCATCTTTTGTCTCATGATAAATTTGACTCTTTGATGCAACGAGGAAGGTACAGCCCCTGCTATGTGAATCCATGGCTTGCCCAGTAGCAAGTTAAAGGTTGTCGGTATCTCCATAACTTCAAATGTTACCTCGAATGTGCAAGGCCCTATGGTGACTGGTAAATCCATTTCCTCCAGGGAATCCCTTCTAGAACTGTCGAAGCCTCGGACAACCTTGTTGTTGGGCTTGAAATGCTACCAGTCTGCATTAAGCTTTCGAAAAGTTTCAAGGGGACAAACATTGAGGGCCGAGCCATTATCAATCAGCATCCTAACAACCATCATGCCCTTGCACATGACCATGATGTTTAACGGTTCTACGTGCCCCCGCCATTCTGGCACGAATTCACTTTCAGTGAAAGTAATGGGATTGGGGGCCATGATCTGGCCAACCGTTTGCTCCAACTGTGCTGGTGAGGTAGTTGCAGGTACATGTGATTTTCCCAGAACTTTCAGTAATGCCTCTTGGTGTTCCTCTGATTTCTGTATTAGGCCCAAAATACTGATTTGAGCTGGCTGTTTGTTTAGTTGGTCCACAATATTATACTCACTCTTTCGGACGAGCTTAATGAAGTCTGTAGCCTCCTTGTCTATCATTTTTGCCTTTTCTTCTGTCTTGTCCTCTTTGTACAACTTACCCTTTCATTTTGCCTTCCTTTTTTCTTCATCTGTCACCTCTTTTGCAATCTCTTCCCTGATGCTTACCCCATTTTATAGCACCTTTTGGCATGTTCCTGCCCTTGTCATATGACTGATATTAGCCACCATGGCTTCCTTCATGATCTCGACCCCTGTGGTGATGGTGATAGTGGTCTCGTAGCTCCAGGGCACTGCTTGGTTGGAGCTATAGGGGAATGGTTTGGGTGAGTTTATGGTCATGGGGGGTGGATCGGGTTTTACATTGAAAATGAGGGGTGGTGGTGATGATTTGGATGAAATGGCAGCAGGAGGAGTTGATGGAGTGTATGGGATGATGAGCGGAGGACGTGAAGATGCAGTGTATGGTATATGAAAAGGAAATCGGGTTGATCCTTGAGCATTTGGCAATGTGTAGGGGATAACAAGAGGAGGTCGGGTTGAGTTTTGATGGTTTGGTGATCCGTAAGGTATGACTAAAGGCGGTCGGGTAGTAGCATTTTGATGAGTGGGATTGATAGTAAGGTCGGTCAATCTAAGAGGCACTTGTGGATTTTGAGATGAATTTGTTGTGTAGTGGTTGACTATGCTGACTATGGATGCCTTTGATTCCTGAGTTAAATAGACCCTGATTTTGGACCCAATAGGGGCTATCAAAGTAGACGGCTTGAAATCGAGTTCCCCGTGAATGACGTTTACCCCATGCCCACTTCCCCCTCCATTGTGAGTAGGTAGGGGGTTTTGGTTGATGTTCTGTTGTTGGGGATTGGCCGGCCCATCCAATATGAGTGCCCATTTGTCTATCAAATTCTGCACCTGTTGCTTGAGTTGCCAGCATTGATTTGTAGAGTGCCCTGGATCACCCATGTGAAATTCACAAAACAAGCTTGGATTGTATCCTGGTCCCTTTTCGACTTCTGGGTTTAGTAGTCGTTTCATGAGGTACTTTCCCCTGAGCAAGATCGAGAGTAATTCTGATAACGCCATTGGCAATCGAGTAAATATTCTGTTAACTCTGTTAGGCCGCGCTTGCTGACCTTGCCCATACTGTGGTGCCACTGGTGGAGGATTTGCCCTGAACTGGTTATGAGGTACGGGATTCCAGACTGGCGGAGGTGCCGGAGCCCAAGAAGTTGACGCAGCTTGTAGTCTCGGTACTGGTGTTGGAATGAAGAAGGGTCGGTTTGGTTGTATATTGTTGACCTGCATCTCTTCTCCCTTCTTTACTACCGGCACTGGTTTTCTTTGAGAGGGGATCCCTGTTGTTACCCCTAAGTTTGTAAAATAGAAAATATCAAACCAGTTCGGATCCCATCCTCGACCCGATCTGCTACTTGTACCAGATTTGAGAACGTGCCTGTAGTGTGCCCTACCAAGTGAGTATAGAAGGCGTACCCTAGTGTCGAGATAAACGGGGTGTTCATCTCTTACTCGGTCATTGCGGGCTTTACTTGTGAGGCAGACTTTCGCCACCTCTGTGCATACTCTTTCACCGTTTATCTCTGTTTTCTAGTCATCTTCGCCATATCATTCCGATCTAGGCCAACATCCGTATTGAATCGGTAATTGTCCCAGAACATTTCTGCTAGGTCTTGCCAACTCTTAATGAGAGTGTGGTCCAACCCGGAGAACCATTTAAGTGCCGGCCCTGTTAAGTTTCTCTGGAACAACTGCACCAATAGCCTGTCATCCTCGCCGTACTGGCACATGGATCCACAGTATAACTTTAGATACGACAGAGGACACCCTACTCCGTTATACTTTTCGAACTCCGAACACTTGAATTTGGCCGGTAATTGAGCATTGGGGTAAAAACAGAGGTCCTTGATCCGAGTTCCATTCATCGTGTTGAGGCCCTTCATTCTTCTCATCTCTTCCTGTATAGACTCAATTTGCTAATTTTTCGTCTGTTGCGATTTTGGCTTCTATAGCCCTATACTCACATTCATCATCAGGAATGACCACAGGGGGTGGTCGATTCTATGGAATATAGAGCGGGAGGCCCTGGTATTCGGGCACTGTAGGAGGCATTGTGGTCTGTGGTCCCTGTGGAGGTTGCTTGGGTAAATCTTGATTTGATCCAGATGCATGTTGTTGTATTGTTTGAACTTGTATGATGCTGGCATTGGCTAACACCGCACTTACTATCTTTTCTTGCATCTCGATTATTTTCAATAATGCTGTGATTTGTGGATCGATGCCTGACGTTTCGACTCCTGGGGGTTGTGTCGGTTCAGAAGAACTCATGGTGACTGCGGATGATCTTAGAAAATATGGAGGTACTTCAGGCTGCTTGTATTTCTTTCGCTTGGCCACCTGTGGGTACAGAAGACCAAGAATTACTATCTTGTTTACAAAAATGAAGATGCATGATGTTTTATTAGATCAGGTAAAGTTGTTTATTGTGAGTTTTAACGAAAAAATAATTTCTCGGCATGGAGCCAGCATCAATACAGAGTTGGTAGAATATTTTACAAAGAATTACATCAGCACGGAGCTGGCATCGACACGGAGTCGGTAATATATTTTTGAAAATGAAATTAACTCAGCGCGGAACTGGCATCGACACAGAGTCGGCATCAACGCGGAGTTGGCATCAGCACAGAGCTGGCATAGACACGGAGTCGAAAAAGACATTTTGAAAAGTAATTTCATCAGCACGGAGCTGGCATCGACACGGAGTCGGGAAAATATTTTGAAAAGGTAATTTCATCAGTACGGAGCTGGCATTGACACGAAATCGGGAAAGTATTTTGAAAAGTAATTTCATCAGCACGGAGCTGGCATCGACACGGAGTAGGAAAAACATTTTGAAAAGGTAATTTCATCAGCACGGAGTTGGCATCGACACAGAGTCAGCATCAACACGAAGTTGGCATCAGCACGGAGTTGGCATTGACACGGAGTCGGAAAAGCATTTTGAAAAGTAATTTCATCAGCATGGAGTCGGCATCGACACGGGGTCGGGAAAGAGCTGGCATCGACACGGAGTCGGGAAAACATTTTGAAAACAATAATTTCTGAGATAAATCGAGTTGGAACACCCATGTTTTTTATAGCCTCCAATTCAGTTCTCTGAAATCACCGTCGGCCAGGCAGATCTCCAAAGAAGAGGTGGCGCACAATGACACTTTTAAATCACTTTATTCCTTGAATAGACGTAGTCTATCCCCTCGTATCAACACGGTCAGATCTTTCTAGGCACCGACTTTGATCAAGGACTGCAATTGGTGCTTAAATTTATTTTTTTTATTTTTTTATTTTTTTATTTATATATATTTTTTTGAAAAAGTTAAATGCATTTGAGTCGATTGATCGGTTGTTATCTTTGTTAGATCGTGGACTTGGTTCGAAGTTGGATATGGATCCGGGGTCTTAGACCCAGTCAAAATGGATTTGGGTTGTGGTACCAGTTGATACGGATCTGGGTCTTAGACCCAATTGTAGTGGATTTGGGTCGTGGACCCAATTGGTATGGATATGGATCTGGGTTAAGGACCTAGTTTGGAGTGGGTCTAGGTCGTGAACCCAATTTAAGTGGATCTGGGTCGGGAACCCAGTTAAAATGGATCTAGGTCGGGGACCCAATTGAGATGGATCTGGGTCGTGGACCCAATTGGATTGGATCTGGGTCGTAAACCCAGTTGAAAATGGGTCTGGGTCGTGGACCCAATTGGATTGGATCTGGGTCTTAAACCCAGTTGAAAATGGGTCTGGGTTGTGGACCCAATTGGATTGGATCTGGATCGTGAACCCAGTTGGTATGGATATGGATTTGGGTCGAGGACCCAGTTTGGAATGGATGTAGGTCGTGAACCCAATTGTATTCGATCTGGGTCTGGGTCATGGACACAATTGAGATGGATCTGGGTGTGGACCCAGTTGAAATGGATCTGGGTCGTTAATCTAGTTTAAGTGGATCTAGGTCTGGGTCATGGACCCAATTGAGATGGATCTGGGTCGTAGACCCAATTGAAATGGATCTAGGTCATGAACCCAGTTTAAGTGGATTTGGGTCGGGGACCCAGTTGAGATGGATCTGGGTCGTGGACCTAGTTGAATGGATATGGGTCGTAGACCCATTTTTGATGATTGGTGATGGACAGTAACGGATTTGATTGTAGGCGAGGTTGATAGTATACCATGTTAAGTAGGGTCAACTTTGATCGATATAATGCATGCGAGTTCTGTTTTGATCAAACAAAGAAAAACGACGAGGAGTAGGCCCTAAGTTTAATTTTAAAAAAAATTCATTTAAGTATTTTCAAGCCTTAAACATCAAAAGAAAAATAAACCCGAGAACAAAAGTTGTCAAGTCTGAGTCGGGAACAAAATGAGTAAATATTTTTTTTTTAATTAATTTTTTTTAATCCGTGTTTCAAACACGGTTGGGCATAAAATACGTCGAACCGTACTTGAAATACGGACCAGTATGAATTTTTGGCTAAATATATATATATATATATATTTTAAAGTTCTTTAGTCCAAAATGAGGCACATTGCCTTTGGTTTTTGGCTTGGGCAAAAAAAAGTTACATTTTTTCATTTTTTTCATTTTTGTATTTTTTGATGATATGCATGATAAAATAAAAAAAAACTGATTTTTCCCTTCTTACCAAGGGAATAAGTAAAGAAAATACATACCCTTAAGCCTATACAACTTGCCATTGTGACTTACAACTTGGGCTTCGAGGCCTGACAACAACTTATGCAATTACAACCTTGCTTGGGGGTCGATGTAACGTTGGAAACTCGTGTCCTAGCATTGTCTAGTCGGGTGCATGCATGCGGCTTAATAGGTGGTTTCACGGCTACCCGATCTTCAAACCTCAATGCATTCCGAAGTACACATGTTGTTGGTTGGTGATCGGGTTTGATGTGTTCATTCTCGACACTTGAAATAACGATCTCAAGCCGTGGAACTACTAAGCATCGGGGCTAAGTATATTAAGGGTGGGGTGGCTGGGAAGTGGGGCTATACTCGCAAGTGCACACGTGCATTTTTATTTTTATTTATTTATCGACCCTCTTACGTATATCATTGAAGCAAAATAAAATAAATATTACAACATGTCACTTGAAATAAAAAAGAAAAGAACATGAACAACAAACACAAGTTATGTTAGTAAACTAAATAGAAATAATTTTTTTTTGTTTTGATTTTTTGGAAGTAACAGAGTTGACACGAGGGTAGAACCTTGCTCCCCAGTGGAGTTGCCAGCTGTGAATACGTGGTTCTCGTAATTACGACGGCCACATCTACGATGGTTTGGAGTCATCACCATTCAAATTGTAAGTGGGTGTGAATGGTCACCCGATGTGTATTTTCGCAAAATTACCATTTTTGGCTCGTAGTGACTCACAATGGATAAGGATAAGTCAAACCTTGAGATTCAAGGTAAGCGGCTCGATTGGAGAAAAGGGAAGGTGTTAGGCACCCTTTTCTCCCCGCCAAGTGACGGTAACCTCTATGCAACTCGGTCATTTTTTATTTTGAAAAAGTGAAAAATAAAGTGTCACGTGTGTGCATTTGTACCCCTACATAGGGATTTTATTCTTGGTTTGATCATAGGATCATCTCATTGAAGGAGATTATCCTAATGAATCATTTGCCTTAGGGACTACTCATTGAAAATAAAAATAAAAGAGAAGAATGGGATATTAGAAGAGGAAGATGTAGAGGGTAGAGAAGGAGGAAGGAGGGGGGTGTTCTTTGAACCCATCTTGATGCTTCACCCTTTTCTTCTCTTGCTTTTCTTCTTCTTCAATGTTTTCTTGAGTTGAGTCCTTAATGAGTCATGCGAGTATAACTCTTTTTAGATTAGTGTGAGAGAGTAGAGAAGAGATGAATAGAGAGTTGAGAGTAGTTTGTGAGACTTACTAAGAAATTTTTTTTGTGAGTTGGGAACCATTTTTGGGAAAAGGAGGGGGTATTTATAGATGTTGAGGGGCTATTTTAGGGATATAATGGGGTAAAAGGTTAGGAAAAAGGATAATAGCATTGGATTTAAAGGTGAGGGGTATGAAATTAGGAGTTGGGAGAGGGGTAAATATGTAATGAGGGTAAATGGGTTGTGTTTTGATCCAAATGGTTTGCATCTTACCCAAACCATTTGGGTGGAGTGTTTGGTGAGGTGAGATGATGGGTGTTTAAGAGGGTGATTGATTTAAGAGAATGAAAGGTGTAAGAGGGTGGTTGGGAGGGTGAGGAAGATGGTGACATGTGGCAAGATGTGTGGATGTTAGGGATTTAGATTTAATTGATGGGAGAGGTTGAGTGTTTGATTTGAGAGAATGGGTATAGGTTTAGGTTGTAGAGATGGATTTATAGGAAATGATGATGGAAAATTAGGGAGAGGTGTGATGATGATAGGTTAGGGGAGGTGTGGGGTTAGAGGTGTTTGATTTGAGAGAATAGGGGTTAGGGAGTTATGAGGGTAGGTAAGGGGTGTATGGGTTGATGGTGTTTGATTTGAGAGAATGAAGGTTTATAGGGAGTAATGGTGGTAGGTTAGGGGAGGGTGTAGGTTGATGTGATTTTTTTAGAGAAAAGGTTATGTGGATAGTTAATGTTTTAGAGAAAGGTGATGGGGTGGGGTGGTTTGATGAGGGAGGTGAGAGGAAGTGATGACATATGTCATCTTTTGATGATAAAATAGTGATTGGTTGATGTGAGTTGTGGTTTATGGGTTATGTTGTGGGTTGGATAATGAATTGGATATGGATAATGATTTGTGAGCTTTGTAGTATTGGGCTTGGGTTTTAGAAATGGTTTTGGGTTTTAGGGATTGGTTGAGGGTTATTTTTGAATGGATTTTGAGGGTGTATGTTGGTTTTAGATTTTAGGTGGTGTGGGATTAGGTTTAGGTTGGGGTTAAGATGAGGAAGATAGATTTTGAAGAATTGAGGGTTTATGGGCCTTTGGTTTTTTCAGATTCGGAGATGGAGCGATGAAGGAATAGGTGTGGTAGGCGTCCCAAGTCTCATTTTTTAATTTTATTTATTTTTTTGTGATTTTTGAAATAATTGGTTTGATAAAAAATGCCACGTGTTGGCAAATTGGGCTTTTTAGGCCCGTTGGAGAATTTCATTGATTTTTTGGATACAAACGCGAAGTGGTGAAGGTTGGGACAGTGTGGGGTAGGTCCAATCCTTTTGGCGAGTCCCTTAGACCATTGGAAGATCTCAGGGGCCTCGATTCGATCAAAATATCACTTTTTCGTGATTCGGGCCTTTGAAGCCCGTTGGCCCATTTATTTGAAAAATCAGTATTTTTGGGCCCTTTTGAGTGTGGGCCCGTTCAAATTGGGGTGTCTACAAAGAAAATTGAATAATACAACAAACTACTGCTCCTTATTCTCCCCAACAAAATGGTGTACCAGAGAGGAAAAATAGAACTTTAAAAGACATGGTAAACTCTTTACTTGTTAGTTCATGTAGACACCCCATTTTTGTACTCGCCTGATTAATCAACTCGTCAACCCGATCGCAACGGTTCCCAATGATGGATGTTATTTCCATTGCTTTATTTCGTTACCAGAAATGTTTTAGTAATCCGGATGAGGTATCTCGAATGGACAAAATCATAGAAACCATGCTACGCTAAGAAAATACGACTCCAGAAACATAGAAATCATCATTTTTCAAATAAAAAGAAGCTTCATGATAAAAATCACTAAAAAATTACCAAATTATCAAAATACCCCTAACCTCAAAATCACCATAGAGCCTACGTTACGCTTAGGAAAATCCATTCAAACACATAAAATAACAAATCGAAACCAAATAAATCATTTCGCCAATTTTAACAGAATTCGATAAAATTACGAAAATACCCCTCATAAAGTTCACGACCATTTCACACAAAAAATTTCATAAATGACACAAACTAATATTTTCATTGAATTCCTTACGAAAAATCGATTCTAAAACATCCTAGAACATTAAAAACCAACTTGAAACGTGAAAAGTCCTCTCTGGGGGCAAAACGGTAATTTCATAATTTTTACAATTAAAATTTTCGAAATTAATAAATAAAACATTAAATAATTAAAGTAAAATATTGATTAAATTAATTTAAAATTTTGAATTAAAAAAATCGATCAATCGGGCTTTCAAGTAAAATGTTAAGGTTTCGTGAGATATTTCTTAGAGGACCCCTCCATTTGGGGGTCCAAAGAATTAAAGATATTTTAGAGGGGGTTCTCCAAAAATTAAATGTAAATTAAGCAAGACTAAATTCAAGGTATTAAAGTCAATTAAGTGAGACTAAAGTCAATTAAGCAAGACTGAAGTCAATATATAAAAGTCAATCAATTAAGACTAAAGTCAAAACATTAAAAGTCAATCAAATAAGACCAAAAGTCATAATAGAGTTCTAATTAAATAATAACTCTATCTAATAAAGTTCTAAGTAAAAAATAATTCTACCTAAAACAATTCTAATTAAAATAGAATTCTACCTAAAATAAGTATAACTAAAACACAACTCTAATTAAAAGAACTCTAATTAAACACTAACTCTATCAAAATCAACCCCTAAAAAAATCTATAAATAGAGGTGCTTACACCCTATTTTCGTATCAAATCATAAACCCTAAGAGAAGTAGGTCTAGAAGCTTCCCTAGCCTTCCATAAACCCTAGTTTTGGAGCCCCAACTCCTTACTTAACATCCCTCCTTCGATTTTAGCCTAAAAACGCCCAAAAGCCTTTCAAAAATATCCCAAAATCTGCAACAAACTTGAAGAGTTCAGATCCAAAAATAAGGAGATACCTTGCCTTGGAGATCCGAAATCAAATCCGGAGACAGAACGAAGTAAGGGAGTACGGTACAATGAGCTATTTTTGTCAGATCTAAAGGAATAAAGTTTGCTATCGGAAAGGTATAAAAAAAAATTTTATTTATTTTTATCTAGGTTTTTAGCAATGTAATTTACTTGGGAAGTTAGTAGAGACCGGCTTTGGTCGGGCGGGGTTGGTGCCTAACACCTTCCAACCCCGTAACGTGATCCCCGGACTCTTTTTCTTTTTCGTAGATTAGTTTGTCTTTTTTAGAGTCAGTTTGGTTCCTAGACCTTAACAACTAGGTGGTGACTCCCAAACCTCAATGGTCAAAAATGGATCGAAGCACCCCGTGGATCGAGGGCGCTTTCAGTGGCGCCTCCACTGGGGACTATTGAGGATCAAACTTGAAAAACCCCAAGTATGGGAGCATTGCCAAGATGACCTAGTATTTTATTTATTATTTAATTGGATTTATTTTATTTATTTATTTTCTGTTTATTTATTTTTTTATCTTGATTGTAGATGATTTTGGGTATTGCATTTTTTTTTCCAATTAAGGATCACTTTTTGATGACCCCTAAATGATGAAAGATTCAAATTGACATATGAAAATGATGGAATGATGAAGGTTGGGACAGTAATGTTCAAACGTTTTTACAAAACATTTTAGTGAGAATTAAATCTGGGAACCTATTAATAAAACGTAGATCTCATCGAGTAGATTAATTTAGAACTTGAGTTCACTCAATTTCGTTATCGGAAGCCTTAGATATCATCGATGCAAGTTCAATCTGTAAATCTGGAATTGTTGCTGAATGAAGGTTGGGACAGCAATGTTAAAACGTTTTTCATAGAATATTCTAGTGAGAATTAAGTCTTGGAACCTTTAGTAAAACGTAGATCTCATCGAGTAGATTAATTTAGAACTTGAGTTCACTCAATTTCATTATCAGAAGCCTTAGATATCATCGATGCAAGTTCAATCTGTAAATCTGGAATTGTTTCTGAATGAAGGTTGGGACAGCAACGTTAAAACATTTTTAAAGAACATTCTGGTGAGAATTAAATCTAGGCACCTATTAATAAAATGTAGATCTCATCGAGTAGATTAATTTAGAACTTGAGTTCACTCGATTTCGTTATCGGGAGCCTTAGATATCATCGATGTAAGTTCGGATGTATTTTCCAAATTCACAGAAAATCCGAATTTATCTAATGTTAGCACAATTAATGTTCCTGAGAGTGAGCTCATCTCAACAATTGTCATTCTATCATCAATGTAACATCTATTGGAATCTCGATTTATTTTGGATCACCCAAAAGTAACCCTTGATTAGACCATAGACAACAAATTTGTGGGCTTTTTTAATGTTGGATCAGATTAATTATTCTTCGAGTTATATGCCCACATAATGTGCCATGATCTCTACGGATATTTGCGATATGTTTGCTTTCAATGTGATGGATTTTTTGTGTTATTTTCTTAATCAATATTCATACAATATCCATATGTTGTAATGGTTTTGATCAGGCCATGGGCCCATTTGTTTGAAAAAGACCCCGGGCACACCCCACCCTGTTTTGCACACACCACATGCACGTTTACTGTTTTACTCACTTACACATCCCATTTAGTCAACGTGGCAATAGTACGTGGCCCGGTTTCTTCGGAGATGAGACGTTATTCATGAAAATCACAATTCCAGTCACGTACCTTAGGCTATATCAAACTGGGGTATCAATACCGTCTGATCAGGTGATTCTGAGAGATATATTGATGCACCCAGGCTGGAGCGACCTGAGCCTTTGACCTATTGTAAGCCACACAGTCACATGTCTCGATTACCAACGTAGTACTAGTACGTTGTCGGTCCCCTCGTGGGATGCCAAGCCATTTATGAAAACTACAACTCTTGACTCGTACCCGTAGGTATAAAAGATAATCTAAGTATATCAATTGCACTTCTTGGTCAAAACCGGTGCCTAAGCAAGATCTTACCCCGCTGTACCCTACTGTACGAGGGGGATAGACTACGTCTATTCTAGACGAGAGGTATTTAAGTGGGCCCTTGCTCAGTATTGTGCGCCACCTCTCAACTGGAGATCAAACTGGCTATTTTTGGCTTCAAAGAAGTGAATTGAGGTTTTAGATTATCACCTATACGGTATATCAAACCAAGTCACCACGTATCGAAAGGTATATAGGTGTGAAAGCGCCCTCGATCCGCGGGGTGCACAGATCCGCTTTTGACCCTTGAGGTTTGGGAGTCGCCACCTAGTTATTACGGTCTAGGAACCGAATATAGACTCAAAACGGATAAAAATGACTAATCTACTAAAAAAAAACTGAGTCCGGGGATCAAGTTACGGGGTTGGAAGGTGTTAGGCATCAACCCCGCCCGGCAAACGCCGGTCTCTACTAATTTTCAAATAAAATTACATTACTAACAAGACCTAAATAATAATAAATAAATTAAAAATAGTTACCTTTTTCCGAACGCAACAATTTTTGTTCCCTCAGATCTGACAAAAAATAGCTCCTTGTACCATACTCCCTTGCTTCGTTCTATCTCTGGATTTGATTTCGGATCTCCGAGGCAAGGTATATCCTTATTTTTGGATCTGAAATCTTCAAGATTGTTGCGAATTTTGGGATATTTTTGGAAGGCTTTTGGGTGTTCTTTAGGCTAAAATCGAAGGAGGGATGTTAGGTAAGGAGTTGGGGCTCCAAAACTAGGGTTTATGGGAGGCTAGGGGGCTTCTAGACCTACTTCTCTTAGGGTTTATGATTTGATATGAAAATAGGGTGTGAGGACCTCTATTTATAGATTTTTTAAGGGGTTGATTTAGATAGAGTTAGTGTTTAATTAGAGTTCTTTTAATTAGAGTTGTATTTTAATTAGAATTATTTTAGGTAGAGTTGTGTTTTAATTAGAATTGTTTTAGGTGGAGTTGTGTTTTAGTTAGAACTCTATTAGATAGAGTTATTATTTAATTAGAACTCTATTATAATTTTGACTTTTGGTCTTATTTGATTGACTTTTAATGTTTTGACTTTAGTCTTAATTGATTGACTTTTAATATCTTGACTTTAGTCTTGCTTAATTGACTTTAATTTTGACTTTAGTCTCACTTGATTGACTTTAATACTTTGACTTTAGTCTTGCTTGATTGACTTTAATTTTTGGAGAATCTCCCCTCTATTATATCTCTATTATATCTGTATATCTTTAATGTTATAGGATGTTTTAGAATCGATTTTTCGTAAGGAATTCAATGGAAATATTAGTTTGTGTCATTTATGAAATTTTTTGTGTGAAATGGTCATGAACTTTATGAGGGGCATTTTCGTAATTTTGTTAAATTCTATGAAAATTGGCGAAATGATTTATTTAGTTTCGATTTGTTATTTTATGTGTTTTAATGAGTTTTTCTAATCGTAACGTAGGCTCTAGGGTTGTTTTGATGTTAGGTGTATTTTGGTAATTTGGTCATTTTTAGTGATTTTTATCGTGAAACTTCTTTTTGATCTGCAAGATGATGATTTCTATGTTTTTGGAGTCGTATTTTCCTAGCGTAGCGTGGTTTCTAGTTCGAGATACCTCATCCGGATTTCTGAAACATATCTGGTAACAAAGTAAAGCAATGGAAATAACATCCATCATTGGGAATCATTGCGATCAGGTTGACGAGTTGATTAATCAGGCGAGTGCAAAAATAGGGTGTCTACAGATGCCCCTCTTTGGCAGAGGGTTGAAGCAAACTAGATAGCAAATCTATTTTGGTAGATAGTGCGATATCCGAATGCCAAAGCTAGTGACAGTTCATTTTGCAGTCTAATTTAGCAATTCGTCGGGGTGTTCGGATCCTTGAGGGTAAAGCTCTCCCCGAATTAAAAAGTTGTCAGGTCCTTGAGCGTGAACTCTCACTGATTGTGTCAGATCCTTGAATTTCAAAAAATTCTCCTTGACTGATGTAACAACTGTGCAAGTGTGAGTGCGTGTACTGTGTGAAACTGAGTAAAAATGTGTCAAGTCCTAGAGATCTTCTCTTACTGACAATAATGATTCAATATTGAAATGTGCTTATGCAACGAAAACAATCATGGCAAGGTTGAACAATGAGGTAATTGAGTCATAACAATGTAGGAACTTTGTTAAATCCTATTTGAAATTCTTTTTTAGAGTTCAAAAAAGTATGAGTTTCATTTATCGGACTCGAGCCTATTGTAACCATGCTTCTCGGGCTAAGGAACTTAAACAATCTTTTTAATTCATTCTATGATTCAAAAAGTTGGAGTCTCGTTTCTCGGACTCTAGCTAAGGTGTACAGGAACTTAAACAATCCTATTAAAATTAAAGTCTCGGTTATTAGACTCGAACTAAGGTTTATAGGCACTTCAAAAAACCTATTCATTCTATGATTCAAAAAGTTGGAGTCTCACTTCTTGGACTCGAACCTAGGCTTGTAGGCACTTCAAAAAACCTACTCATTCAATGATTCAAAAAGTTGGAGTCTCGTTTCTCGGACTCGAACTTAAGTTTGTAGGCACTTCAAAAAGCCTATTCATTCTATGATTCAAAAAGTTGGAGTCTCGTTTTTCGGACTCAAACTTAGGTTTATAGGCACTTCAAAAAGCCTATTCATTATATGATTCAAAAAGTTGGAGTCTCGTTTCTCGGATTCGAACTTAAGTTTGTAGGCACTTCAAAAAGTCAATTCATTCTATGATTCAAAAAGTTGGAGTCTCGTTTCTTAGACTCAAACTTAGGTTTATAGGCACTTCAAAAAGCCTATTCATTCTATGATTCAAAAAGTTGGAGTCTCGTTTCTCGGACTCGAACTTACTAAGCCACGTTTCTCGGGCTTAGATTTATAAGAATTTAAACAATCCTATTAATTCATTCTATGATTCAAAATCGAACTCAAAGTTTGAAAGATTAGGCCTTTATTGACTTATCATGCATCTAGATTCATAATTATCATTGGACTTCGTCGGACTTTCAAGCTTTTGTAAGATTTTCTTTTTATCATGTGATTAAGAACAAAAACTTTAGAATTAAAATGACCTTCAAAAATGCCTCTAGTTTCAAGGTTGACTTTAACTGAGACTTGACTACGAGACTGATGGAATGGATTACACTTGAAAAATATGGACTTTGATGTATGACAGATGGAAGAACTGACATTCTCTTAAATTTAAGACTCTTAAGATTATCATATGTGCAATAAAGAATTGATCATTATTTTTGAGAAATGCTTGAGCTGGACTTAAAAAATCTTGATAAATATTAGAATATAAGATCTTTCTCTTCAAAGTGGTTGATGATTCTACATCTTCCATTAGCGAACACTTGAACAAGTAAACATACTCTTGAAGATCCTACAATGTTCAAGATGACCTCTGATTTTTTCGACTTCAACATTGTCTTCGTCGGATGTGAGCTCTTGGCTGAAAAACGAATATTGTGGCTTGAATGGTTCTGCATTTTCTAGTTTTTGCATAAGCTTCCTTCTAAATTTTCCTTCTTGATGGGACCTTTCCTCCCATTTGATGATGCCCTAATTTTTGCCTAGATCGCCTCTTCAGGTTTTCAATCTAGCGGGCTTTATTTTTCTTTTTCTGATGATGCCTTGATTTTTACCTTGGTCGCCTATTTAGGTTTTCAACCTAGCAGGCTTTCCTTTTTTATGGTTGTGCCCTAAATTTTGCCTAAATCGCCTTTTCAGGTTTTCGATTTAGCGGGCTTCTATTTTTTTCTTGATGATCTTGAATAACCAACTCTACAATTTCTTGGTTCCTTGCACCTTAACCGAATCAATTAGCATTTAGGAGGAATTAATAGGTAGGCTTAGGATATGGTTTAGAAAAAAAAAGATATAAGGCTCAACTTCCCAAAATGCCCCTAGTTTGATATTCTCTATTTTCTGTCAATTATTTTGATTTTTTTTTCTAAATGCCCCTAGTTTGGCATTCTTTTCTTTTTATCAATTCTTTTGATTGACATTCTTTTCTTTTAAACCTTTCAATAGGGGATTTTCCTTTTGGATGATACTTTCCTTAAGAGAATACATTTTTTTGCATGACCGGGCCTGAAGTAACTTCTCAGGTTGCCTACGTACCCCAAATATTTTTTTTCTTCTGGGATCAGGTCAAAACGTAGTTCATACTAAGATTCCCTCCCAAGGTTGGTTGGTGTGGTTTAGAAAGAAACAGGTTATTTGATTTTTTTAGAGGCTGCAAGGGGCTAAAGAAGGTTTTCTTTTTCTTGGTAAGACAGGAAAATGGTTCGACCAAAAAAAGCCTCCTTTTGTGAAATACTACTCGATTTGGTCAAGGTTTTAGGAACTCGATATCTTGCTTGTTCTATCAAGTAAGATGTTCTTTTGAGAATGAATATTCTTCAGTCTTCTTTTGAATTTTCTGTGTTTGACTATTCAACTATTCTATAACTCCGAGAAAATCTTTTATTTTCTTATGAATGAAAACTCTTATCTTTTGAGTTATAAACATGGTAGATCCACATGTAAGTCTTAGTGTTTTTGTCGATACTTTCAACTATATCACTTTTGATCGATAATCTTTGACTTTAAAATCACTCTTGACTTGATCTATGTTTTTGTGTAATCCATCCATATATCCTTATGAGACCATGCAAGAATATTGTTGAATTTCTCAAGTAAGTTTACGATTCTCTCATGTTCTCCTGAGGATAATATATCACAAATTTACACTTCTTTAGTGTACTCTTTAATTCCAATATTTATCAAATTTGATTAGTGAGCTTTAAGTCATTTCTCATTTTAGATTTTATGTTCACATCATTATTGCACACAGGATAATCAAAAGCTTCTTTATTTATTGGAATTGAAAAGAACATAGACTGACAAACCTTACTAAAACCCAAAAATAAAGATGACTAACTGAATTCAAAGACTGACGCAACTAAAGCTAAAAAAAAAAAGACGACATCATTATGAATGGAGGGACACAATTCTAGAGTCTATGCCACTTCAGTTATCTTCAATAGATGACTTGAACTTGCCTGCTTTTACTATCTCTTCATATTCTTGTCATATGTGGGACAAACCATTGCTTCAATAATTTCTTTGTTCTTCAGTCCTGTCACTGCCTTAAGGTAGTTGTGCTTATTCTGGCATGGAGCAAATGCACTGTTAAGACCCATTGGGTAAATGAAGGAAACTATGTCAATTGATTCAGGTTTGGATATGGATATAAGGTTCAGAGTAGGAGGGGGTTGATTTTGAAAAGTAGGCAAAGGGTTAGTCTTAACATTGGGAGTAGTAGGAGTAGGTATGGTGACTTTTCCTTGCTCAATAAGATCTTGGATAGCATGACGGAGAGTAATACACCTATTAAGAACATGACCAGGCATCTGATGGAATTCACAGAATTGCCCATTATCCATGTTTGGGGAAGAGGATTAAGCAAAGGCTTAGGTTGTAAAGGTGTTAGCAATCCCCTTTTCATCAATTTTTGATAAGCAACACTAAGGGACATTCCAAGATTGGCAAACTGTCTTCTAGGCTTAGCTTGTGAAGGCTGAGTAGCTTGAGGAGATAGTGCGAAGGAGGTGTTAGCCACTTGTAAGGAATTGACATTAGGTTTGAAATGTTTGGGTTTTGACTCAGACGAGTTACCAAAAAGTCCCGAAGAGCAGGCATCCTCAACTTGATTTCTAGCCTCAAGGAGGGATTGAAAAATGGGGAGGTATTGAGGCATCAAGTACTTGGCATAATTTGGAGTGAGATTCCTAAGGATAATCTTGACTTGTTCCTTCTCTTGAGGTCGGTCCCACAATTGAGCGGCTTTAACTCTCCATCGAGAAAATGTTTTCCAAATAACAAACTATTTTTCAGAGAAAAAATATTTTCCAAAAGAAAATGTGTTCCGAAAGAAAAGAAAATGAAGGAAAAATGATTTACAAAAGATCTATTTTTGTATGGAAAATTTTTGAAATATGTTTTTTACCAAAAATCTATTTTTTGCATGGACCTTGTAAAATGATCAAAATATGTTTTTCTAAAAAGAAAATGATTGCAAAAAATAATCAGAATTGTGAAAATTTTTATTCAATAAAAATATTATTTTCAAGAGTGCAATAAAATTATTTTCCTTCTGAATAATCATTGAATGGATGAATTGTTTAATGGATTGGTGCACAAAATTTAATAAAATCTCAAGATTTATTTAAAATGTTATCAAGGGGGTGACACTGAAATTGGTTAAATTCACCTTCAAAGAGATTTTAAGGGTTATCATTGTATGTAAGCTCAATCGTCCATCGTCTAGCTAGGATTGTAAATCCGGTCAGTTAGAGTAAACGTCAATATCAAGTCAACAGTCAGAAATGACCTCAAAATTTCTCAACATCATCCAGTTGTTCTTTGAAGATTATAGTGCTTCAATCCTACCGGTTATAAGCAATATCTCAGTCCTCAGTCCTAATCAAACTCGTCTCGGTACTTGTCTTGAGTTTTCATGAGTCATTTGGATTAGCTCGAGTCCTTTCTTCCAGCAAGGTCATGTCTTCCTTATATTGAGTCTACTCCTTCCTATTGAGTCAAGTTAGTTCATCGAGTCTATAGAGGTGTCTTTTGCCCCATCCAAAATTGATCAGATGAAGAAAATTTTTGAATACCTCGAGCGTATTAACAAATTAACTACTAACCTGGCTTCAAGGATAGATTTTCCTCCTAAGCAAGAAGATAAGGTCGGGCTCAAGAAAGCAAAGGTCATTGACCTCGGAACATAAATAAATTCCTAAAGAGATTTAAATAGAAACCATTTTATCTCTAGAGGAACAAAAGGGGATAATGAATTTTCTCAGAAATTTCAAAAGACTTGTTGGCGTGGGCCTATGAGGATATGTTAGGTGCAAGCTTGGGTGTTATCTTACACAGATTAGATATTGAATTGATAAAATGATATCAAAGAAGATCTTATGAAATGTATCAATGCTAGACTTCTCAACATGGTAGAGCTCCCAGAATAAATTACCATTATTAGATTAATGAAACAATTGAAGCGGTATTGATCTCTAATAATGGGTCGTACATCAAAGCTTAGGTTATCACTTTGTGTTCAAAGTTCGAGATTCGACATCACATTATCTCTCTACCGTCCTCAGATTAATGAAAAGGTTGAAGCAGCCAATAAAATATCTCAAAACAATCATCAGGGAAATGTGTTAATCACACCAGGATTAGTTAGAGAAGTTACCATTCACACTAGGGGCACATCATACTTCAATACAGTCTTCCACTAGAGCTATTCCCTACTTTCTAGTGTATGATATGGAAGTAATTTTACCAGTTGAAATGTAAATCTCGTATCTCAAGGCCTTCAAGGAAAGTCAATTGTCAGAAGCAGATTGTGTTCGTCAATGGTATGAAGAATTAAGTTTGATCGAAGAAAAATGACTAAGAGCTTTGTATCACATACAAGCTTACCAAAG
Organism: Akebia trifoliata; assembly: GCF_017979445.1. NCBI lineage: Eukaryota > Viridiplantae > Streptophyta > Magnoliopsida > Ranunculales > Lardizabalaceae > Akebia > Akebia trifoliata. The sequence goes on along the minus strand of NC_141381.1, from coordinate 5,615,336 downwards.
AAGTGTTGTCCGTGCGTTTGACAAAAAGATCAAGGTCCGTCACTTACAAGTCGAGGATTTAGTACTTAAAGAGAATTGAGCACCTATCTTTGACCCTAGAGGGAAGTTCAAACCAAATTGGGGGGATCTGTTCATCGTCAATGAAATATTACCCGAAAAAAACTGTCAGACTTTAAGATCATGATGGAATCGAATTACCAGAACCAACCAACCTTGACCAAATCAAACGGTACTACATTTAAGGAGGCCATCTTTGACCGAATCAATCCTCATATTACCCAGTTACCCAGTCCAACATATCCTTTCTCAACCCCTTTACAGCCTTTTCAAAAAGAAAAATTATGCCTTTTTCTTTCTCAGCCCGATCACCTAACCTAGGGGAGGGAAAATTCGAACTACGTTTTGGTCTGATCCCAAAATTCTGGGGTACGTAGGCAACCTGAGAAGTTACTTCAGGCCCGACCACATCAAAGTAAAAAAAAAATCTATTTCCCCACACAGTAAAAAATCAAGAAAAAAATTTAAAAGAAAAAGAAATCCAAAATGGGGAAGAAAATTTAAGGAAAAAGAAAATAATTTAAAAGGAAATGCCACACAAAGGGCATTCGGATTTTTGAGCCTCAAAATCCTTTTCCTTTTATACCCAGTCCTAAGCTTACCCATGAAAGTCCTCCTAAGTACCGTGCGAAAAGACAAGGAAGATAGCAAAGCATGATCAGACAGCAACTCCAGAAGTTCAGATAGGAAGAAAAGAAAATGAAGATAAAAAAATGATGAAGCCTGCTAAGTTGAAAATCCGAAAAGGGCGATTTAGGCAAAAATTAAGGCAAGCTCGTAAGGTTGAAAATCTGAAAGGACAACTTTGGCAATAATCAGAGCCAAGAGAAAAAGAGAAGAGCTCGCTAAATCGAAAACCTGAAAAGGCGATCTAGGCAAAAGCTAGAGCAAGCTCGCTAGATTGAAAACCTGAAAAGGTGATCTAGGCAAAAGTTAGAGCAAAATAAAAAAAAGAAGAAAATCCCAAGCTGAGAGCGGTCTGAGCTGAAACATCAGAAGTCCGAATAATCAAGGTCAATACTTAGCTTAAACCAGGCATAGACTCAGAAGCCACAAGTATTTTGTCTACGATCGATCTGAAAATATTTTTCCCCCCCCAGTGAACCAAGGGAGATAAGGGTGAATTCTATGATGAAACTCGAAAGGAAATAATTTTGTACTCTTGAGCCTAATTCAAAAACCTTCAATAAAATTAATCAAAATTAAAAGTTAAGTCTTTATTGCGCTTGTGGTAATCAATTATTTCAAACCTTCATACAAGGGACATTTTCTTTCTTTTTTAATGTAATTTTTCCCCTTTATACTATGGGCATTTTTTTATATGATGTGTTCAATTATTTTCAAGGCCATGGTCATTATCAAACTAGAGGCATTTTGCTTTTGAGCAATGTTAATCCTAAGAGATAATGAGAATCCCAAGGTAACCCTCTTGATAACAGTTTTTCAAAAAACTCTTGAGGTTCAAAAGAAATAAAAACTCAGGTTTTAAAACTTTTTGATAAATCCTTGAAGTTCAAACAAAAACATTTTGGATCTCACATAAGGAGATATGGCATTCTTTCGTTCTTTAGATTCTTTTCAGATCCGATCATTCTTGGAATCGATCATTTCTCTTCCACATTCATTATCTTCCAGATTTATTCGTTCTCCGGTTCGTTCTAATCAATTTTCTCCAAATTCGTTCATTCTTTCCCAAAATTCATTCATTCATCTGTCAGTTTTGCTCAGTTTCCGTCAAGGGTTAACTTGGATTTTGCTCAGTTGTCACCAAGGGTTATCTTGGATTTTGCTCAGTTTCCGCCAAGGGTTATCTTGGATTTTACTCAGTTTCCGCCAAGGGTTATCTTGGATTTTGCTCAGATGCCGCCAAGGGTTATCTTGGATTTTGCTCAGTTTTCACCAAGGGTTATCTTGGATTTTGCTCAGTTGCCGCCAAGGGTAACTTGGATTTTGCTCAGTTGCCGCCAAGGGTTATCTTGGATTTTGCTTAGTTGTCGCAAGGGTTATCTTGGATTTTGCTCAGTTGCCGCCAAGGGTTATCTTGGATTTTGCTCAGTTTTCACCAAGGGTTATCTTAGATTTTGCTCAGTTGCTGCCAACGATTATCTTGGATTTTGCTCAGTTTCCGCCAAGGGTTATCTTGGATTTTGCTCAGTTACCGCCAAGGGTTATCTTGGATTTTGCTCAGTTGTCGCCAAGGGTTATCTTGTATTTTGCTCAGTTGCTGCCAAGGGTTAACTTGGATTTTGCTTAGTTGCCGCCAAGGGTTATCTTGGATTTTGCTTAGATGTCGCCAAGGGTTATCTTGGACTTTGCTTAGTTTCCGCCAAGGGTTATCTTGGATTTTGCTCAGTTTTCGCCAAGGGTTATCTTGGATTTTGCTCAGATGCCGCCAAGGGTTATCTTGGATTTTGCTCAGTTTCCGCCAAGGGTTATCTTGGATTTTGCTCAGATGCCGCCAAGGGTCATCTTGGGTTATGCTTGGAATTATGCTCAGTTTGTGCTCAGTTTATGCTCAGTTTATGCTCAAATTATGATTTTACTCAGTTCCAACTTAAACTCTTTGAAATTTATCACAGATTTTAAATCACACACTTGCACAGTTGTTACATCAGTCAAGGAGAATTTTTTAAAATTCAAGGATCTGACACTGTTAGTGAGAGTTTGCGCTCAAGAACATGACAATCTTTTAATTCGGGGAGAGCTTTACCCTGGATCCGAATACCTCGACGAATTGCTAAATCATGCTGCAAAATGAACTGTCAGTAGCTTTGGCATTCGGATATCGCACTATCTACTAAAATAGATTTGCTATCTAGTTTGCTACAACCCTCTGTCAAAGAGGGGCATCTGTAGACACCCCATTTTTGCACTCGCTTGATTAATCAACTAGTCAACCCGATCGCAACGGTTCCCAATGATGGATGTTATTTCCATTGCTTTATTTCGTTACCAGAAATGTTTCAGAAATCCGGATGAGGTATCTCGTATTGATAAAACCTTAGAAACCATGCTACGTTAGGAAAATACGACTCCAGAAACATATAAATCATCATTTTTCAAACAAAAAGAAGCTTCACGATAAAAATCACTAAAAAATTATCAAATTACCAAAATACCCCTAATCTCAAAACCACCATAGAGCCTACGTTACGCTTAGGAAAACTCATTCAAACACATAAAATAACAAATCGAAACCAAATAAATCATTTCACCAATTTTAACAGAATTCGATAAAATTACGAAAATGCCCCTTATAAGTTCACGACCATTTCACACAAAAAATTTCATAAATGACACAAACCAATATTTTCATTGAATTCCTAACGAAAAATCGATTCTAAAACATCCTAGAACATTAAAAACCAACTTGAAACGTGAAAAGTCATCTCTGGGGGCAAAACGATAATTTCACAATTTTCATAATAAAAAATTTCGAAATTAATAAATAAAATATTAAATAATTAAAGTAAAACATTGATGAAATTAATTTAAAATTTTGAATTAAAAAAATCTATCATCGGACTTTTAAGTAAAATGTTGAGGGTTCGTGAGATATTCTTAAAGGACCCCTCCATTTGGGGGTCCAAAGAATTAAAGATATTTTAGAGGGGGTTCTCCAAAAATTAAAAGTAAATCAAGCAAGACTAAAGTCAAATATTTAAAGTCAATCAAGTGAGACTAAAGTCAAAATTAAAGTCAATTAAGCAAGACTGAAGTCAAGATATTAAAAGTCAATCAATTAAGACAAAAGTCAAAACATTAAAAGTCAATCAAATAAGACCAAAAGTCATAATAGAGTTCTAATTAAATAATAACTCTATCTAATAGAGTTCTAAGTAAAAAATAATTCTATCTAAACCAATTCTAATTAAAATACAATTCTACTTAAAATAAGTCTAACTAAAATACAACTCTAATTAAAAAGAACTCTAATTAAACACTAACTCTATCAAAATCAACCCTTAAAAAAATCTATAAATAGAGATGTTCACATTATATTTTCGTATCAAATCATAAACCCTAAGAGAAATAGGTCTAGAAGCTCCCCTAACCTCCCATAAACTCTAGTTTTGGAGCCCCAACTCCTTACCTAACATCCCTCCTTCGATTTTAGCCTAAAGAACACCCAAAAGCCTTCCAAAAACATCCTAAAATCCACAACAAACTTGAAGTGTTTAGATCCAAAAATAAGGAGATACCTTGCCTTGGAGATCCGAAATCAAATCTGGAGACAGAACGAAGCAAGGGAGTACGGTACAAAGAGCTATTTTTGTCAGATCTGAGGGAATAAAGTTTGCTATCGGAAAGGTATAAATTTTTTTATTTATTTATTTTTATCTAGGTTTTTAGCAATGTAATTTACTTGGGAAGTTAGTAGAGATCGGCTTTGGTCGGGCGGGGTTGGTGCCTAACACCTTCCAACCCCGTAACGTGATCCCCGGACTCTTTTTATCTTTCGTAGATTAGTTTACCTTTTTTAGAGTCAGTTTGGTTCCTAGACCTTAACAACTAGGTGGCGACTCCCAAACCTCAAGGGTCAAAAGCGGATCCGCGCACCCCGTGGATCGAAGGCGCTTTCAGTTCAGGTGTACCTTTAAATTTACGGACAAAAACTCTTTTAACATCTTGTTATATTTTAAATAAAATTCTTTTAAAGAATTCTAAAAAATCACCTTATAAACTTTGGAAAAGTAGAATACCTACTTTTAAATACATGAAAGTGTGGGGGTGTTTAGCCAAAGTGGCTGTCCCTTTACCTAAAAGGATAAAATTAGATCCTAAAACTTTAGATTGTATTTTTATTGGATATGCCATTAATAGTAGTGCATACGGATTTCTTGTTTATAAATCTGATATAAATGATATTAATCCTAACACTAGGATAAAATTGAAAAATCATTAAAAAAATCTCATATTAATTATCTAATAATGAACCTAGAGAACAAGAATCTGATATAGAACCTAGGAGAAGCAAGAGAACTAGAATAGCAACATTCTTTGGACCTGATTTTATTAGTTTTCTCTTAAAATGAGATCCTCATAATTTTAAGGATGCAATTTCAACACCTGAGACTCCATTTTGGAAATAAGCTATAAATAGTGAAATGGATTCAATTATGAGTAATAACACTTGTGAATTAGTTAATCTACCTCCTAGTAATAAAACAATTGGTTGTAAATGGATTTTTAAAAGAAAATTAAAATCTGATGGAATTATAGATAAGTATAAAGCCAGATTAGTGGCTGAAGGGTACAAGCAAAAAGAAGGCATTGACTTTTTTGACATTTATTCTCCTGTTACTATGATCACTTCTATTAGAATTCTTATTGCTATAGCTTCCATTTATAAATTAGAAATTCATCAAATGAATATAAAAACTATTTTTTTTAAATGGAGAACTTGATGAAGAAATACATATGGATCAACCGGAAAGGTTTATAATTAAAGGACATGAAAATAAAGTTTGTGAATTAATTAAATCCTTATATGATTTAAAAAAAGCTCCAAAATAGTGGCATAAAAAATTTGATACTATAATGATATCAAATGGATTTAGAATCAATGAAACTCATAAGTGTGTTTATTATAAAACTATCTTTGATTCTTATGTGATTATTTGCCTATATGTAGATGACATGCTAATTTTTGGATCTAACATAAATGTTGTAAATCAAACTAAGAAATTATTGTCTAGAAATTTTGACATGAAAGACTTAGGTCCTGTTGTTGTAATTCTTGGAATAAAATTTTTTAGAAATAATAATGGATTTGATTTATCACAATCTTACTATATTGAAAATGTTCTGAAACGTTTTAATCAGTTTGATTGTATTCCTGCAAAAATACATTTTCATACAAATTGTAAATTGATGAAAAATGTTGGTAAAGGTGTTTCTCAATTAGAATATTTTTAAGTTGTTGGTTGTTTAATGTATATTATGAACTGTACTAGGCCTGATATTGCGTATTCAGTAAATAGATTAAGCAGATACACTAACAACCTAAGACATGATCATTGAGAAGCTTTGGTGAGGATCATGAGATACTTAAAGTATACCATGAGTTACAGGCTGCATTATAATAGGTATCCTGCCGTATTAGAAGGATACAGTGATGCCAATTGGATATCAAACTCGAAAGAGTCGAAATCCACTAGTAGCTATATCTTTACACTTGGAGGTGCATCAATCTCATGGAAATCTACCAAGCAAATGTGCATAGCTCGTTCCATCATGAAATCTGAGTCTATTGCCATGGACAAAACTGGTGAAGAAGCTGAGTGGCTAAGAAATTTTCTTGTTAAAATTCCATTTGGCCTAAACCAGTATCTACAATATCTATTTATTGTGACAACCAAGCTGCCATTGCAAGAGCAAAAAATAATATATATAATGGCAAGTCAAGGCATATTAAATGGAGACACAACTCTGTAAAACAACTACTCTTTAATGAAATTATTTCCATTGACTTTGTAAAGTCTAAGGAAAATTTGGCGGATCCTCTAACAAAAGGATTATCTAGAGAGTTAGTTGCATCAACTTCGAGGGGAATGGGCCTAAAGCCTATTTATTAAAAATTATTTCAATGGAAACCCAACCTAATTGATTAGAGATCCCAAAAACTAGGTTCAATGGGAAAATCAGTTGAATGTAATTTAAAAAGAAAACACTAATGGAACAGAGTGTTCCAAGTCCATTCCTATGAAGTGTTTAGTGTTGCCTGTAAAACGGAAAGGTTGAATTATAATTCTTAATGTTGCCTATACTTGTAAAAGTGGAGTATAGCAGGGTACTTCTCGTAGGCATACTTAAATGAGTGTAGAATTGGGCTGGTTCTATGAAAGTTAAGGCTAAGCTCTCTAAAGCACTCATGATACCAAGATATGTTCAGGGCCAAAATGAACACCATCGATAGAACTTGATAGTTGATTGAGTAACCTGTGTGTATAATCTATTGTTTAGGTTTACACCAAAGGTTGACAGTTCAAGGCTTAAAGTCCACTGATCGACTTGTAAATCCGCTAGACTTATACTAGGTAAGGTTCAAGTCCAAAAGACACCTATATTGAAACATGGTTGTTCAAAGTGCTCTCTTTTTATATATATTTTATATATATTTTTTATTTTGAATTTTCTGCATTCATGTGAGGGATTGTTGGAATTTAGAGGGTTGAATTGGAAAACCCTTTAATATTCAATTAGTTTTAACCATATGGTAAATCAGTTATTAACCATAGGGTATTTCAATTCCATGTTTGCTTTATGTTTTATGCTTTTTACTTTATTGCTTTAAGTTTAGTTAATAGTTTTATTTTTGACTTGAGTAATTTTAGTCCCACATCGACTAGGAGAAGAATTGATTTGCAATTATTAAATAGTTGTGCTTCTAATAGCTTTAAAGCGGATTGAAGTAGTGGGTGAGCTCACGCGCGCACACAGGGGCCTAAGAAGAAAATCCAAGGTTTCAATTGGAATGTGGATCCACCGGTCTGAAAACCTTAATGCGTGTGCTCACGTATGACGTGTGCGCAGGGGGGATGCAAAATCCGAGATTTACACCTCACGTGGGTGCGCGCAAATGCCTATTTTTTGCTTTAATTTTCAAGGCCCACTATTATTTAAAAATTCTAGACATTTTTAAATTTAAATTCTATTTTGAACCAATGTGTTTATTCTGAACCAGCACAATGTGTCTGTTCGAAATAAGTTTGTGATTGTTCTAAATAGTCACTTTCTCTTTTATTTATATCAAATTGTTTAGTCGATTTAAACCACTTAATTTTCTCTGCTATTTTATATTTTTGAATATCAATAATTTATTATTCGTTGTGAGAGCACACAACATCGTCGAGTTCGAAGTTACGTTCCAATTTAGAGTACCCTTTTGGATACGTGGGTTGTTGAATCCTGCAGAACGAACGCCTACAGACTGTGGTACCGTAATAGGGGCGAATTTCGTTTTAAGACAATGCTTTGTGCACGCCTCAATCATTTCTTTTTAGGTAATATTTTTCTATTACATTAAATTTCAAAATCAAGATTTGTTCTAACTTCTCATCTCTCTGCCATAAGAAATCAGTATTCAGAAACAATATTTGTAACCACACGAGTCTAATTCGAAAAGAGATATTAAACTCTTTTTTAATTTCGACACATGTCTACCACCTTCTAGTGTTCTACAATCCCATCAAATATTCTCAACCTTATCATGTCAACTCCAATCATTTTGTTAGTTGAGTTATTTCCCCTCAAAATTGAACCACCTTCACATGATTCACATGAACTATACCAAGATCGATGGGGGCACATGTGATGAGTAACACCACTATCAAGAATCCAATTTTGTTGAAACATGGAATTATCTCGAGCCATGAATACTTAATGTTCTATAAATCCAGATGTAGACTCCTCAACTTGATTAACTTTTTTATTTCCTTTGATACTTTGCTTCTTGTTACCCATCTTTTTGTTGGAACTTAAATCTTTATCCAATTCCTTTCTTTTTCAACAATCTCTTTGATGTGTCCCATTTTTCCACAATACCAACAACCTTCATTGTCAAAATGACCTTAAATATTTATTGTTGCTTGGATTTGCTTTTTGACATATGAGCCTCCATATCCATTTTTCCCGAGCTTCCCAAGAATGCCTTCCTTCGAAGTTCATTGACAAGTAATGCACTATACACGATATCCAAGTCAAAAACATCTTATTTGGTCAATTCAAGGTAGTGACAAAATTATCATAAGACTGGCAACGTGCATAACAAAGTTACCGTCTTATCCTCCGTTTTCATCCTCACACCAATGCTTTCAAGTTGACAAATATTGTTATTAAAATCATTTAGGTACTCCGAGATCTTTGTGCCTTCCTTTATTCTCATGAAATATAATTTTCTCTTTAAGAAAATTCGATTAGTTAGAGACTTTGTTTGATACAAATCTTCCAACTTCACCCACAAATTTTTTTTTCTAGTTTTTCCCTAACATTATTGAATAACACCCTATTCGCTAAGTACAAACGAATGGTTGCCCTTACCTTTAAATCAAGTTTCTTCCAATCATCTTCGCTTATTGTTTTCGACTTCTTGTCTTTCCCATACAAAGCCTTGTGTTGTTTTTGTTAAATTAACAAGTCATAGATCTTTATCTTCCATAATTTAAAATCTTTTTTCTACCAAATTTCTTCACTTCAAATTGAATACTTACTATCTTTCTTGCAAAAAAAATCTTACAAGCTATGGACATGAGATTTTCGTTTTCGAATATCTCTTCCATTTTAGGTTTGGAATTGCCACCATTCTTTTTGTAAAAGGGGTGTGAATGGTCACCTAGATTGTATTTTTTGTAAAATGCGTTATTTTGACATTTAGTAACTCTTGTACGGATAAGGCTCATTGGTCTACATTGGATCTAGGTAAGGGGATCTATATTAGGAAGTAGGGAAGGTGTTAGTCACCCCTCTACCATTGGTGGTAACCTCAGATTCGATCGATTTTGAAAAGAAAAGGAAAGTCAGAAAAATTTGATTTATGCCCTTGAATGTGAGGGACTTTGATTTTGATTCAAACCATTGTGGGCCTCCTTATTGATAAAGGGGCCCTTCTATGATTCCAACTTTTTGTTGTGTGTGCATATGTGTAGGGAAAATGAGAGAAGTGGAAGAGGGGAAATTGAAAGGAAGAGAAGGGGGAAAGGAAAAATATTTCTCATTTTTTTATTCAAAAACCCACATTGTTCTTGTCTTGATCTTCTTTTATCTTCCAAAAATGAGTCTTCTTTAACTTGATATTGATTTTCTTGTGAGTAAGTAGAAGGTTAAAAATGGTAGTAAGTTGAGAGTAAAGAGAGTTGAGAGTAAGAGAGTATTTTTTCATTGGGTGGAATTGTGTTGAGAATGTGTGGATTTTGTAAAAGTTTGGAGGTGATTTTTAGGTGTAGAATAAGATGAAGTGAGGAAGATGGAAATAATAGTTTGAGGTTTGTGAGAATGGTGTGTGTAAATTGAAGGTAGTAGGAGGTCATTTGTAATCCAAATGGGTTTGATCCTTTAACCTATTTGAATTGAATATTAGGTGGGGTAAAGAGGAATGGTATTTGGTTAAGAGAATGGTAGTGTAAGAGATTGATTTGTTAGTTAAGTGTTAGGTAGGTTGAATATAGTGAGTTTATATTAGAAGAATAAGTTGTATAAGGGATTAGTTGGTTAGGTTTTGGGAGGGTAAGGGATGTGGTGACATGTGTCCCAAATGTATGGGGATGAAGTGTTTTGGTGTGTTGATTAGAGAAAAAAAGTGTTTAGATGGGTTGAATGGGTGTGTAAATGACTTGTGAGGATATGTTTGAGGAGAATGATGATGGTATGTTAGAAAAAGGTATGGGTTGAGATGTGGATTGATGATTTTTTAGAGAAATAAGATGTGGGTAAATAGTTAAATGAGGGAGGTGAGTTGAGGTGGTGACATATGTCACATCTTTATAATCTTGGGTAATTGGTTGTGATTTTAGGACTTGGGTTGAAAGTTGGGCTTGGGTAGGGTGGTTGGGTAGTGGGTTGAATAGGTATGATGATGGGTTGAGTCCAATGGGCTTAAATGGTTGGTTGGGCTTAGATATATTAATGGGTTGAGTTGAATTGGAATATGATTGGGATAGGTTGAGAAGTGTAGAGAAATAATGAGGTGGGTTTTTGGTCCATGGGCCATGTGGGAAAGACCTTGGGCCATTTATTGAAAGAAAAAGAAGATTTTTTTCGAAGGATTGGACTTTGGGGCCCATTCTGATTTTTATAGATTTTGACAATTTTGCATTGAGGGCCCAACCAAATTTGAATGTTTACACAAGTAATTTATGAAACACCTGCATATACAACCCAGATGCTTTGATACCACTTATTGGGGTTAGATCCCAAACCACACACAGAAACCAATTATTGAAATTAATTTCTTCTAACATCCACAGGTTCTATGATTGTTGCGACCTGTATCTAACTACCACAAGTTCTTGTGGGTTTCCTCTTTGGCATGATAAACCATCAACAAAGACATTTTTTCTCCTTCTCTGCATAGTTAGACTTTTTACCGCGACCTTTAAATAAATTAACTATACATTTAGATTTATAATGGTCAAACTTGTGACATCTAAAGCACTTTATATTGGATTTGTCTGCTGACTTTGGTCTGTAAGCAGTTGAATGGTGACCGCCTCGACCTCTTCGTCTCTCTTGATTATCTTCAGATTTTTGTTGTGAATTTCTGTGATCATTGTTGCCTCTTCCTTTTCTTCTTCTTTGATCTGTGTTGTTTGGCGACGAAAATGGGTTGTTATAAGTGAAGGTCTGCAATGCTTGCCCTTCTTTGTTTTGTTAGAGCATTTTTTTGTTTATGAACCAACAACGAACCTTGCAATTCATCAATTGAAAGATCATCCAGATCCTTTGACTCTTCAATCGAACAAACCACATAATTAATCTTCGGTGTCATTGTCCGAAGAATTTTTTCTATCACAGTCACGTCTTGTATCTTCTCGCCATGGATACACATTTTGTTAATAATCACCATCGTTCTAGAGAAAAAATCTGAAATCGACTCTCCTGACTTCATTTGAAATGTTTCAAACTGCGAACGAAGTGGTTGAAGCTGCTGCCTCTTGGCCTTTGTTGAGCCTTGAAATTTCTTTTTCATAGAATCCCAAATCTACTTGGAAGTTTTTTTACTAAGAATTATTTTCAAGATAGAATGATCAATAGCTTGGAAAAGGTAGTTCTTAGCCTTAAAATCCTTCAGCTTCAGTCCTTCTAACTCTGCCCTTTGTGTCTCCGATAGCACAACACCAACAGCTGGTTCTGTTACACAAGATTCAACCACGTGCCAATACTCTTTAGACCTCAAGAAAATTTCCATCAACATGCTCCAATGACCATAGTGGCTGTCAAAATGAGGAATATCTGGTTGCACAAATGTTGTCAAAAAGAAGAAAAAACTGAAATAGAAAAACACTACAACTACTATCTCACTCTATCATGCACTACAACTTGGCTCTGATACCACTGTCATACTTTTACAGAGGAAGAACAATATAGCATAAAGACAAATAAAGTACAATGAAGAGAAATGCTTTTCTACTGTTATTGAATTTATTAATCATTAGCCTTTATATATGCAAATGTACCAACTTGCCACTTGACCACTAACACCTATAGACTAGGCAACAACGTGCAACTTCTGCAATATTAAAACAAATTCAACAAAATGTCTAAAAATTAGGATAACACAACAAACAATTAAATGATCAAATAAAACAACAACTTTGATTAATTCAACAAAGATTTCTAGGTATGGGCAGGGTTCTGGTTCCCAATCATCTCCTCTTCGCACATGACTTAATTATTTTTACCAAGACTATACGAGGAAATCATTATCTTCTTTATAGGACTTCTTGAAGGAATATGATTTTTTTCCTTTGGTAAAAAACATTAGTACTTCAAAGAGTTGCTTCTTTCTTCCTAAATCAGCTGAGAGGACTTGTATAGCTCTAGAGCGAGAGGTGCTAAATTTTGAGCAAGGGAAGGTTCCATTTAATTACTTGGGAGTACCTATTTACAATGGCCGGGTTACTAAATAGATGCGTGGAGAATTGGTGGATAAAGTTTCGAGGAAAATGATTGGTTGGAAGGCTAAATCCCTGTCAGAAGGAGGTGGTCTCCAACTTCTTTCCCATGTGCTCTCGTCCATTCCTATATATGTCATTTCTATTCTTCCTCTACGAGTTGTAATCTCAAAACAATTGGAATCCTGTTTTGCATTTGCAAATTCTTTTGCGGTAATGATGAGTAAACAAGGAAGAGACATCTAATGTCAAGGAAGAAAATTTGTAAACCCAAAGATGAAGGAGGTTTGTGCATACGGAGTTTGCAAAACATTGACAAAACTAGTATGGTCAAGATCTGCTGGAATTTGCAATCAGATGACGAGCTTTGGGTTGATTATCTGAAGGAGTCTGCCACATATGGTAATTGGTGGGGAGCAAGTTCTCGGCTAGGGGGTTCAAGATTATGGCTCTCTATTAAATCCCAGATGCATCACACCATTGAGAATTCCGAGAGCTCTGTTGCTCTATTTCTTTGTTTCTTCAAAATTTGAAGGGTGATGACCCTTTAGTTTCGATATTTCCCGAGGAGAATGTTAAAATTAAAATTGCAGATGTTTGGCACAATGGGAAGTGGATTGAGCCTCAACTAGACCGAAGATTGGAAACCAGATGGCTATTGAAGCAATCATATCTTCTCCTTTACAAGTGAGTACATCAAATAGGTTGGTATGGGCAAATAGCTATTCTGGTCTGTTTTCGTCTAATCAAGCTTGGAATTCTATCAGAGTTAAATGAGCTTTTATGTCCAAATGGAGAACAATATGGAACTCTACAGTACCTACGAAGTTTAAGATGTTGGCCTGGAAGATGGTTCACTAAGCTGTTCTCGTGGACTCAGTTAGCAAGAGATGGGTGCTGAGTTTCGCTTCAAGGGGCAGCTGCTGTGAAATAGCTGAAGAAACAGTTGCTCATATATTCTTCAAGTACAGGTCAAGAGAAGTTAGGGTCTTCTTTGCGGTCCACTTGTTTGACTTTGTGCCTCAATTAGCAAGGCGAATTCTCAAATGAATTCAGTTCAGTCCATTGGAATATATGGAAAAACAAGGGTTCAGGCCTTGATATTGAAGCTGCAAAGGTACAAAAATTCAGCCCATTGAATCGGGGTTGGGCTAGATCTTAATCGTGCCAAGACTGGCTCTCTATTAACCTATTTTTTTTATTTTATATTATAGATACAAAAATATGACTCCTGATAATATGGTTCGCTAGGTGACATAATCAAATGATTCTATGACGTTGACAAGTTGGGGACTGTAGATTTGTATGTCTCGGGATACATAATTCCCTCGGGATTTACTTTTTATGGGAAAGTACAATCATATATCCCGAAACGTTCAGATCTACAGTACCTGAACTTATCAGGTCATGAAGTCATTTGAGTATGCCACCTGGCAATTCATATTATCAAGGCTCTTAAAATATACGACTAACGATTTTTAAACTCAATCTGACAGCCGGATTCAAAAACTCACTGACGTGTCACGTGTTTTACTAGGGATACACAACTGAGATGGAAGGTCGGTAGTGTTTCCTGAGGGACAGAATCAATGAGTTTTGCGTCCCCTTGTCAGGGTGATTTCAAAAATCAGCACTCAAAATATATCTGCATGTTTTCGCCTAACCTAAATTTGAATATAACATTAGACTTTTTTTTTTTACTTTGCAAAATGTTAGATCTAGATATTTGATAACCGATAGATTTGAGTAACACAAAATGATGAAAAAAATATTACTTACATTTTTATTTAGCCTGGGTCAGGGAATAATCGTTTTGGGCCCGATAGGGTATAGCGCTGATCTAAGTACAGTCGACCACTTTAGTGTTGGGTTGGCCTCAGCCTGCCCAATGACAGCCTGACTCTTACAACTGTTGCCCAAGCCTTTGAGAGGTTTGTGGAATGAAAATCCCAGCTTATGATGATGATGATGGAAAGAAATGCTACTTGGCGTGAGAGTTGGATTTTTGAAGTCCAACTCTCTCAAGTTTAATTATTTCTGAAAGTTGATAGTGAGTGCGAATTACAACTCCAATTTTTGGTTGTCTATGGGAATTCACACTAGAATTATAAAGTATCACCAACTCTGATCATTATGATGGATAATTAAAGAAGTTGATATGCTGGGAGATCAAACATAATTATTATAAGAAAATATTACATACTTCGATCTCACTTTGTTTACATATAATTCAAGCTGAGGAGGATGTTGCAATCTGAGCAACTTAAAATATTTATCTATTTGTTTCCTCTTAATTAAGGCGTGAGAGAGCATTCAGGAGGAAACCCTTGAGGGAATCGCTTATGATCGGTGCAGTAGTTGTAGATCATGTAGTTGCTCTGGACCCACTTGAGTTTTTTTGCATCATTTGCGTCCAAAGCCTGATTCCACCAAGTTCCCTTCGATGTGTCAGCTTTAAAACCCCTGTAAGAGGCAGTGAATGGGGCGTGGGTCCAGTCGGTCTTGACCAAACCACCCCTTGTGGCCCAGTCATCTGCGCACCAAAGTGTTGAGTGGAGGCGCATGGCCTTGTTTTTAGGGTAAGGTACCCCTAACCCTTCCGCGTTTCTGAAGACTCTTATGGGTGTCCCGTCCACAGAGAAACTGAGAAAAACAAAAGAACAAGTCCCAATCCAACAGGGGGCTGTTAAAATGTACCCTATGCATACAAATTATATCATATATTTTCTTCTGATGGGTATATATTATATATTTTGATTAATTTATATAGATCTAATTGTTATTGGATTAATGGGGTGGATTCTAATATTTAGATCCAATAAAACTCATTCTCTAGAGCATGATTTTTAAACAGACGTATCATCCGAGTTAATTCGGTACTAAAATTGAAAGAAATCAATTTACAAAGTCATTTTTTGATTGAGATTTAATACTCACGATTCATTTTTTTTATTTATCTTAAAAGATATAACAAATATATCAAAAAATTTGTCCGAAACGACTCGGTATGGACCTCGGACTTGAACGAGACTAGACGGGAAACCGAGTTTAAAAACCATGGTCAAAGTCCAATCCTGACCTGTTTCTTAAGATAAGTATTTTTTTTATAGAAATTCGTTTTTAAGGAATCTGTGGCAGTACGTGTCAGGATACTACAACTTTCTTGATAAGAAAGCTGTGTAGACGGATTTACGTGTCGGTGTCCATAGAATATACTATCACGTTTTTTCTTTACATGTGGCACACATGCAAGGAAATGGGATCCTGAGAAATTTTGGCCTCTTGTTCTTTAAGAAAGGTTTCATTGGATGGGTCCCACACAGTAGAATAAAACCTCCACTTATGCAGACAGGATTTAAGTTGTATTACATAGGGAAACCTTAGATCATCCTTATCCCCAATTGTCAACACTAACCTGCAGTTGAGTTAAGAAAAGTTTAACTTTGGACGGTATGATCGGGTTTGGGTCAACACTAACCCAATCCAATCTTAGGCCCAATATGTCCTACCCGATTCCAAATGATTTGAACTCTCACTAATTCAAATTAAGTCAAGTTAGCTTTGTTCAAGTAAAGTACATAATAAGAACTTTTTACCTGAAAAATCTGGTTTGGGATTTCGGGTCGGGTCATAAAATATTTCAAGATCAACCCCGAAACCAAGTCAACTTTGAGGTGCACTCACTCTTTGTTAGAATGATTGACCAGGATTGGACCCAGAACCGGACTAATTAAGTCAGATATATATACTATATTTTAGGTTAGTTTAATATATATAGATTTTATAAAAATTTGTATTTCTTTATTATTAATATATATATTTTGAAATAAAGAAAGAAGAGAAAAAAAACAAAAGAAAATACTTAACAGTATCTGTTGATGATTCCAGAGAATGGAATAAGTATGAAAGTTTTGTCTAGGATCAAACCACAGATAGAACTGCTGCTCTCTATCACCTTTTCCTTGTGTGTAAACATTTGTGTGTAGTATATAAGGTTCCCCACTAGAGTTCCCAAGAAACTCAAAGTCTATCTCATCTTGACTTGGCCATGGAGAAGTCAACTGCAATTCAAATATTTAATCAATTTTTCATTCTTAAATTAAATAAAAAATATAATTAGAAATAAATAACGAGTGTTAACTTGGACTTGAACTTGAACTTGAAGACATACATAATAAGCTGTGACGGTCCCAGCTGAGTCACCTGGGACGAGTTTGATTTGCATATCGATTTTACCAAATAAATATTCATTTTTGGATTGGAATCCTGAACCAGAGCTTCTGTCCAAGGAGAGCTGTAGAAGACCACCATTTTCAGTTACTTTGGTACGGTCTCCACCCCAAACCATATCAAACTCTGAATTAAAATCTGCATCAACTAAGAACAATAAGAAGAATTGAAATAGAAAGAAGAAGAAGAAGAAGACTGTTAAGTTGGGCATTTTGTAGAATATTTCGAGAGTGAGTGAGAGAGAGAGAGAGAGAGATGGTTTTCTTGGTAAGGGTGAGATTCACATATGTATATATATATAAGAAGAATGAATGTGAGTTTAGTGTAACGTAAGGGGAGAGGGAGTGGGATGCAGCTGGCTTTGCATGGGATTGGATTTAGTACAGACTAGTGGTTATATTCTTTGACAGCCGGCGTGGGCCTAAATGAATGCTGTCGTGTACACTAGTCTCTCTCTCTCTCTGTCTCTGTCTCATCTCTTACCAAAACACTTGTCTTGTAAAATATTAAACAGTAGAAATCTGGTTCGATTTGGTACAGATGTCCCTTCAAAACGACATGTGTCACACGTTTGGATCCACTCATCAAAAGAATATCTAACTAGACCTTTGGGTGATGATCCTAAATATAGACAGCCACCGCTAGCATCCCCCCACCTTCTACTTATTCTCAATAATTTACCTATCTATCTTTAATTGAGGTGTAACAAATAAAAATTGGGGTGTCACAGTTCTTTAAATATATATATTTTAAAGTTGCGTTGGGTCAACTCGGCTTGCATTTTGATTGACTCAGTACAGAGAGTAATTGGCAGAATGGACTATAAATAGGAACGCTAGGGTAATTTTGTCATTTTAAGGATTATAAATTTTGAGAGCAGCTACTGGCACACCAACTATTAGTTATTACATTCCAATTTTTAAAATTATTTATTACACCCTATTTAAAGTTTAGAACACACCATTCAATCATTGCAAAAGTTTGGTTCACAAATTTTGGTGCTTACTTGCTCGCCCGTATAAGGATATGTATCCAGTGGAATTGTTAAGTCAACAGCCTTGGAGATAGGGAAGACAATTTCGTTTTTTCCTCCATGTCGGTCGAGCATTAATACATTGAAACAACTTTAACAAAAGTTTGCAATTAGGATTAGGTAAATATAAAATCTTAAATCTAACAAATAGATAAGAGAGAGATTCTATGGGCACCTCAATTAATACATTGAAACAACTTTAACAAAAGTTTGCAATTAGGATTAGGTATATATAAAATCTTAAATCTAACAAATAGATAAGAAAGAGATTCTATGGGCACCTCAACTTTTATTTATTCTCCACCGTTGATTTATTTTATTTTATTTTATTGGGGTCCAATAAGTAAAAATTAGGATGCAAATTCAATTAAAAAATTTTATGAGCGATTTTTTTTAGTATGCTTTTTTCTTTTCTTAGAGGAAGTGAGATCAATAGATTATAACCCTGGTTTAATGGAAATGCTGAAAAAATCTCATCATCACCCATGCACAGAGGGGGGGGGTTCAAGATTTTGCCCATGAGGGGGCGATCAAGAGTAGAAAATCTTTTGTGGGGACAACTAAGGGTGGAAAAAAATAGTTGTGAGGACAACTAAGAGTAAAAAAATTTGTAGGGACAATAGTGACGGATTTTTTATCGACGGCTAAAATTTATC
The DNA here is from genome assembly GCF_017979445.1 of Akebia trifoliata. NCBI lineage: Eukaryota > Viridiplantae > Streptophyta > Magnoliopsida > Ranunculales > Lardizabalaceae > Akebia > Akebia trifoliata. The sequence goes on along the minus strand of NC_141381.1, from coordinate 5,596,749 downwards.
ACAATAACTCACAGATCCATAGAGTTTGAAAATTCTTGTGAGGGCAAGTGCTCCCATAGCCCCCATTGTATACCCTCCCCTATACCCACGTGTGTAAAAAATGTTAACAAATTCCATAAATGATATCTTAGACTTTCTTTACTTTTGATTTGCTTTTATATTTTGTTTGTTATCATTATTTCTCACAATTGATTTTCTACACGATAGACATATTGTGCTAGAAACATTTAGTTTCTTCTTGGAAGACCTCTATAGTTTTATTCTTTAACGTATCCATCGCTTTAGGTAGAATTAGATTGAAATATTTACAATTCTGCAAACCATCTTTTAACAATACCAAAATCACAATAATTTCATATGGACCAAATGCATGGCTGTGTATTCTGATGCTAAGGTTTGTATAATGAAGACTTGGGGCATTGATTGGCATATATCTATGTGGAAGCTAAGTGCACATCCTGATGTTTGCACCTCTAATCTATAGTGCCATGTGGCATGCTTTATGCATAATCTTATTTGATAAGGAAAGGAACAATCCAACAAGAGAAAGACTCTTATCGATTACAATTTAACATGGATTAAAATTTCTTTTAAAATTTATTTTTTCCTCTAAATTTGCTGGCTCGTTATACCCAAGTCGGGGAAGAAACAACCATCAAGGCCTACCATGAAGGTTTCGTGGCTGTTCGACTGTAGTATAGGGGCGATAAAAAAGAAGAGGAGTCTAATGGTGATCTTAATCTTTATCCTCTTTGGGATTAATCAAAATGGATGGGTGCATTTGGACGAGTACCCCTACCCCCCAAGCTGGACGAGGAAGATCTTTCAGCCCCTAACCAGGACAATGCTTCCAATCAGGCCGGTTTGGCCGATTGAACTAATCCTATTGAATGCATGCCTTCTCCTTTTAATTAGAACCCTACTGTTGAAGACCAAATGCCTTCTTTTTGATTTTGCGAGGTTTGCCTTTCCTTATGTAATCTCCAATTTTGGGACTTCACTATGTAATCAATCTTCACAGTTAATGAAAAAAAAATTCATCTGAAAATTTTTCTTTTTCATTTTCACTTGTTCTATCTTAGTGAACCATTGCAATACTCTTACTCTGCAACTCATACTTAATTTTGATCTTTGAATTCTTATTTGAACAATGTTTGTTCTTATCTTGCACCTTACTTCTTCCTCCCAAGTGCTATCCTAAGTTCTTTCTACCTTAGGTAGCACTTTTCTAAGATGATAAGTACAATATGTTATCAAACGGTGTTTCATATTGTTGGGGTTGACTTAAATATCCACTTCCAAGCAAGAGTCACTCTAACTCCTGAGTTGTTCGAGGTAGGACTTCATCTTCTTGACCTAATAACGAGGTTGTCATTCTGAGCAATAGAGGTCACTTAGGACTCTGAGTTGCATAGTGCTTAACTTTTCTTACTTAGGCACATAGGCCACATTACTACTCAAGACAACAGAGGTTACTCAGGACCTTGAGCCACAAAAAGCTAAACTTTTCTCAATTCGGTGTAAGGCCATACTACCACTCAGAATAGCATAAGTCACTCAGGACCCTAAGCCACACAAGGTTGGACTTTTCTCAATTAGGCACAAGGCCACACTACCACTTAGGACCCTGAGCCACACATGATTGAACTTTTCTCAATTTTAGACAAAACCACATTGCCACTCAGGACAATAGGGGTCACTTAGGACCCTGTGCCACACAGGGTTGAACTTTTCTCAATTAGGCACAAAGTCATATTGCTATTCAAGATAACAGAGGTCACTTAGAATCCTGAGCCATAGAGGGCCAAACTTTTCTCAATTAAGCACAAGGTCACACTACCACTAAGGACAATAGAGGTCACTCAAAACCCTAAGCCACATAGGGCTAATCTTTCCTCAATTACACACAAGGCCACACTACCACACAAGACAAAAGAGGCCACTCAAGACCTTAAGCCACACAGGGTTGACTTTTTCTCAATTAGGCACAAGGTCACACTGCCACTTAGGACAATAAAGGTCACTTAGGACCCTGAGCCAAATAGGGCTAAATTTTTCTCAAGTAGGCACAAAGCCACACTAGAACTCAGGACAATAGAGATCACTCAGGGCCTTATGCCATACATGGCTGAACTTTTCTCAATTAGGCACAAGGCCACACTGCCCCTTGGGATAACAGAGGTCATTCAACACCCTGAGCCACACAAGGCTAAAATTAGAGTTTGTACAATCAAATGAATTACATTTTATTGATTATATTTCTTGAGATTATATGTATTCCAAAGTCTAGACAACTCTTGACTTCACATGGTGCCCAAATAATAGACACCCTTGTAATCAACTTTTATCATTTTACAAGGTCATTCCTAGTTTTGTCTTAACTTCCTGTTGTTCAGTTCTTTTATATTCTGAAAAACCTTACATAGTCCTAGTTCTTTTTCTTTGGATTGTATGGGGCAAACTTTCTTGTTGAAGTATTTCTATAGCATCTGATGGTAGCTTTTTAGTCTTACCAGTGATGCTTCTCGTTTTTCGTGAAGGAGGTCCAACTCTACTACTATATATTTATTGTTCTAGTCAGTTTGAACTACTTTTAAACGTGATATTGGAAAACTACTTTTGGTAGGTACCACTACTTCTATTTCATAAGTCATAGCGAGTGAAAATGACCTAGTAGAAGTTCTAGTAGTTGTCTTATAAGCCCATGACACTCTATGCAACACTACTGTCCATTTACCCCTTACCTTTCTTAACCTTCTCTTTAATATATCAATGAATATCTTATTTGTGGGTTCAATCTAGCCATTTCCCTATGGATATTACGGTGAAGAGAATAGCTACTTTATCCTATGCTCCTTACAATATGACTTGATCTACTCACCTGAGAACTGCCTCCCATTATCTGATACTATTGTATGAGGCAGACCAAATTTATAAATTATGTTCTCCCAAATGAACTTTTGTACTTCCTGTTGGCGAATTCTAGATTAATGAAATACTTATATCCATTTAATGAAGTAATCTATTGCCACTATTAAGAAGGTTAGATTTTTCGGTGCTTTAAGTAATGGATCAACCAAATCTATCCCCCACTATGCAAAAGACCATGGGCTAACTATTGAATTGAGCTAAACAGTTGGCTGATGAATGACCTTCCCTTATCTTTGGCAGTTATCACAACGTTTGACATGCAGGATAGTATTTTTCTGTAAATATGTTCAAAATACCCTTACGAAAGTACTTTATGTGATAACAACCTAGCACCTGAATGATTTCTACAGTCTCCTGTATGGATTTCATTCAATACTTCTTCTGCCTCTTTCAGTGTTAGGCAACATATAAAAAGTCTACCCACGGATCTTATATACAACTATCCATCAAGAGGATATACCGCCCTGTTTTGGCTTTTACTTGTCTTACTTTCTTAAGGTTGTCAAGTAGTTGTCCTGATTGAAGGAAGGCAATGATTGGATTCATCCACCTTTGTTCCCTTGCTGCTACTACTAGATTGACTTGTTCAGGCTTGTCGATCGATAATTTTTTTTGAAAATTGAGTGAGAGTTCTCTTTTATCTCGTCCTATTAAACTTTCCCAACTTCAAGTTTGGTGGACCTGATCTTCTCAAGGTAGAGTTGTATTTTAAGGTCTCGTGCCTTAAACATTTCATTTACACAGTTGACCACTAAGTGTGAATCACCATAGACTATGGATTTGTTAACTCCTAATCCTATCAACGTGTTTAAATCGAGCAAATTGCCTCGTACTTTACTTCGTTATTTGATGCTTTGGATCTTAATCTGACTGTCTTTACAAGTTTGGTACCATCTGGGGTAAGTACCACTACTCCAATTCTAGAGCATTCCATATTTAAAGATCTATCCATATAAACCTTCCATCCCAACTAGTTGCTCGATTATTCCCATTTCTCTATATTTTCCAACTTTTTTATCTGCAGGTCTGTCTTTTCTTTTATTAGGAAGTAAACTAGGAAATCAACAACCACTTATCCCTTCATAGATACCTAGGCTTGTATTTTAGCCTGAACTCAACCAATTGAACCGTTCATTTCGTCATTCTACCTGACCCTTTTGTTTTTTCTAACACTAACTTCAACAAATATTTCATGACTACCTGAACTTTATGATCTTGAAAGTAAGGCCTCGATCGATGAGTTCCATACACTAAGATCAGGCCCAACTTTTAAAATTTTGAGTACCCAGTTTTAATGTAGACATGTGAATGTTTATCCTTGAACCTCAATGCTACGTGATTTGGAGTCGCCACCATTCTTTTTTGGAAATGGGTGTGAATGGGCACCCGAATCGATTCTTTTGAAAATAATTTTTTCATGGCATTGTAGGGACTCTCATTCTTGGAAAAGGTATGGTCTACCTAAAATCTAGGTAAGGAGATTCGGTTAGAGAACGGGGAAGGTGTTAAGCACCCCATTCTCTCCACTTAAGGTGGTTACCTTGAGATTTGGCCATTTTTTTTAAAGATTAACTTGACAAGTGAAATGCATGAGATGCATGAAGTGGGTGGGTGCGTATAATGTGTATGTACCCCCTTTGAAAGAGGATTTAATGTTTGTATAGACATGAAGAATATCTTATAGGAGAGGATACCCCATAAAGTCATCACATTTTACATGAATTGAAATGTTAGTTTAGGATTTTAGAGAAGTTCCATGAATGGAGTTCCCTTTGACCCACAACCTTAATGCATGTATGCTTAGCTAGAAACTTAGTGTTTTAGCCCCATCAAGAGAGCTACACAATTCTTCATCATAGCCAAACATGTGTGATGTGTGTGCATAGTGTACATTATGATACATGACATGAGAATGGGTTAAAAAGGGTTTCAACCTCCATCTTTTCAACCAAATCGCCTCAAGCATTCCATGCCCAAAGTTGAGGTTCAATCTACTCGGGATGAAAGAGGGTTCTCCATTACATCCTAAAGGCTTCTAAAAATAAAAAGAGAATGATAGAAGAAGAAGATGCAAGTTAAAAGATAAATAAATAACTATTGTCCCACCTTGTCCCTTTTGGAAGTCTTGAATGAACTTGAGCTTAAGAGATGAACTTGAGAGTTGAAGGGTGGAGTTGAGGGGTGAGAGAGTTGAAGGTTAGGAGATGATAGATGAATAGAAAGTTTTGTAGAGTTTTATGTTGAGAGATGGGGGCTTTTGAGCATAGATTGTTCTTAGAAAATGAGGGTATTTTGGAGAATTTTTTGGGATAAAGTGTTCCAACCCTAAAAATAAAGAAAATGGACATGAGATTTAGGTTATTTCTTTTTGGATTTTTCATTTGTATGAAGGTAAAGATGACATTTATAAACCCTAAAAGCATTATTTGATCTTTGATTTTTTGGTAAATAGAGGTGAAAGAACAAAAACACTTTTGGGAGGGTGAATAAGGGAGTGACATGTGTAAAAGTGGAGTGGTAGGTAAAAAGTAGACCTTGGTTCATTTGTAAATAACACATAAGCAAGGGTGAAAGTGTATTTTTGAAATAGACCAATGGGAGAACAAAAGCACTTTTGCGAAGGTGAATAGGAGAATGACATGTGTAAAGGTGAAGTGGTAGGTGAAAAGTAGACCTTGGTTCATTTGTAAATAACTCATAAAGTAACAGTGGAAGTATAATTTTGAAATAGACCAATGGGAGAATTCCATGTATTTACTTGAAGATTTCCACCTTTTGAGGGTATGATTGGAAATTCTCTCAACTTTATGGACTATTACTAAAGACCAAATAACCTTTTTAGTTTAACTAAATTTTTTGAGAAGGGTATTCTTGAGTTTCCACAAAAGAAAAGTTGACCCTCCAATTAGATGATGCATTGGGTATTGGGGGCTTATGAGGTATCAACATGTGTCATATTGTGAAGGGGTGAGAGAATGGACTTGGAGTGGGCTTGGTGTTGAGCTTGGGTTTGGGTTAGGATATGGACTTGGGTTTGGGCTTAGAATGGACTTGGCTTTGGATTTAGGATATGGACTTGGATTTTAGATTTAGAATGGACTTAGCTTTGGATTTAGGATATGGACTTGGATTGTGAACTTGGGTTAGGTTGGAGGAGGAAATGGACTTTAGTTATGGTATGGGTGATGGAGCAGTGAATGGTGAATGGAGAATGGTTACGGGTTAAGGACAAGGTTGAGCATGCAAACTATATGACATGATGTATGTATGCATGAATATTGATGCCAAGTGGCAATGTGGGTCCGTCAAAGAGCTTGAGTTCTAAATCGGAATCAATTTAAGGAAATTTGGATCTTCCTAAAGGGTTCATGCAAATTGGGGTGTCTACATTTAGCATCTATGAAAACCTTGTTAAGGAGGTAGATAGGTTGCTCTGTTACCGTCTCTACTCTAACTAAGACTGAACTAATGACGCATTCTGAAATGGTAAGATATAGCCTAAACTTCTTCCCAACTTCTGACTTTGAGAGGATTGGTGGTCATCCTAAGTATTTCTTTAGTTCAACAAAAGCTCGGTCACATTCCTCTGTCCATTCAAATTTTGTGTTCTTCCATAGTTACTGGTACAAAGGTCTAAACTTGTCTAAAGATCTAGATATGAATTTATTCAAAGCTACAACCCTTCTAATGAGCTTCTAGGCTTGTTTCTAGGTCTTCAAAGAAGTCATCACGAGCAGTGTTTTGATCTGGTCTGGGTTAGTTTTTATCCCCCTTTTTGTGACCAAGTGAAAGCGCCCTCGATCCGCGAGGTGCGCGGATCCACTTTTGACCCTTGAGGTTTGGGAGTCGCCACCTAGTTATTGTGTTCTAGGAACCAAACTGACTCTAACATGGATAAAAAGAACTAATCTACCATAAAAAATCTGAATTCGGGGATCATGTTACGGGGTTGGAAGGTGTTAGGCACCAACCCCGCCCGGCCAAAGCCGGTCTCTACTAACTTCCCAAATATATCACATTGCTAAAAACCTAGATAAAAACAAAAATAAAAATTTCGTACCTTTCCGATAGCAAAGATTTTGCTCCCTCAGATCTGACAAAAAGAGCTCCTTGTACTGTACTCCCTTGCTTCGTTCTGCCTCCGGATTTGACTTCGGATCTCTTAGATCAAGGTATCTCCTTGTTTCTGAATCTGAACTCTTCAAGTTTGTTGCGGATTTAGGGGTGTTTTTGAAGGGATTTTAGGTGTTTTCTAGACTAAAATTGAAGGGGGGATGTTAGGTAAGGAATTGGGGCTTCAAAACTAGGGTTTATGTGGGGCTAGGGGAGCTTCTAGACCTACTTCTCCTAGGGTTTATGATTTGATACGAAAATAGGGTGTGAGCACCTCTATTTATAGATGTTTTTTTTAGGGTTGATTTTGATAGAGTTAGTGTTTAATTAGAGTTGTGTTTTAGTTAAAATTGTTTTAGGTAGAATTGTGTTTTAATTAGAATTGTTTTAGGTAGAATTGTTTTTAAGTTAGAACTCTATTAGATAGAGTTATTATTTAATTAGAATTCTATTATGACTTTTGGTCTTATTTGATTGACTTTTAATGTTTTGACTTTAGTCTTAATTGATTGACTTTTAATATCTTGACTTCAGTCTTGCTTAATTGACTTTAATTTTGACTTCAGTCTCACTTAATTGACTTTACTACCTTGACTTCAGTCTTGCTTGATTTACTTTTAATTTTTGGAGAACCCCCTTCCATTATTTCTTTAATTCTTTGGACCCCCAAATGGAGGGGTCCTTAAAGAAATATCCCACGAACCCTCAACAATTTTGCCTGAGAGCCCGATTGATCGATTTTTTAGGTTCAAAATTTTAAATTAATTTCATTAATGTTTCACTTTAATTATTTAATGTTTTATTTATTAATTTCGAATTTTTTAATTATGAAAATTGTGAAATTACCGTTTTGCCCCCGAAGAGGACTTTTCACGTTTTAAGTCGGTTTTTAATGTTCTAGGATGTTTTAGAATCGATTTTTCGTAAGGAATTCAATGAAAATATTGGTTTGTGTTATTTATGAAATTTTTTGTGTGAAATGGTCGTGAACTTTAGGAGGGGTATTTTCGTAATTTTGTCGAATTCTGTTAAAATTGGTGAAATGATTTATTTGGTTTCAATTTGTTATTTTATGTATTTGAGAGAGTTTTCCTAAGCGTAACGTAGGCTCTAAGGTGGTTTTGAGGTTAGGGGTATTTTAGTAATTTGATCAATTTTAGTGATTTTTATCGTGAAGCTTCTTTTTGGTCCGCAAGATGATGATTTCTATGTTTCTAGGGTTGTATTTTCCTAGCGTAGCGTGGTTTCTAAGGTTTTGTCAGTTCGAGATACTTCATCCGGATTTCTGAAACATATCTGGTAACAAAATAAAGTAACGGAATACACATCCATCATTGGGAATCATTGCGATCGGGTTGACGAGTTGATTAATCAGGCGAGTGCAAAAATGGGGTGTCTACAGATGCCCCTCTTTGGCAGAGGGTTGAAGCAAACTAGATAGCAAATCTATTTTGGTAGATAGTGCGATATCCGAATGCCAAAGCTAGTGACAGTTCATTTTACAGCCTGATTTAGCAATTCGTCAGGGTGTTCGGATCCTTGAGCGTAAAACTCTCCTCGAACTAAAAGGTTGTCAGGTCCTCAAGCGTGAGCTTTCACTGACAGTGTCAGATCCTTGAATTTTAAAGAATTCTCCTTGACTAAAAAGTGCAAGTGTGAGTGTGTATACTGTGTGAAACTGAGTAAAAATGTGCCAGGTCTCAGAGATCTTCTCTCACTGACAATAATGATTCAAAATTGAGATGCACTTATGCAACGAAAACAATCATAGCAAGGTTTAACAAAGGTAATTGGAGTTATAACATTGTAAGAACTTCGTTAAATCCTATTTGAAATTCTTCTTTAGAGTTCGAAAAAGTTTGAGTCTCATTTATCGGACTAGAGCCTATTGTAGCCAAGCTTCTCAGGCTAAGAAACTTAAACAATCCTATTAATTCAATATGATTTCAAACAAAGCTGGAGTCTCGTTTCTCGGACTCTGGCTAAGGTTTGTAGGAACTTAAACAATCCTATTAAAATTGAAGTCTCGTTTCTCGGACTCAAACTAAGGTTAATAGGCACTTCAAAAAGCCTATGATTCAAAACGTTGGAGTCTCGTTTCTCGGACTCGAACTTAGGTTTATAGGCACTTCAAAAAAGCCTATTTATTATTCAAAAAGTTGGAGTCTCGTTTCTCGGACTCGAACTTAGGTTTGTAGGCACTTCAAAAAGCCTATTCATTCTATGATTCAAAAATTGGAGTCTCATTTCTCGGACTTGAACTTAGGTTTGTAGGCACTTCAAAAAGCCTATTAATTTTATGATTCAAAAAGTTGGAGTCTCGTTTCTCGGACTCGAACTTAGGTTTGTAGGCACTTCAAAAAGCCTATTCATTCTATGATTCAACAAGTTGGAGTCTCGTTTCTCGGACTCGAACTTAGGTTTGTAGGCACTTCAAAAAGCCTATCCATTCTATGATTCAACAAGTTGGAGTCTCGTTTCTCGGACTCGAACTTAGGTTTGTAGGCACTTCAAAAAGCCTATTCATTCTATGATTCAAAAAGTTGGAGTCTCGTTTCTCGGACTCGAACTTGGGTTTGTAGGCACTTCAAAAAGCCTATTCATTCTATGATTCAAAAAGTTGGAGTCTCGTTTCTCGGACCCGAACTTACTAAGCCACGTTTCTCGAGCTTAGATTTATAGGAACTTAAACAATCCTATTAATTCATTCTATGATTCAAAATCGAGCTCAAAGTTTGAAAGATCAGGCCTTTATTGGCTTATCATGTATCTGGATTCATAATTATCATTGGGCTTCGCCGGACTTTTAAACTTTTGTATGATTTTCTTTTTATCATGTGATTAAGAACAAAAACTTTGGAATTAAATTACCTTCAAAAATGCCCCTAGTTTCAAGGTTGGCTTTAACTGGGACTTGACTACGATGGTAGATAGAAGAACTGACATTCTCTTAAATTTAAGACTCTTAAGATTATCATATGTGCAATAAAGAATTGATCATTTTCTTTCGAATTTCTTTTGAAAAATACTTGAGCTGGACTTAAAAAATCTTGATAAATATTAGAATAAAAGATCTTCCTCTTCAAAGTGGTTGATGATTCTACATCTTCCATTAGCGAACACTTGAACAAGTAAACATACTTTTGAAAATCCTATAATGTTCAAGATGACTTCTGATTTTTTCGACTTCAATATTGTCTTTGTCGGATGTGAGCTCTTGGCTAAAAGACAAATATCGTGGCTTGAATGGTTCTGTAATTTCTGTGCAAGCTTCCTTCTAAATTTTTCTTCTTGATGAGACTTTTCCTTCCATTTGATGATGCCCTAATTTTTAACTAGATCACCTCTTCAGGTTTTCAATCTAGCGGGCTTTATTTTTCTTTTTCTGATGATGCCTTGATTTTTGCCTAGGTCGCCTTTTCAGGTTTTCAACCTAGCAGGCTTTCTTTTTTATGGTTATGCCCTAAATTTTGCCTAAGTAGCCTTTTCAGATTTTCGACTTAGCGGGCTTCTCTTTTTTTTTCTTGATGATCTTGTATAACCAACTTGACAACTTCTCAGTTCCCTGCACCTTAACCGAGTCAATTAGCATTCAAGAGGACTTAATAGGTGGGCTTAGAATATGGTTTAGAAAGAAAAGATATAAGGCTCAACTTTCCAAAATGCCCCTAGTCTTATATTCTCTTTTTTCTATCAATTATTTTGATTTTTTTTCTAAATGCCCCTAGTTTGACATTCTTTTCTTTTTATCAATTCTTTTGATTCTTTTTTCTAATGCCCTTAGTTTGGCATTCTTTTCTTTTGAACATTTCAATAGTAGATTTTTCTTTTGGATGACACTTTCCTTAAGAGAATACATTTTTCTTTTAATGACCGGGCCTGAAGTAACTTCTCAGGTTGCCTACGTACCCCAAATATTTCTTTTTTTCCTTTTGGGATCAGGTCAAAACGTAGTTCATAATAAGATTCCCTCCCAAGGTTGGTTGGTGTGGTTTAGAAAGAAACAGGCTATTTGATTTTTTTAGAGGCTGCAAGGGGCTAAAGAAGGTTTTCTTTTTCTTGGTAAGACAGGAAAATGGTTCGACCAGAGAAGGCCTCCTTTGGTGAATGCTGCTTGACTTGGTAAAGTTTCAGGAATTCGATATCTGAATTGCTCTGTCGAGCAAGGTCTTCTTTTGAGAATGAATATTCTTCAGTCTTCTTTTGTGAAATCGAGTATGATTGAGTTTTCTAACTCTAAAACTTCGAGAAAATCTTTTATTCTCTTATGAATGAAAATTCTCCTCTTTTGAGTGAGAAACCTGGTAGATCCACTTGTATGTCTTAGTGTCTTTGTCGATGCTTTCAACTATATCATTTTTGACCAATAATCTTTGACTTTGAAATCACTCGACTTTATATCTTGATCTATATTTTTATACAATCCATCCATATATCCTTATGAGATCATGCAAGAAACATTGTTGAATTTCTCAAGTAAGTTTATTACTCTCTCATGTTCTCCTGAGGATAATGTATCAACAATTTGCACTTCTTGAGTGTACTCTTTAATTCCAATATTTATCAAATTTGATTAGTGAACTTTAAGTCATTTCTCATGTTAGATTGTATGTTCAAATCATTATTACACGCATGATAATCATAAGCTTCTATATTTTATTGGAATTGAAAAAACATAAACTGACAAACTCGACTAAAATTTGAAAGTTGAAGAAAGGCTAACGTAACTGAGATAACTAATTGGATCTAAAGACTGACAAAAACTGGATTGAAACTCAAAGAAAACTCAGGGACAATTATCTACAAAGAGAGAAGGTCCTTCTGGGTGGATGGACTACTTAGACTTGACATTGGTACTTAGACTAGACGATTCTTTTGAATGACCCAAAATGACACAGATGAGGGTTTAGAACGTTTAGGGACACCTAAGATTAACCATCGATTCTGAAGGTTTGACTATTATTCACATGATTAAAGTTTCGATATAGAATAGCCCAAGTCCGGTGGAAAATATCAAATCCAAATGCACCATAAGTCTATAGTGACCAAGAAAGTGAGAAAGGTTAGATGCGGGTCTACCCCTGATTGGGATTGAACCTTTGATCAGATAAATTAATTTGATCTTAAGATCGAATCTTTCTAGATAAAATGGTCTGGATCTTTAAAAGTGAAACCAATTAGTCCAACTGATTTGGTATTGATCAGTTTGATCTATTTGTCCATTGGGTCAACTGGTTTAAGTGGTTCAAATTAATCAGTACATTTCACCGATTGGGTAGGACCGATATTGCGGGTTTTGTTTGATTATTCTGGATCGGTCTGCCCACCTACCTATTGGTTGGATTGAATAAAGCAACCCAGGAACACCCATAGTCAATTCGGGTCGTGACCTATAGGAAGGCTTCTAGACTCTAGGTTTACTACGTGCAATGCATTTTTATCTAGCCACCATTGCCCAACCATACCTATATACCTTTCGATACGTGGTGACTTGGTTTGATATACCGTATAGGTGATAATCTAAACATCAATTCACTTCTCTGAAGCCAAAAATAGCCAGTTCGATCTCCAGTTGAGAGGTGGCGCACAATGCTGAGCAAGGGCCCACTTAAATACCTCTCGTCTAGAATAGACGTAGTCTATCCCCCTCGTACAGTAGGGTACAGCGGGGCAAGATCTTGCTTAGGCACCGGTTTTAACCAAGAAGTACAATTGATATACTTAGACTATCTTTTATACCTACGGGTACGAGTCAAGAGTTGTAGTTTTAATAAATGGTTTGGCATCCCACGAGGGGACCGACCACGTACCAGTACTACGTTGGCAATCGGGACATGTGACTGTGTGGCTTACAATAGGTCAAAGGCTCAGGTCGCTCCAGCCTGGGTGCATCAACATACTTCTCAGAATCACCTGATTAGATGGTTTTGATGCCCCCAGTTTGATATACCCTAAGGTACGTGACTGGAGTTGTGGATTTCATGAATGACGTCGCATCTCCGAAGAGATCGGGCCACGCACTAGTGCCACGTTGGCTAAATGGGACGTGTAAGTGAGTAAAATAGTAAACGTGCATGTGGTGTGTGCAAAACAGGGTGGGGTGTGCCCGGGACCTTTTTCAAACAAATGGGCCCATGGATCCAATCAAACCAATCATACATTTAATCAAAACCAAAATCATTCAAATCATATGAATATTCAATTAAGATCACATTATTCCCATCACATAAGCACATTAACATTACGATCAACATCAATCATGTATTTCAAACAAGATCATGGTAAATTAATCAATAAATATGGCATATGATAATGATCAAACAAACATTGCAATAGGCATAATTTTTATAACTTTTAAGGTCCAATCAATGATCACTTTTGGGTGATCCAAAATAAATCGAGATTCCAATAGGTGTTACATTGATGATAGAATGACAATGGTTGAGATGAGCTCACTCTCAAGAACATTAATTGTGCCAACATTAGATAAATTCAGATTTTCTGTAAATTAGGAAAATACAATCTGAACTTGCATCGATGATATCTAAGGCTCCCGATAACGAAATCGAGTGAGCTCAAGTTCTAAATTAATCTACTCGATGAGATCTACATTTTATTAATAGGTTCCTAGACTTAATTCTCACCAGAATGTTCTGTAAAAAAGTTTTAACGTTACTGTCCCAACTTTCATTCAGAAATAATTCCAGATTTAAAGATTGAACTTGCATCGATGATATCTAAGGCTTCCGATAACGAAATTGAGTGAACTCAGATTCTAAATTAATCTACTCGACGAGATCTACATTTTATTAAAGGTTCTCAGACTTAATTCTCACTAGAATATTCTGTAAAAAAGTTTTAACGTTGCTGTCCCAACTTTCATTCAGAAATAATTCCAGATTTACAGATTGAACTTGTATCGATGATATCTAAGGCTTCCGATAACGAAATTGAGTGAACTCAGATTCTAAATTAATCTAATCGACGAGATCTACGTTTTATTAAGAGGTTCCCAGACTTAGTTCTCACCAAAATATTCTGTAAAAAAGTTTTAACGTTGCTGTCCCAACTTTCATTCAGAAATAATTCCAGATTTACAGATTGAACTTGCATCGATGATATCTAAGGCTTTCGATAACGAAATTGAGTGAACTCAGATTCTAAATTAATCTACTCGACGAGATCTACATTTTATTAAGAGGCTCCCAGACTTAATTCTCGCTAGAATATTCTCTAAAAACGTTTTAATATTTCTGTCCAACCTCCATCATTCCATCATTTTCATAGGTTAATTTGAATCTTTCATTATTTAGGAGTCATCAAAAAGTGATCCTTAATTGAAAAAAAAAAATGCAATACCCAAAATCATCTACAATCAAGATAAAAAAATAAATAAAGAGAAAAAATAAATAAAATAAATCAAACTAAATAAAAAAAAACTAGGTTATCTTGGCAATGCTCCCATACTTGGGGTTTTTCAAGTTTGATCCTCAATAATCCCCAGCAGAGTCGCCACTGAAAGCGCCCTCGATCCGCGGGGTGCGCGGATCCACTTTTGACCCTTGAGGTTTGGGAGTCGCCACCTAGTTATTGTGTTCTAGGAACCAAACTGACTCTAACATGGATAAAAAGAACTAATCTACCATAAAAAATCTGAATTCGGGGATCATGTTACGGGGTTGGAAGGTGTTAGGCACCAACCCTGCCCGGCCAAAGCCGGTCTCTACTAACTTCCCAAATATATCATATTGCTAAAAACCTAAATAAAAACAAAAATAAAAATTTCGTACCTTTCCGATAGCAAAGATTTTGCTCCCTCAGATCTGACAAAAAGAGCTCCTTGTACTGTACTCCCTTGCTTCGTTCTGCCTCCGGATTTGACTTCGGATCTCCTAGATCAAGGTATCTCCTTGTTTCTGAATCTGAACTCTTCAAGTTTGTTGCGGATTTAGGGGTGTTTTTGAAGGGATTTTAGGTGTTCTCTAGACTAAAATTGAAGGGGGGATGTTAGGTAAGGAATTGGGGCTTCAAAACTAGGGTTTATGGGGGGCTAGAGGAGCTTCTAGACCTACTTCTCCTAGGATTTATGATTTGATACGAAAATAGGTGGTGAGCACCTCTATTATAGATGTTTTTTTTTGGTTGATTTTGATAGAGTTAGTGTTTAATTAGAGTTGTGTTTTAGTTAAAATTGTTTTAGGTAGAATTGTGTTTTAATTAGAATTGTTTTAGGTAGAATTGTTTTTAAGTTAGAACTCTATTAGATAGAGTTATTATTTAATTAGAATTCTATTATGACTTTTGGTCTTATTTGATTGACTTTTATGTTTTGACTTTAGTCTTAATTGATTGACTTTTAATATCTTGACTTCAGTCTTGCTTAATTGACTTTAATTTTGACTTCAGTCTCACTTAATTGACTTTACTACCTTGACTTCAGTCTTGCTTGATTTACTTTTAATTTTTGGAGAACCCCCTTCCATTATTTCTTTAATTCTTTGGACCCCCAAATGGAGGGGTCCTTAAAAAAATATCCCACGAACCCTCAACAATTTTGCCTGAGAGCCCGATTGATCGATTTTTTAGGTTCAAAATTTTAAATTAATTTCATTAATGTTTCACTTTAATTATTTAATATTTTATTTATTAATTTCGAATTTTTTAATTATGAAAATTGTGAAATTACGTTTTTGCCCCCGAAGAGGACTTTTCACGTTTTAAGTCGGTTTTTAATGTTCTAGGATGTTTTAGAATCGATTTTTCGTAAGGAATTCAATGAAAATATTGGTTTGTGTTATTTATAAAATTTTTTGTGTGAAATGGTCGTGAACTTTAGGAGGGGTATTTTCGTAATTTTGTCGAATTCTGTTAAAATTGGTGAAATGATTTATTTGGTTTCAATTTGTTATTTTATGTATTTGAGAGAGTTTTCCTAAGCGTAACGTAGGCTCTAAGGTGGTTTTGAGGTTAGGGGTATTTTAGTAATTTGATCATTTTAGTGATTTTTATCGTGAAGCTTCTTTTTGGTCCGCAAGAAGATGATGATTTCTATGTTTCTAGGTTGTATTTTCCTAGCGTAGCGTGGTTTCTAAGGTTTTGTCAGTTCGAGATACTTCATCCGAATTCTGAAACATATCTGGTAACAAAATAAAGTAACGGAATACACATCCATCATTGGGAATCATTGCGATCGGGTTGACGAGTTGATTAATCAGGCGAGTGCAAAAATGGGGTGTCTACACCAAGTAACACAAGAATTTTCCTGATGTCAACGCGAAAGTACACTTCTCTGGGTTAATCTTCATCCTAACTTTCCTTACTTGTGAAAATACTTCCTCCAGATCCGTAATGTGATTTTTTTTCTTTTTGCTTTTCACCAACAAATCTTCGATGTAAATTTCTATAGTTTTTCTTAACAGGTCTCTAAAAAGCTCCTTCACTAACCTTTGATATGTTGCTCATGTATTTTTCAACCCAAATGACATGACTTTATAATAATAGAGTCCCTGTTCAGTAATGAAGGTAGTCTTCCCTTGATCTTCAATGCAGAGCTGAATTTGATTATAACCAGAGTAGCCATCCATAAAGGATAATCTCTCATGGCCTGATGTGGCATCTACTAACTAATCAATTCTAGGCAATGGGAAGCTGTCTTTTGGGCATACTTTATTTAAGCTTGTAAAATCGATACACACCCTAACCTTTCAATTCTTCTTCGGTATTGCCACAATGTTGGCTATCCAATTAGAAAACTACACTTCCTTGATGAATCCTACTCTGATTAGCTTCCTTTCCTTTTCATTTAACGTTTTCCTTAGGTGCGGTGCTAACCTCATTGACTTCTATTTTACTGGCTTCATGTTTGCCTCAACATTTAAGTGATAGTAAATCACTTCAGGACTGATTCCTTATATCTCCTATATCGACCAAGTGAAGACATCATTATTTCCCTTCAAACAATTTGCCTTCCTTCCCCTATACCAACTATTTTTACGTTCTCCAAGCATGGGGGTCCATTTTGGTCACCTTTCCTTATCGTAATACTATTGCTAACTTTCTCCTTCTACGTACTCCTCCTAACCCAAGGTGTACACTTGAGCTGCTATTTGGTCTTCCCTGATGTCCCACACCCCCTACGATGTTGGGAACCTCAATACTTGATAGTATGTCGATGGAACAACCCTCATCTCATGCGTCCACCATCTTCCAAAAATAATGTTATACGACGAGTTTGCTTCAACAACCATAAATCTGATCATTATGGTCACACGTTCTGCCTGCATAGGCAACACTATCTCTCCCTAGGGCTTTTTCTTGGGTTAGTGTGCTCCTATTCAGCCCCATCTTCTAAAAAGCTAAAGTGTATTAGATGTCGATTGAGCTGCTACTATCAATCAACACTCTCTTAAGACTAAAGGTACAAACCTGAATGATTACTATAAAAACATGATAATATAGCCTAACCATACCTTCCAAGTTCTTCTTAGTGAAGGCCAACATTTGTTCATTGTACGTGTCGTTCTACTCAATAGGTCTACTCCTAGTCGTGTAAACGTGCATGAAATGTTCTGCCCACCACTTATTTACTCTCTTGTCGTTCTTGTTCTGCCCTAACTTTTTATGTTCATGCTTTAAGATAACAAGAATCATTGTAGCCCTTCTATCTTCACCTTTCGTAGGAAGCTGCTTTCTTTTTTTATTCCCTTTTCGAAGACGATCTAACTTTTCTCTTCTTATTATGTCTCCCAGCAAATCTTACTCTATCAATTTTTTGCAATAGACTTCTTTGAGCTTAACATTTGTTGGTAGCATGAGCTCGAACCTTATGGAATGTATAGTATCTATCATCCTACTTTATCTAATTTTGTGGAAGTGGTCTTAGCCATTCAAAATAGGGTTTCTTTATGATAAGGGACAGGATCTCGTTAGGAGGCATGGGGAAGTACATCCCCTCTTTCTTCTATCCTTTGCCCTACTTAGGTTGTACTCTCTTTTTCTTTGATT
The DNA here is from genome assembly GCF_017979445.1 of Akebia trifoliata. NCBI lineage: Eukaryota > Viridiplantae > Streptophyta > Magnoliopsida > Ranunculales > Lardizabalaceae > Akebia > Akebia trifoliata. The sequence continues at coordinate 5,578,701 of NC_141381.1, read as the reverse complement.
GCTATTGTTGCTGGTTGCCAGGCTTGGCCACTGTATGTATTATCTTATTCTTTCCAACCAAATTTTGAGGATCATCTTCTAGTCAGATATATTTCTCTATTCTTTCAAACAACTCACTTAGCATTTCTGGCCTCTTTTGCACCAGTGGTCAATATAACCCTGAGCCAGATGGCAAAGAGTTCTTGAATGCCACTACTATAGTTTTCTCGTCATAACTCTATAGGCTCATGATCTTTTCTTTGAATCTTCTTATAAAATCTTTGAGACTGTCTCCTTGTTGCATCTGCATGCCGAACAGAGCATCCATATCTCCGCCAACTTTCCCGTTGCTGATGTATTGCACCACAAAGAGAATGTAGAATTTCTCAAAAAAAGCTATTGGTCCACTTGACAACTTGTGGAACCAGGTTAGTACATTTTCCTGCATACTAGAGGTAAACAACATACACATCAAGGCTTCGTTCCCCTTCCATAAAGTCAACATCTGTCGAAAATGGAATAAATGCTCAACTGAATCATTTATTCTTGAATAGGGAATAAAATGTGGTACTACAATATTTCAGCCGTGAAGGGTGATTTTTGAATTTTCCTAACAACTTGTGCAGCTACCAAGCCGTTATCCGTGCTCTTTACCACCTATTTTTCTTTTCGAATCATATTTTTGGCCTTCTATCGCGTAAAACCAATCATGGGTTCAACTCGAGTTGTTGTGGCAGTCGTGGCTTCAGTGCCTTCTCTCCCACTTGGGTCTTGCAATCAAGAATTATTTTCTACGTTTGAATCATGATTATCTCCATCAAGAGGTGGGAGATCTTGTTTTTCTTTCTATTGGTTCTTTATTCGCTAACTCAACACTTGATTCTGTTTAGCCAAGTCATTCATTCTTTTCTACATTTATACTTGTTGTTTTCTCATTTCTTTTAACTAATTCAAGGCGGATGAGGGTTTCCCTTGGTCGATCTGGTGGTTTTTTCCATTGTTTCTATTGAAATCAATTTGTTGTAACGATTCCCATAAACGATGCAAAATTTACTGAGAAGAAATTGAGTTTTACCTTGATAGATTCTACTTTATTGATCCGAAGTCCCTCTTATAAGAATCGATGTAGTACTTGCCAATAACCCTCCGACACCCAAGTTAGAGTTGTAGAGATAACAATTTAAAAAAAATTAGTTTCAGCCTTTGTTCTCCCAGCTAAAAAGATTTTTGTTCCTTTATTAATTCCTCTATTTATAGGTTCTTCCTTCAAATTAGGGTTTCCCCTTTAATCAGGATTCGATTATGATGAATCCCCTAATTGCAAGAATCCTAATGGAATTTGAATCTCTAAGATTGAGTCCAAGATTCTTGGGAGATCTATTTCAAGATTTCCAGACTTGACATGCCTAATCCAAAATTATGCAGATATTTGGATTAGGCCTGCCCTATTAAGCAGGTCAGGTCTCCCCTTATATCGTCCTACCCTATCAGTCAGACTAGACGCTACTACCTTGGTCTATCTTATTGCTGGGTAGTGTTGGATTTACTGACTCGCTCCAATTACCACTTACTCGACTAGGACATGTGTACGGTTTAGATAACAACCATTATTACCCTCCACAATTGTTATTTTTATTATTTTCAGATTTCTTGTGTCTACATTCACGAGCAAAATGACCTTTCTTACAATAATTAAAACAAGTTTTTTTCTTTTTGTTGAACTTGGAAGAATTCTTCTTGAATCCTTTATTGTTCTCCTTGAGGTGATTGTGATATTTGTTTCAACCATTTTTGTTAACAAAGTTCACATGTGAAGAATCAATTTTTTTTCTTACAAAATTGAGTTTCTTCTTCAATCCGCAAGTACTTTGTATTTCCTCTAAGGAAAAAATATTCAATATTATGCATAATCTTTTTTCTATAGTCATTCCAACTAAAAGGCAATTTAGCAAGTACTGCCCCAACTTGAGATGAATCCGGAAGAATAACCTTTACTTCTCAAAGTTTTGAAATCAAAACTTGTAACTAATGAACTTGGTCCAGAATGGATTTGTGATCAACCATAGAAAATTCAAAGCACTTGAAGATAAGAAATTTGTTCGTACTTAGTTTTTCGGTCTTATACTTGAATTGCAAAACATTCCAAATATCTCATGGAGATGTCATTGGAGTATACAAATTGTAAAGACTTATAATGTGTTCAGAATATGTCTTTTGCACACCAACACATCTTCCTCCCTTTTCTTTTTATCTGATATTATTTTTTCTATATCTTTTAGATTCAATTCTAGAAAAGACTGTAAATTAGGATCCAAGACATAAGAGATCTTCAGTACAATAAGCAAAAACATGATTTTATCTTGCTAACGAGTGAAGTTTGTTCCATCAAATCTGTTTAACTTCACAAAATCTTGATTCATTACTTTGTATGTCGCCATTTCTTATTCTTTTTCCATTCCAATAACATCTTAAAATTGTTAGAACAATGAAGAAAAAGAAGAATATAATTAATTTAAAAAAAAATAACTTTGAGGTGCACACGAAACACTATCTTTAAGGTGTTATTTGTCTCTACTCAAAATAAAGTTTGATTTTAGATTCTTAACAAAACACATATCCAAGAGATAATAAAGTCTAATTCTACATTTAACAATATTGAAGAAGTTCCTAAAACTATTTTAAAAAACTATGTATGATTATTATAGTAAAAGGGGAGAGAGAAAAAAAAAACGTTGTAATTTTCATCTCTAGTGGATGACATATATATAAATGTCAATGTGCCTTTTTGGTGGGTTGCTTCTCTTTAATGGTGAGATTTTACCTCTTCAAAAATTAAATTTCTTCAAAGTGTACCCATTAAAGTAACCATTGTACCTATTCAAAGAATACCTTATTAAAATAATCGTCTACTTGAGTGCAACTTTTCAAAAATTTTGGGTTACAACTTTTCAAAAAGTAATTATTGCAACTCTTCAATATGTGACACAACATTTCAAATATTATAATATATCTTACATCTTGCACAATCACTTTAGCATTTTTCTTATGCAAATTAAAGGCTTGAAATGATTTTTCAGAGCTTAGGTATGTAATCTTTAGATTTAGGATGAACCTCTTAAAAAAAAACCTTTTATATTTATCCTTTTTGATTGTATCTATTTTGGGGTGATTGATTGAACAAGCATCAAATCAAATATGAATAATTACTTGAGGAATCTAGGAAATTGAAAGCATCTCAATTTTTTCCTCCATAATTTGGCATTATCAATAAGAAATGAGGAATAAGCCTTGTTTGATTTTATCTTATTCAGAAATAGAGATTGTCCCCGCAAGTGAAAAGTTTCTGTCCAAGTTACTTGATTGCAAAATTTATAAATTGCCTCTAAAGCAAAATGTCGCCAATTTCCTAACTGCCCCTGAAAGGTATAATAAAATGACACTGATAATTTTTAGATTTGTGATTTTATAAATTTTCATTACATCCACAGGTAAAATGTTCACTTGCAATGGAAATCAGATACATTTCGATCTATAAAAAGTTGCTAAAGAATTTAGTGGCGTTTTGATGTTTTGATCAACTATTTTTTACCATTGGTAAATATTGACATTTTGTGGGACTAAGAATAAACTAACTTGAAAATAGTCTCGAAATTCACTCTCTAACATGGATGTTTGTACGAAACCATAGATCTTTTTCCTTGTGTATCCTGAAGAAAAAGATTGATGGTTCAATGCACATGCCACATCAACTAGTGAATTTCAAGTGATTTTTTGTGAGTCAGATTATCACGACTTTTTCGAATTTCTTACTATTCTAGTTCGAATATTTCTCTTCTTAGTCAAATTTTACTTTTCTCAATGAATGCTCTAGATATTTAGATCTTAAGCACACTTGCCTCATTATGATTTTTAGGATACCATTAATGGATTATCTATAGGTATAGATTGGTCATTTTAATCCATACATTTTTTTTGAAGTTGATTTGTACTGGAGAATGGGGGTCGACCTTGACTTTTTGACTTTTTGATTTTTGGACAACTAAATTACATTTCATGAATCCCATCATCCAGCTCAGAGCCTCTTGTATAATAAACAACTAGCCATTTATTTTATTTATTTTTATAGTATGATTCATATTTAACACATTCTATATGTATGAGTGGAAACAATCATATTTATGTCCCCATATTTGATAATATCATAAAGAACAGTTTTATGAAAATGATTGACCTCCCACTTACAAAGGATCATAAGACGATTGGATTGACCAACATATTTTTCAAATAAGCTTCCCCACTAGAAGTAGGCCCACAAACATCAACTAGGTACTAGAAACAAGAGTTGGTATTAGCTCTCTTATTCTCTACAACTGGCATTATATTATTTTTTTATTTTGAAAAACAAGATATATTAACGTCACGTTGCTTCAATACAAGTTCTATAATTTGGCTCATAGTTTTAAGGGCAACTAGCCTTAGTAAGAGTCCTTGGGCTCACCTTGTAAACATAGTAAATCTAATTAGATGCTTCAAGTTTGTAGAGGAAACAATTCTATGAACTTTTGAAAAACAAAAATAATTATTATTTTTCACCGTTGAATTACAATTTTAAGTTTGAGAGTTATGTGGGAGTTCGGTAGCCATCCATTTTCAAAACATTGGATAAAGCTCATAAGAAATTATTTTTGATTTCTTTTTATAATCTCACCATATTAGTAAGGAAAGTGTTTCGTTATTTTATGGAAAATGTGACTTTCCTTCTATTTGATATACATGTCACTCTCTTGACAGATGTCTCCTTTTTGGGAAATGTCAACTTCTCCACTTATGACAATACCTACTCAACAATCCAATTAATACAGAAACTAGCTTAGCCACACATTAACTTGAATTTTAAATTAATTATTATTTTTCTAAGAGAAACACTTATCCTACTAATTTAGTAAGATTTCAATTCTTACAAGGGTTGTTGATTTCAAATAGATAACCTAATTGGCAATCAAACACGTAAGACCCTCTAGATTTCATAGAAAAACTCAAATACAAATAATAATAATTCAAAATTTTTTTTTATTGAACTTGATCCAAGGTTTTGGAAATGGACAATTATTACACCTCTACAGAACTCCCAAATTTAAAATTAAATTTTATGGTGAATAATAATTTTTTTAAAATTTATTTTCTTTTAAGTTTATATAAAAATGTCCTCTACATCTCGATGGTATTGGATCATGTTTTTGATTACCACGAAGTGAGCTTAATGACCCTATATAAGCTTTGAAATCTTATTAAGTTAGTATGATTTCCTAATGAATTAGGTTTTGTAAACTCCTTGGAGGAAAAAAATAAAAAAAAACTCATAAACAAATCTACAAATCTTACAAGTATTTAAATAAAAAATCCAATCACATTTCTTTAAGTTCACAAGATTCGATAGTTGAATTTTTAATTTTAATAGTAAGGATTGCTTCTTTTTTTTTTCATGAGTCACCTCATCCGGACCCTTTCCTAATTTATAAGCTTATAGGACTTAATTCTCTTTTGACAATGCTTCTTGGTTCTTTTAAATTAAAATTTTCATAACTTTTTTATTTTCCACATCACAAATACGAGTGAACTACAAGTTGGCCAGGGCAGTTTGCGTGGATAAGCTCAGCTTCTTGGACTTAATTCACCACGTACAATCATACTTATACTTCCTAAAAAATAGGTGATTGTCAGCCACGTACACCTTCATTGTTTTACTATCATTGTACGTACAATCATATTTCTGACCTCATAATAATATCACGATGAACTGTTTCACTACAATGATTGTTTTTGGCGGCTCATGAAATAATTGGAGTTTTGACCAATATGAGAAAAAGTTTAGTCCCCTACAAGCAATCAAATATGGCCTAACAAGTAAGAGTCAGTACTATAGCTTAGTTCTTATCTATAGCAACTGTCATTTTTTTTATTTTATTTTAACAAACAAGAGATGTCAACTTTGAAAGACCTCATAGAGTCAAAGTTTCATTACGTCCATGTGTTATATTCTTAAGGGAGATGTGACTTTCCTTTTATATGATTGGACACCACTATCTTTGACACATGTCATCGTCTCAACTTATCTCAACACGCATATATTAGCCCTACTATTTTATACCAATCAAGCTTCGTATTATCTTCAATTTTAAATTAATATTTTAAAAATCGAATCGGATCCATCGATCCGATTGGACCCATAAATTTTTATGGACCACTTAAAAAAAAATCTATTAATTTTTGAAAAAAAGAATGGTCTATCTAGTTTAATTGGTTGGATCAATGACCTGAATACATTAGTCAAAAAGCAGGTTAGATTTTTGAGTGTTTTAACTTCATATCCCTCCACATTTTGATGAATATTTGAGATGACACGTGTTTTGAAGATACATCCCTTGATCTAAGGGTTTATGAAAATGACTTAATTGTCCTCTTCTTCAACATGAAACAATTTTTCTTTCTAAAATTAGTTATTTCCAAGTTCTTCAGTCTTTATGGTAAATTATTTTTAATTTATTGAAATTCATCTTGAATCTAGCGTCTTCAACCTCACTTAATCCTTCGTTAAAAGCTCTTTAGTTGTATATTCAGAATTCTATCATCTCATACTGATTTGAAGGTTGAAGAAGATGATAGAATGTAAACATTGAAGAAGATAATTTTTTTTAAGGTTAAATACTTTTTAAGATCAAAGAGTAGGATTTTTCATTAAAAAAAAAAATCTACTATCTTCTACTTCAAATCCGATCCCATTTGTGACGTTTGAAGGTTGAAGAAGCAAATAGAATCTTAGGACTAAAGAAAATGGGAAATTTTTTGAAGGTTCAATAGGTAGACTTTGTTGTGTATGAGATGCCTTATTTTCTTAAGGGGTTTCTATTTTGGGGAGATACACGCAATTTAGTAACTCCCAGCTCCATAAATAGAGATCTCTAGAGCTATAAGACTAGAGAGAAAATAATGATTGTTTTTGTTCTAATTTGTGGACGTAAGCACAATGCCAATTGCATAAATTCTTGTGTTTGTGCGATTTTTTATCTTCTTTGCTATTTCATTTTTTCACAAATTAACTTGAAGATTAGAGAAAATACATTTTTGAAAGATGTTTTTAGATGATGCTCCAAATGTATAACTGCTTCTTTGGTAGGTTGTCCTTAGTTTGATTAGAATGGGGACTAGCGCTTAACCTATCTTAAATATTCTCATTTTTTTAATCAACTTCCCTTTCTATCACTGCTTTAAGATTCACACTATATGCCCTGTACCTTGCCTCATTTGTGCATTGGAAACTCAATCTATGGAATCCATTTTTCTTGATCGGAACTGCCATACTTTCATTACCTTTATCATTGAATGCTCAATCGAAGCCTATTCATTTTCTCCATATAATCGATGAAGCTGTTGTTTAGTAGGCTTGGATTAAAAAATATAAGTAAATGGTGAATAATTAGGTCAGTGTCGAGTCCTTATACTAGTGCAAGAACTCAATCATTTTCTTTTTTTTTAGTTGATAAAAAGATTTTAATTTTTGACAATTTTGGGCCATCTTCAGATCTAAGATTAACAAAGCTCGTCTCCTTGATATTCAGTTGAACACCCTGCTCATGACACTTTATAAGATCGACCGAAGTCATATTCATCTTGCTCAAGTTTCATTCATTCTAACTCAAATATCCTTGCAAACTTTTGATTTTATAATTTTTTTGGAGAGATTTATTTAATAAAGGTAGAGCTTCTAAATTTAGCCCTCCCAAAGACGAAGGTCCATTAAGATCCCTAGAAGGGAAGCAAGAATTTGACGAATTTTTTTTAGGCTTTATAGTTGATTAAGATGATGTCCCACTTGCAAAGAGCAAATGCTTTCTTCGTAGGACAAGCTACAGGGGGAGGGAAGCTCCCTTGAGTCATTAATGAAGGCCATTACTAAGTCACAATGGTCATAAGATGGTAGTACCTTAAGTAAAGTTGGGGTAATACTAGAATCCCAATCAATACTGGGTGTGAAAATTTGGCTACCATGGCTTGCATCATCTACTTTTGCGAGTTTTTTTTTTCCTAGAATTCCTCCCTAAACAAATTGCCAATACCATCTTCAATCATGTCAGTGATTTGTACCAACGAAGAGAAACTTGTTATAGTAGTACTTTCCTAATGTCGAGATAAACGTCATGTTCATCTCAATCTCAATCATAGAGGGATTCACTTGTGATGCTGATTCCCTCCATCTCTGTATGTATTCTCTGAGAGTCTCGTTGGACTTCCTTATCATCTTAGCCACACCATGTCTGTCCATCGCAATATTGATATTGGACCCATAGTCATTCATGAAGTAGCTTGCTAATTCTCTCCAACCTTTGGATCTTGTTGTAGTTTAGCCGAGTGAACCATCTCTATTTATCCCAGTCAAACTCCTCTAAAATATTTTCACTAATAGCTTGTCATTTCTTCCAAACTGGCACATGGCATTACAATGTAGCTTGGGGTGAGTAAGAGGACATCCAATGCCATTGTATTTTTCAAACTTCGAATACTTAAAGTCTAGTAGTGGTACAAAATATAAATAAAATCACAGATCTTCATACTTAAAGTTGTCTTAGGACTCTCCCCCTCTCAAGCAATTCAGTTCACCCATAATTGCATCCATGCGATTCTATAATCTATCCTCAACATAATTCCTCTCTACATCCTTGACCCAATTTGATTTCCCCTCATATGCCACCTCGGGCCGCAGTGGGGGTTGATGCTGAGTAAAGATAAGATAAAGGTTGATAGGGATATTTGCAATTGGTGCTAGCACATTATTTTGAGCTTGTGGCGATATATAATAAAGAGTTGGTGCCATTGGAGGAAGTATAATCGTTGTATTAACTATAATAGGACTTTTTTGACCCAAATGCCCTGAACTAGTTACATGATCCTGAATTGCCTATGTTATCCCTAGGATTTGAATCAGCACTGATAACATATTCCCAATCATTGCTACTTGATCATTCAATTTCTTAAAATCTTCTTCACTAATCGGACATCTAACAGTCGAATTATCTATAATGGGAGGTTCCGTTATGTTTATAGGCTTCATAAAGATATGTGAAGATAGTGATTGTGCGTTGTAGTCCCTTTTTTTATCCCTTGTTCTTTGATCGCCCAATGTTTGCCCCTTGGAACTTAGAAGTTTGCACAAAATGTGAGTACCTTGGTTAAAGAAAAAGAAAAAAAATAATATTTTAGTACCATGACATGATGACTTTATTATATTTTTTCATGTTAGATCAAAAGTAAGTTCTTTTCACGATGAATTTGGAAAATCCCTAGAGAGATGAATGAATGAACAACGATTCTAATCACAATCCTTTATTATTATTTTTTAGATGTCTAACGGAATGTAGTATAACTAACTTATGAGAATCTAAGATGTTTACTAAAGACTCTTAAAGCTATAAAAAAAAAGTGAAAAAGAAGGAAATGAAGGCTAAGGTGACCTTTAAGAGGTCCAAAGTTCTTTGAGAGACCCAATCTATGAAACGAAAGCGCATTAAGTTGACCTTTAAGAGGTCCAAAGGTCTTTGAGAGATTCGATTTACGAAGTAAAAGCAAGATTATGAATTCGAGATAATTTGAGTTATAGAAATGAAGATAGGTCCTTGCCTAGACCTTCTAACATTAAAACTCAACCTAAGGTTATCTTTAAGAGGTTGATAATCCTTCAGAGATCTAATTCTGTAAGAAATGGAGAAAAGTCCATGCTTGAACCTTCTAGAATTGAGTACTAGGTCTAAAATGATCTCTAAGGTTGAGAATTTGGAGCTATGGAATGAAGATAGGTCCTACTTAGACCATTTAACATAAAACTCGATTTAAGGTGGCCTTTAAAAGGTCGAAAGGTCTTTAAGAGATTTAATCTACAAAATAAAAGTTATCTAAACTGACTTTTAAGAGGTAGAGAATCCTTGAGAGATTTAGATCTACAAGAAGTGGAAAAAGGTCCTTGTCCGAACCTTTTAAAGTTGAGTATCTATCTAAAACGATCTCTAAGATTAAGAATTTGAGAGAATTTTGGAGCTTTTTAAAATGAAGACAAGTTCCTTCCTATACTTTCTAACATTAAAACATTTGATCTAATGTGACCTTTAAAAGATCTGTATGTACAAGATGTGAAAAAAAGATATATCTAATATATGACATATGAAAGAAAGTAAGTGTCTCAGATGTAGGAGACACGAGATAAGATCCCTTGTATGGGTGTTATGCCTGGATCTTTGGATTGGACATCTCAAGCGTATGAGACAAATATCTAAAAACCTTAAACGAGGTTCGTTGTATAGGGTCGCTTTGCCTTTGAACATTGGAAGTGGGTATCTCAAGTGTATGTTATTTAAACCCGAAAGGCTTTGAATGAGATTCGTACCGATTTTGCTAGGGGGGAATGACTGATCCACAAGTGGGATTGAGCTCTAAGGTTTTAAAAAACCTACAATAAATTAGGATTGGTTGTGTGCATGACCTTTGTCAATAAAGGATGATTGGGGTTACTCACAAATGGAGTCGAGCTTGAAGGTTTGAATAAACCTAAAATAGATAAGGATTGGTTGTATGTGCGACCCTTGTTGGCAAGGGATGATTAGGGTGACCCATAGGTGGGGTCAAGCTTAAAGATTCTAACAAACCTAACATAGGTAAGGATTGGTCATAGTAGGCTTCCTAAAAATCCTAAGAATTCTAAGGAAAAAAGTTGGGATGAAGAATTGGGGTGACATGCTTTTCATCCCCTTTAAATTTGGATGCACTCTAGCGTAGTTTGTAATGAAAGAAACCTTAGGACTTATGGATCTAGATTGACTTGAAGGTAGGTAAATACTTCTAAACCTATGGACAAAGCTAAGACTTTGAAATGGGTAATCTTAGGTCTAGAATGGGAAAAACACCACACATTAAAAAAATGAATCAAACAAAGATGTGAGAATGGATTCCTAGGTCCTTTAGGATCTTCTAAATTAGGTTAACACAAGTAAGGATTGATCATTGTGGTTTAGGTGATGACCTTAAATACTAATACTACACCTGAGGCGATTGGAGAAAATTCTCAAGACCTTAGCTTAGACCTAAGGGTAAGGGTATCTATGACATGACACTAACACTATGTTTGGATTGATAGAAATGAAGAGAAGAAAAGAGAAAATAAATGAGTTTTTCTCTATTTCTCTTGTTTGGATTGTTAAGTGGGAAGAGAAGAAGATAGAAAATAAAAAGTAAGTTTTTTTTCTTTCCAAAAGTGGAGTGAAGAAGAGAGAAATAGAGAGAAACCCTTTTAAAATATTTTATAATTCCAACTCTACCCCTATATTACTTTTAAGATATTTTAAAATTATAAAGTTATCCCAAGTTTCCTCCTGTCAATCCAAACAAAGTGGAGAGAAATTGAATTTCTCTTTCCTTCTCTTCTTTTTTCTTAATGAGTTTCTCTTCTCTTCATTTCTCTCAATCCAAACATAGCCTAAGTGGAAGGAAAACACTCCTAATTTAAATTCTAACTCACCACAAGGCTAAAAAAGTATGTAGTCAAGAGGAATTTTTATTTTGGTCTGACGGTCAACGGGAAAGATCCTTGAGACTTTCCTAGGCATAATTCATTGTGCCGGTCAAATGTGAATAGGGAAAACACCAAAAAGTGCCTTGGGCCAAAAGTGAGCATTTCTAGGACGAAATATACTTGGCCGAACTTAAGGATCAGCTAAGCTAAAATTTTGCCCTAGCAAAACTTGAGGTTCGACCTAGAAATTTTTTGGATTGGCTGACCTTGAAGTTCGGCCAGGCTAAAAATTTGGTCTAGTTGAACCTGAAGTTTGGCCATAATAGAATTTTACCCAGATTTGACCTCCAAAAACTTTCCAACATCTATTTTTAACTTATATTGATGCATTTTTGGCTCTTTGAAGTTGAAAATTGACTTTGGGAGGTTTTGACTTTGAAACACAAATTATAAGGGTTGAACTAGCGATAAAGTAAAGTCCCTCTCTTACCAAAAGAGGAAAATCCTACTCTATTACAAAATAACCTTTGAGGGTTGACTCGGACTTATAAGACTTTTGAAGAATGGGCACACAATCTGTTGGGATTTATTTTCGAAGAACATATCCTAAGCCTTTAAATGAAGGTTATCCATGATTGGCGATATGTAGGTCGAAGCTTCTCAAATCTTTGAACCTCTACATAAGCCGAAGCAAGCGTGTCATTGGTTGGTGATTGAGTTGGTTGTTTTCGTCTCCGTTTCTAAAGGTAAACGACTTATGAAGCGTAAGGTTACTTGCATCCAAGACTAGATAATTTTTTATAGGACGGGTAATTTGTGTATTGGGTGTGATCGAGAGTGTACAACTGCAATTTTTAAAAATCAATGTGTCTTAACGTTACAAATAAATCAATCCCAACATAAGCAAAAAGGTCATAAGTTATTACATTATTCACCACAAAATAAAAGAAAAAATAAAAGACGAAGTTAGTCTAAAATATAAGTTACATGTTTCAAATTTCACCAATGGTCAACTAAAAATCTAGTTTGAACCCTTAATATCCTTAGTGGAGTCACCAAACTGTAGTTACATGGGTTTTGAAACCTTTGGAATTTTGAGCTCATCTACATGGGTTTAGGAGTTGCCACCATTCAATTAAGATGTGAATGGGCATTATAAAAAATATTTTAAAATTTATTTTTCTTTGACTTGTAGTGACTCTCATATCCAAAGGATAGGGCAAATGTCTTCTTAGAGATTTTATAGTAAGGAAGTGCAATTGAGGGACAGGAAAGGTGTTAGGTACCTTATCCCTCCCATCCTAAGATGGTTACTAATAATTGATTAAATGTGAGATTAAAAACTCATTTTTGGATTTTAAATATATAGGAAGTTATAAAAAAAATATTAATAAAATTGACTATCATTTATTTTTAGGAAAATAAAAAATCAAGATGATGAGCAAGCCCTTATTAGAAGTAGGTGTTTGTTGAATTATTTTGTGAGCTTGGGATTTTGATGCAAATCTACATGAATTTCATCTTTTAGACTCCCAAAACTTCAAAACAAGTTTATGTGCTTTCTATGGAGACTTTATTTGTTAGTTTGATCCTTAAGTTATGTTCATGGTTAGAACAAAATCATGTTGGTATCAAACTTTATGCATAAAATTTTTATCCATTTTTTGACTATTTTTGTTGGCTCTAAAAGTTGAAAATAGGTCCATAGGGACTACACCCTTACTTTTAGCAATTTATAGGTAGGTGTATGCAAAGTGTATGCATGTGATGGAGTTATAAAGAGAATGTTACCTCAAAAGAGGATTTACTCTCTAACTCTATTGCCATCAAAGGAAGCAAGATAAAAGACAATTATTCTAAAATTAAAATTGCAAGGAATTGAAAGAATCTATGTTATAGAAATTAAATTTCATAAGAGTAAATAAAAGTAAAGCAACGTAATCTAATGAGCTTATTGAAGACCTATTGAGGGGAAATTACCTTAAAAAGGGATTACTATCTCTTCCCAAGCCTCAAGACTAAAGATCTAGAAAACTACATTAAAAAACATGAAATTAAATTTGCAAATAGGAAAAAGACTTAAAATAAATAGAGGGAGTTAATAAGAAGAGGGAGATTAGAAGGTGAGAATGGAGGGTTTTACCCCAGCTTAATCTTCTTCTTTTTTTTTATTTTTTTTTAATGATTTTGAGAAAGGCTTGAGAGTTTTTGGAGAGACTTTGGTAGAATTTTTTATCACCAAATGAAGTTTTCCCTTTTTCCTTGGAAGGATCTCCTATTTATGGGATTCTGTGAGGCTCTTAAGGGTAAACTTATCTTAAAACTTTGATTATCCAAATATTCTAGGAAAAACTTTCATAAAAGATTACAATTACTCATTCTGACCTTGGTCTTAATGGTCTTTTCCTCTTGTTGGGTTTCACCAATCTTAATTATCAATGGTTAGGATGGTAAAAACCCAAAAGTTCTAGAGAATTCTCGATGCAGGTTAAAATGATCCTAAGACCTTGATCTTGAATCAAATGTGAAGAAACCAAATCAAATGATATGTAATTAGATGATAAGTTTTTGGCCTCTTTGGTCACTTCCCTTAAGAGAATCTCTAACAAACTAAGGATATGTTGGTCATTAAGTAGAAGTTTTAGAGAATTATCTAGGTTGAACAAAAGTGTCATAGGTTTTGGAACTTGGTCAAATTACATTGAATGCCTTAAGAACCATGTGCTCTTTGGAAAAGATTAGAAGGGTAGATAAGGGATTTCTCAGAGAATAAACCACAAAAAGAGAGGGTTAAGGAGTCATTTTTTCAAGAAAATTCCAGTGCACTTGGACTTCCAAAATTATTCTAACTGTCTAGGTTGAACTCAAGGTTCGCCCAACACTAAATTTAACCCTAGCTAAACTTGAGGTTCAACCAAGCTTAAATTAAGCCTCACCGAACTTGAGGTTTAGTCAGGCAAAACTTAACCTTGGTCGAACCTAAGGTTCAGCCATACCAAAATTTAATTTTGGTATGGATGAGGTCATTCCAGGATTAAATATGGCCTGACCGATGGTAAGGTGCGACCAAATTTAAAATTCCCTCTAAAAATGGCTTTCGAGTCATGTTGCTTCTCGACTGGTGGGCTTTAAAGCCAATATGAAAAATATTTTGGGTCAAACCCATTTTCAAAAAGTTCTTGATGCTTTCGGGCTCAACCTAAGCAAAAATGAGGTGTCTACAATACCTACTTGGCTACTTCAACCATCCCCTAGAATGTCTCAATGGCCTTATTAGTAAACCCATTATTCAATGTGTCCCATGAAAAAGAGATGCAAACCAGTCCAGAGAGAAAGAGAGAGAGTACCTCTTCAAATTTTTGGTGAGGCAAATCTCTAGTTGAAGGCTAGGTTTCAGGTTTTGTAAGGATGGGGAAACACAAAGTTGGATATGTTTGTGGAAAAGAAGGAAAAAAAAAAAGAAATTGATTATATTTAATTTTCTTTGTAAACAAATGTATGTAATATGTATATATATTTATATGTAATGAAATTTGGTTCAATTTTAGGATTCCCCTTAATCGAGAAACAAATAGAATCAATCGATTTTTCAATATACTAAACTAGAATCGAATCGATGAACGAAAAACCAAACCAAACCAATCAAAAATACTTTGGATTGGTTCGATTCTCGATTTGGCCCTATCCAATATGCACCCCTAATTAATTCTAGTGAGAGAGTTGGGAAATATATTGAGGATGACAAAATCATGTTTCATGCAACCCATGTAGCTTGGAATCTCAAGTAGTGTCAGACAACTATCATTATTATTTTTTTTAATTTTTTAGTATTATTCATGCTTAACACATTATATGAATGATACATTATGAAAATGATTTTCTCTTCTTATTATGGCGGCTCCTAAAAGGATTGGATTGACCACAGGATTTCAAAATAAGACCCATAACCAGCATAATATTTATAGTAGGTATTGAGGATGACAAAATTATGTTTCATGCATCCCATATGGTTTGGGGTGTCAAGTAGTATTTTATTTTGCACTACATTCATGCTTAACACATTATCTCTTCTTAGTATGGTGACACCTAAAAGGATTGGATGTACCATATGATTTCAAAATAAGACCCGTAAGCATTACTCATTCAGTAGGTCCCACAAACATCACTAGAGAGTTTAATTAAGAAGTTAGCTCTTATTCCTTACAGCTGGCAAGTCAGGTGGCAAGTTCCATTAGTTCTTTGTCCTTCCTTTAATTATTTGCTTGCACTACACTCTCCTTAATACGTGTCATCATCTTGATCTTATCTCAATACTCACCGACCTATTCCTCTTGTAATTATATTGGATTTGACACCTCCTTACTATGATGGTGGTGTTTATCACAATTACTTATTACGAAAGGTTGGCAATTTGTTTATCTTTTTTTTTTATTTTTTATTATCGGTAAGCTGGGTTTAAAAGGACCCTTCCCTTTTTATTAAAATCAATGCCTCGAATATAATTAATAGATATATCTTAAAGTAAAATATTTGCAAGTTCTTGAAAAATGATAAATTCTTCCTCAAGTAGAAAGTTAAAGTCAATAGGAAGTTATGGATTACATAGAAAATGAATTCTATAGATTTTCAAATTCCTTGGGAAAATAGTGGTGGGAAATTGGGCACGATGAAAATTTGAAATCCACCATATGATTGTATCTAGAAAATGCATAAGAAGAAGAAGAAGAGACAAGGCCAAGGCAGAACTTTGTGGTGCGCTGGTTTTGGGGAAAAAGAAAAGGAGCAAGTGCTGAATTTTATGGAATGGATTTCAATTTCTCATCCAACACCAAACCCAGCCTAAAGTTGTTTTTTAACTTGGGGGTAGAAAATCACTTTCTGTGAAAAATGAGCAGTCAAATAATGGTATTTCTCCTAAAAATTTGATATATATATATATATATATATATATATATATATATATATATATAATATATATATATATATATAAAGGTAATGTTTTGCATGGTATTGGGTGGTTACCCAATCCCATGTTTCTTTTGCACAACAAATGGCCCCAATGAACAAATGGCACAATCATTTGGGCCATTGTCCATCGTTCAAACATCTTTGATTAATTTTTTTCCCTTTTTATCAGTAAAGAATTGAAGATATTTCCTTATGAATAAATTACTAATCCTATATTATCCTGAAATCATGATTTATAGTAAAGATTTAACCATAAAATCAGTGGCACGTTAGTTTCCACAAATAAGAATTTCCCATTGCTATCTATACCAAAGAAACCGAACCATCAGTAAAACGATGGTATTTTTATTTAGAGAGCTGTTATTGGCACTATAAATTTTACTGATTACACCCCCATTAAAAATAAAGAAAATAATTGAATGGTTGAGAAGAAGTAAAAGTTCGGGTGCCAAGAAAGACTCTCTCATTTTGTTTTGTTAGATTTCTAATTTTGGATTTAGGAATTTAGATGAGTCTAATCATAATGGTAAATAAGTAATAAATTGTTTTGGAACTAGTGTTATAATGTTTTGTAATGTTGAGATTATAATTTGAGCCAAACATGTGTAATTGTGGTGTGATAAATAATTTAAGAAATTGAGGTGTAATAAGTAAACGTAGGGCCCAATAGCAGCTTTCTGAGACCACCTACCTAGCCATAATCTTTGCATCTCTACCCCATTACCCTCGTGAATTTCAGATCCATTAAAGGTACATTGAACATCATTTGAAATTCTTTCAAGATAATTGTTTTTTCTTGTACTTTTTATTTTTTTCTCATAGAGTTGGACTTGAACACCACCACTACAAAGATGCATTATATTATGTCAACCAACTAAGCTACGGATTTTTTTCTTGAGCTTGGAATGCTTAGTTTTAAGATGGAAAGAAAGGCTTTAAGCACTTGAAATCATCAATGTTAACTCGCAGATTTGGTAAATTGGGTATGCATTGGATGCACATGGGCTCATGCGCTTGGTGGATCCCGGATTCTGTGAGCAAAAAAAAAAAAATGTGAAGTTCGTAAGCCTAGCAGCACAGGCTCATCCTACTCATATTGTATTATTTACCACTTTTGAGTGAGATAAGGATGAATGGATGATTAAAGAAACTTGACCGTCTCGAAGATCACTATTATTATAAGAAGATTTTATATATTTGATCTCACTTCTTGACATCTTATCCAGGTGAGGATAATATCTGTGCAATTAACTTAAAACATTAATTCAGCTCCTAAGGTGTAAGAGAACATTCAGGGGGTAAACCTTGAGGGAAACGCTTAAGATCATTGCAGTAATTGTAGATCATGTAGTTATTCTGGACCCACTTGAGTTTTTTCTCACCATTGGAATCTAGTGTTTGGTCCCACCAACTTCCCTTAGACGCATCAGCTTGGAAACCCCGATAAGAGGCGATGAATGGGGCATGGGTCCAGTTAGTCTTGACTAGCCCACCCCTCGTGGCCCAGTCATCCGCGCACCAAAGTGTCGCATGGAGGCACATGGGCTTGTCTTTAGGGTACGGTACCCCTAAACCTTCTGCATTTCGAAAGACTCTGATGGGTGTCCCGTCCACTGAGAAGCTGATTAAAGAAAAATAACATTCACATTTTGTCAAGGAGGAAAATGATACACATATATATATATATATATATATAGAGAGAGAGAGAGAGAGAGAGACATCTTTCAGTTGAGAAATTGATATTTTTGATGTAGACAAAGATCTCAAGAAAGAAGACCAAACTTTAAAACAAAATGAATAACTTCCTAGCTGTAAATTAGAACAACTGTTAAAAATTTAATATTCTGAAATTAATATTGAGAGCTACAAATTGGTTCGAATAAGCATCTCGAAAAAAGATCTTTTCTAGCATGTTTTGTTACTTTAGTCTTAGTTGAAAAAAATATTCAGTCCAAGTAAAAAATGTACTATTTTTAGTAATTTTTATGTCTACACATTTGGAGTCTTAGTCCTTTTAGAAGATTGTTATTACGTATTCTAAAATTAGTAAATGAGATTTTGTCAAACTAGAATCATTTACTATTGTGAAATGTTTACTACTTTTTATAAATTTTGTTATTTTGGGTCAGTAGGTAGTAGTTGGTACAAAGTGGAATCAAATTAGAAGTCCTATAGTTTATATAATTGGCTTACTTCTCTTATTTGGCTTGTGGATTCAAGGTTCTTTATTTAAGTAACACAATGTTCTTCTTTGCTCCTTGGTGTTAATTTTCAATCATTTTTTATTGGTACACACTTCGAATGCAATTTCAGAATTCTAGACTCCATTAGAGCTTCTTAGAAATTGGTGTTCTTGGAATCAATAAGAAATATCATCTGTCACAATGGCTCCATAAACACATGATATAATAAAGAATTTTCTAGTCTCCAACGTCTTTTGACACAAAATCCGACTTCAGTTGAGATGAAACAAAATATAGGGCTCCTAGAGAACAATATGGACTTTCCATAGACTCGGTTATAGAGAATCTTCAGAAGTGGAGTTCCAAATTAAAATCATAGAGGAAATGTTTAAGTCTATCCCGATTGATATGGATTCAATTATCAAAACTTTCATTGCAATATTGGTTAGCGGATTCTTTTGGAAGTATAGGAAGTATGGTGCCTTGTTCATTGCATATGCATTCTTGAACATATAAGTTGGCAAGACTTGCTTGCTCGAACTCGTGGAAAAAAAAAATTGACCAAAGAGAACAAAAATCACACACAACATAAAAAATTTACTTGGTTCGACAATGTGTTCGGATAAGATCTAAAAAATCACTATTTTCTTTCCTAGGTTTTACAACTTTAGAGATCCCCAACCTCCAACAAAATACAAGACATTTAAACAATAATCTCCACCTAAGCTTGAATTTTGTCACCTTGAAGAAGATTTGGGATAATAACCTATCACACGTGGCCAAAGCTCCATCTTGCCTAAATACCAGAACCTCCTAGAGAGAATTCACGCATGTCTTATACAATGAACTTTGCATCTACTATGCGTGAGATGCAACTCCACATTCAACCTGTATCAGATCAAGAATAGTCACTATTTTCTTTCATTGGTTTTACAACTATAAAGACCTCTATTTCTAAAATTGGGAGTTACTAAATATGTCTCTCCCCCCAAAAATTAGAAACCCCTACAATTCAATTTACATCAAACATAATACAAGAAATTTACACAACAATCTCCACCTTGACTTGAATTTTGTCGCCTTAAAGAAGATCTGGGATAATAACCTATCACATGTTGCCAAAACTCCATCTTACCTAAATACCAAAATTTCCTAGAGAGAATTTTCACAATGAAGTTTGCATAAACTATGTCTAGGATACAAATCCGACAAAGTCACAAGTATGTTAATATCGCAAAAAACCATTAACCTTTTAGAATCACCAGCTATACATACTATTGATTCATCATGGTCCACTCTTACTCGATCACACGGCTAATGGACATAGATAATTGACCCAAGCCGACTGTAGTCAATTCCAAATAGGGACTTTGACTTGTCCTCTCGAACCGTATAAATTTCATAACAATCATATATAATTTTGAAACACAAATTTGTTTTTGCACCATCTATGAAAGAGACTCTTTGTAAACATCTACTACCATGTATACCCTATTTTCAACCACCCATCGAGGTCTTGGGAATACCATGCATCATTGTATTCACGATGCAACTCATCACACATTTCTCTCCTCATTTGGACTATGCAACCACATGTGATTTTCAAAACTCCACTTCCCCTTGAATACTTGTAATCAATGAAATCCAATTTGACAAGTGATATTAAATTCTTTTGCATCTTTAGGATAACTGATGTACCACCACAATATGTATTACTCCTATGACATGAAAAATAAATTCGTCACTGAAGGAGACCACACTTATCTTCCTTTCTTGGAACGTATCAAATTATTATTTTTAATTATATATGGATTGAATAACCTGAATCTAATATCCACACATCATGAAAAAAAAGTATGTATAACTTTGGAGACTTTGAGAACATCTCCATATTAATCTTCACTTTTCACTGCAGCAATCGCACTACCTGAATTATCCATACTTTCTTTTTGTTTTTTGTTTTTTGTGTCTTTTGCACAAGCTGGACAATCCCTTTTGATGTGACCACATTCTTTATAGTAGTAGCACTATATGTATTCCCCGTCAATTTAATCTACTCCTATCTGAAGTCTTTCCTCGTTGATTCTCTCCATGAATAATGAACCTTTGACCATTATATTTAAGATTGGGTCTTCTCTTAATATCGTTTGATAGAAGTACTACTTTGATCTCTTCCAGTTTCACAAAATATTTCCCATATGAAAGTGTAATCACCAAATTGTCGTAGGAATCTAAAAGTGAGTTAAGAAGTATAATGGCCTTATATTCTTATTCTAACTTAACATCAACTTCATGTAGTTAATCAAAGGCCTGATTGAGCACATTCATGTGTTCTAGGAGATTTGCACCATCTACCATCTTCAAAGTTTAGGTACCAATTCCTCTTTTTATAATGTTAAATAACATGCTATCTCCAAAACAAATTCGAATTTTACTAACTGTTCTTGCCTCGCTGTTTTCTCAACCTGCATCTGTCATATACTCTAGTTTATCGAACTTTCCTTTTAACGCCCTAGCCAGGCTCATTGAATTAAGATGTTCTTCGCGCTTCTTTTTCATATATTAAAATTATCATTCCCATTGAATCTCTTGACCCTTGAACTTTGTATTTGAACTCTTCATTGCCATCGTATTAAATTCCAAAACGAAAAGTAATACGACCTCTAAAGAACTGTCAGTTTATATTGTCTCTCCATACAAAACCAATGGCTTTAATATTGATTTGTGAAAAAAAAAATAGCAAAGATAATAGAAATTACACAAAACACAAGAATTTACGTGGTTCGAAAGTGTGCCTATGTCTATGGATTAGATCAAGAACAATCACTTATTTTCTTTCCTTGGTTTTACAACCCTAGAGATCTCTATTTATAAAACTAGCAGTTGCTAAATGTGTCTATCTCCACAAAAATTGAAACCCACTACAACTCACCATACCGCCAATAAAATACAAGACATTTACACAACATAAATAGATATGGATTAGTTGCAAGTTTTTGAGTTTTATAGTTTGGGTGATGAAGAAGGTTTATCATTTGAGCAAACTATAGAATACAAATGGAACCAATGGCGTCTAATTCTTTTGATACTCTTGATCATTCTCCGGACAATTGTCCTAAACATAATCGTATCAGCCAATCCATTAAAGTGGGTGCCAAAGAAGATCACTATTAATGGTGAAGTTTCTCATTCAATGAAGAAGTTGAGTAAACCATCCATGTAGAAGATATAAAACAATCGAATACTAGTCATGAGAGTGAAAATTCAGATGTGCTAAAATTTCTAAATAGAAAGGTGTCAAAGAATGGTTTGTTGGCTCCATCACTAGATAAAAACTTATTTATCAATTTAAACTGTAACAAAGAAAGGGAAGGATGGGAAATTCAACTTGATTCGCGGTAAAGATTTGAGACCAAAAAAGGAAAATCAAGATCGAAAAAATAGTGACCCCCTACCTAGTTCCCCCAATCAACACAAAATCCAATGAAGAAGATGATTGATTTTGTTGATCAAGAGTCTTGAAATTTTTTAACTTTCTTTGCAGTGTTTAATCTATTAATTCAGTGTTAATCTTAGTTTTTTCGTTGTTGTCTGCCTAGTTTAGGTTGATCTTTAGAATAATCTTCTAAAATCCATTGTGTGTTTCTTGTGTTATGTGAGGTCATGTTCCTATATATCTTTTTGATAAGGGACAGGTTATTTGCACCCACCATTTGTGCTCGCTACACCCACTTAAACACTTTTTGGGTGTGGGCTGTGTGGCATGTACTTGGTAACCAGATTGTGAAGCAGGTGCAGATGCGAGAGGAGCAGAAATGTGAAAAACATCCTTAAGTATCATTGTAAAGACTTCTAAAAAAAAATTGTTTAATTAGTTTACATAAAATTTAGATTTGGATTCTAATCATGATTAAATCAATGGTTGCGAATCAATCAAAAAATTATATCAAATTTAATAAATGTAAGTCATCAACCAAGAATTGTTTGTGCATATTTGACGATCCACTTTTATGGTTTGCAGCCCAGAAAACTATTCTAAAAATATTTGACTGAATGACACCAAACATTTTATATAAATATTTGGAAAAAAAAAAATCTAAAGACATTCATGTGTACGTATGAATACATCCACAACTACACAATGTGAACTAAAAAGTCTTTAAGATAAATTCGAGTTAATAACATCAAATGTGTTATCTTAATAATTACAACAAAATAATATTTATATGGATGATTAACAAACATTCATGACATGTAAAGAGGCCCATAATGAAATGTGCGATCTGATATTTCGAGAGCGCAGATTCTAAGCGAATCTCCTCTCAATTACCTAACAGTTTAGGTTACTAAGGGCATGTATTGAAGTAAGGTGGGTGCAACTAGAATAGTCACTACGTGAAAACTGGAAATTTTTGGTTTAGAGTAGTCGAATTTCTCATATCCTCCATTAATTTGTTGATTTTGGCCCATGGAAAAAAAAATTCAACAATGAAATATCTGACGTCTTGGTCCACCAAATTTTATGAAATTTGATGGCCTTGGACCATCAAATATGGGTCTTTTTAATCATTGTGAGCCCTTTTCATTATTCGTGTTTATATTAATTTAAGGGTAAATTACCACTTTGTAAACAGAATATGAAAAAATTCTAATTCCGGTTAAATGTTCATTTTAATTCCCAAAATGTGAACTTGCTGTTGAGATTTGTTATTCTAGATGTTAGGCTGCTTTAGTGGTTTGTTACCACTCTGTCAATAAATCCCTATTGTTAGGGGTTAGTTGTTTGATTGAATTAGTCTTACCACATTATTAGGATCTGATTAAAGGTGGGCTGTTATTTTTCCTGTTTTCAAGCTTGCTTTGTAAGGCTATAAAATAACCAAATTTTCTCTTCAATAAACTATACAGAGATTTCTCCCAAAATTTCCTTATCATTGTCATAAGTTTTTCTGATTTTTAACATTTGGTATCAGAGCCTATCAAAGGGCCTGGTTAAAATTAGAAACAGCAACCTTCTTTGTGTGTAGTGATTAAAGTAAGATGACAGAAAAAAATTTTGTGCAGCCAGTAGTTCCGAAATTTGATGGGCACTATGATCATTGGGCGATGCTCATGGAAAATTTCTTGTGTTCTAAGGAGTATTGGGGCTTGGTGGAGAATGGGATTCCTACAATAGCAGAAGGTCTCACAGATGCTCAGAGGAAGAACATTGAAGATCAGAAGTTGAAAGATTTGAAAGAAAAGAGCTATTTATTTCTAGCAATAGATCGTTCGGTCCTAGAGACAATCCTCAACAAGGATACAGCAAATAACATATGGGATTCCTTGAAGCAGAAGTATCAAGGTACAACACAAGTAAAGCGTGCTCACTTGCAAGCTCTCCGAAAGGAGTTTGAAATTCTTCACATGAAGGCAGGAGAATCTGTGAATGAGTATTTTGCTCGGACCTTTGTCATAGCCAACAAAATGAAATCAAATGGTAAGGACAAAGGAGATGTTACTGTAGTTGAAAAGATTTTGAAATCCATGACTCCAAAGTTTGATTATGTTGTGTGTTCCATTGAGGAGTCTAAGGATATAGACACCTTAACCATTGATGAGTTGCAAAGCAGCCGCTCGTACATGAACAACGCATGAGTTCTCATGTGGAAGAAGAACACGCTTTGAAGATTACTCATGGAGATCAATCTGGAGGAAGGGGTCGAGAACGTGGAAGTTTTAGAGGAAGAGGAAGGGGACAAGGCAGACAAAGCTTCGACAAGGCCACAGTGGAATGTTATTACTGTCATAAGCTTGGGCATTTTCAATGGGAATGTCCAAGCAAGGAGAAGGAAGCCAACTATGCTCAGACTGAAGAAGAGATGTTAATGATGGCTTGTGTTGATATGACTAAGGGTAATGGAGAAGATATGTGGTTCCTTGACTCGAGATGTAGCAATCATATGTGTGGAAAGAAGGAATACTTTTTCAGATTTTGATGGAAGTTTCAGAGTTTCTGTGAAGCTGGGCAACAATTCAAGTATGGTTGTAATGGGAAAGGGCAATGTACGACTACAAGTTAATGGAAGAGCACAGATTATCACAGGAGTATTTTATGTGCCGGAGCTGAAGAACAATTTACTAAGTATTGGGCAATTGCAAGAAAAGGGGCTTAACATTCTGTTTCAAAGTAAAAAGTGTAAAGTGTTTCATCCTGATAAAGGCTTAATAATGGAGACGAAGATGGCTTCGAATCGAATGTTGATACTGCATGTTATATCTCAGCCTATAGCATCTACTTGTTTCAACACAATCACGAAAGATATGGTGCAACTTTGGCATTATAGATATAGACACTTGAGCTTTAAGGGCTTAAAGACTCTTCAGCAGAATCAGATGGTGAATGGTTTACCACAGTTTAAGTCTCCCTCAAGGCTATGTAAGGCTTGTTTAGTAAGGAAGCAACAAAGGTTCTCATTTTCAAGGAAAAGCACCTGGAGAGCTTCACAAATTCTTCAATTAGTGCATGCTGATATTTGTGGACCAATCAAGCCCATCTCAAATGGTAAGAAGAGGTATTTAATTACTTTCACTGATGACTTTAGTAGAAAAACATGGGTTTATTTTTTGATAGAAAAATCAGAAGCCCTAACTATTTTTAAGAGTTTTAAGATACATGTTGAGAAGGAAACGAACTCGTTCATTAAAGTGTTACGTACTAATCGAGGAGGAGAGTTTATATCACAAGAGTTCATCAACTTTTGTGATGTAAATGGCATACGAAGACAATTGACAGCTGCTTACACACCACAACAGAATGGAGTTGCGGAACGGAAGAATAGAACTATTATGAATATGGTTCATTGTATGATTTCTGAAAAGCAACTTCCAAAAAATTTATGGCCTGAAGCAGTCAATTGGACAGTGCATGTCTTGAATCGAAGTCCAACAGTAGCAATGAAAAATAAGACTCCAGAAGAAGCTTGGAGCGGAGTTAAGCCTTCAGTTGAGCATTTTCGAGTTTTTGGATGTGTCTCCCAAGTTCATGTGCCTGACAGTAAAAAAACTAAGCTGGATGATAAGAGCTTGAGTTGTGTTCTATTGGGAGTGAGTGAGGAGTCCAAGGCTTATAGGCTCTATGATCCAGTTTCACAAAGAATCATA
This sequence comes from Akebia trifoliata, assembly GCF_017979445.1. Lineage (NCBI taxonomy): Eukaryota > Viridiplantae > Streptophyta > Magnoliopsida > Ranunculales > Lardizabalaceae > Akebia > Akebia trifoliata. Next base: position 5,552,874 of record NC_141381.1, on the reverse strand, counting down.
ATAAGTATGGATGTTGTATTCGAAGAAGACAAGAATTGGGATTGGGATAAGAAATATGAAAAATCCATTGTGTGTGACTTAGAATGGGGTGATCTTGAGGAGGAAGCAGCTATGTTTGATGAAAATGAAGAAGGGAGCGAATCTGAATATGATCTTGAAGCCAATGATCCTGAAGCTAATGTAGACGTAGCTGAAGAGAATTTTTCCTCAGATTTCTTGACCGAAGAAAGCTCTTCTAGCTATAATGAAGGGAGGAATAGGAGACCACCAATCTGGATAAGAGACTATGAAACAGGAGAAAACATTTCTGAAGAAGATAATGAAGCTTATTTGGCTATGTTTGCAACTACTGATCATATTCGATTTGAAGATGCTGTGAAGAATAGGAAATGGAGGAAAGCCATGGATTTAGAAATGGAAGCAATAAATAGCAATGATACATGGGTATTGACGGAGTTACCTAAGGGAGCAAAGAAGGTTGGAGTGAAATGAATTTATATGACCAAGTTTAATCAAAATGGAGAAGTAGACAAAAACAGGGCTAGGCTTGTAACGAAGGGGTATACTCAACAACATGGGGTAGACTATACTGAAGTATATGCACCTGTGGCACGCATGGAGACAATTCGATTGATGATAGCACTTGCAGCTCAAAGTGGATGGACTATCTATCAGTTAGATGTGAAGTTTGCATTTTTACATGGTAAGCTGAATGAAGTGGTTTTTGTGGAGCAGCCTTGTGGTTATGTGCAAAAGGGAAATGAACAGAAGGTCTACAAGTTAAAGAAGGCACTTTATGGGCTTAAGCAAGCACCACGTGCTTGGTACAGTCGTATAAAGGCCTATTTCATAAAAGAAGGCTTTGAGAAGTGTGACTACGAGCATACTTTATTCATCAAGACAAGCAAAGAAGGCAAAGTATTAATTGTAAGTCTCTACATTGATGATCTTATTTTTACTGGAAATGATGATTCAATGTTTACAGAGTTTAAAAATTCCATGAAGCATGAGTTTGACATGACAGGTCTTGGTAAGATGAGGTATTTCCTTGGTCTTGAAATCGTGCAAAGATCTGATGGTGTTTTTATCAGTCAAAAGAAGTATGCTTTGGAGGTGTTGCAACGGTTTGGAATGGACAAAAGTAATTCTGTTCATAATCCTATTGTTTCTTGTTTTAAGCTTGTGAAAGATGAAAATGGAGTTAAAGTGGACAAGAGTTACTATAAACAGATTGTCGGTAGTCTCATGTATTTGACAGCTACTCGACCTGACATGATGTATGTGGTAAGTCTTATTAGTAAATATATGGAGAATCCTACTGAGCTTCATTTACAGGTAGCAAAAGGGGTGCTGAGATATTTGAAATGAACAACTGGTTTTGGAATTTTCTATAAGAAGGGAGGAGATGATGAACTTGTTTCATACACTGATAATGATTATGCTGGAGATTTGAGGATAGAAAAAGTACTTCAGGCTATGTGTTTTTATTAAGTTCAGGAGCAGTATCATGGTCATCAAGAAAACAACCAGTAGTAAGTCTATCTACCATAAAGGCAGAGTTTATTACTGCAGCTTCGTGTGCATGCCAAGCAGTATGGTTTAGTGATTGTAGCATTCAATTTAAGGGAGGAATTGTTGAGATTTGTTATTTTAGATGTTAGACTGCTTTAGTGGTTTGTTACCACTCTGTCAATAAATCCCTATTGTTAAGGGTTAGTTGTTTGATTGAATTAGTCTTACCACATTATTAGCATCTGATTAAAGGTGGGCTGTTATTTTTCCTATTTTCAAGCTTGCTTTGTAAGGCTATAAAATAGCCAAGTTTGCTCTTCAATAAACTGTACAGAGATTTCTCCCAAAATTTCCTTATCATTCTCATAAGTTTTTCTGATTTTTAACACTTGCAAGTTTGCATGTTTTTCTAGTGAGGATCTCACAGGTTTAAAGTGACAATCTCGCTGGGTTTTTTTTTTTCTAAATATCTCACTGGTTATATACTGACGAACTCGCTAAAAGTAGTAAATATGTGAGATCTTCACTTTTATAACCAGCAAAACTGTCGCGTTGTAAAAACAAATATCAGTGAGATTGTCACATGAAAATGTGCAATCTCGCAAGTTCACTTTTTGGAAATTAAAATGAATAGTGACCCAGAATTGGATTTCAACCAAAAATTGCTCACGTTTCGGTAAAATTCCCTTAGGGTGTGTTTGATTGTATGAAAAATTAAATTTCATGAAAAAATGATTGTAGTAAAATGACTAGAATGAAAATTTTGAACCTATTGTTTAATGTTACTTTAAAAAAATAAGAGAGGAAAAATAGAAAGAAGAAGAAGTAGATGAAAAATAAGAGGAAAAGGAAAAGGAGAGGACGTGGTGGTGGTGGTGGCAGCGACTGCAGAGTTGAGGGAGGACGTGGTGGAGGTGGAGGAAGAAGAAAGAGAGAGAGAGAGAGAGAGGTTGTCGACGATGGTGAGGTTGAGGTTGAATGTGATGTTGGCAATGGTGGTGATGGGGAAGATGAAGGGATGAGTTAAGGATTAATTTAGGGATGAAAAATAGAGATGGATTTCACATTATCACGCACACCCTAAAGTCTAATAAAAGTTCACTTTCCTATGAGTGAGAAAGTGAACTTTTGTTAGACTTTAAGATGTGGGTGAAAAATGATTTTCCATGAAAAAATGCAATCAAACACATGAAAAATATTATTTTCCATGAAAATTGATTTTTCACCTTATTTTTCATATGCAATCAAACATACTCTTAATGTAATTCACTTGCTTGCTTGGTAAAAAATAAAATTGGAGGCATAGGTTGTGTTGCAATCGACCCGAACCTAATCCATTCTTGGGTCCAATATATCCAAATAATGAGCTGACATAGCACTAAGCCAAAAGTTGGATCGAGTTTGGTGATCAGTCAAGTTAGTGATGGATTCTCTATCTTATTAGATTGGTTTTCTTATTTATTTATTTATTTGGTCTTAGAATAGAAATAAAGAAGAAAATCAAAAGGAAGTAAAGAAAATACTCAACAGTATCTGATGGTGATTCCAGAGAATAGAATAAGTATGAAAGTCCTGTCTAGGATCAAACCACAGATAGAACTGCTGCTCTCTGTTACCCTTCCCTTGTGTATAAACATTGGTGTGAAGGATATAAGGCTCCCCACTAATGTTCCCTAGAAACTCGAAGTCTATTTCGTCTTGTCCCAATCCTTGTGAAGTCAACTGTAGTTCAAAATTATAATTAAAATTTTCTTAGCCATGATTGAAGATATACTCAGAAATTAATTAATAAAAAATAAAATTGACATACATAATATGTCGTTACAGTTCCAGCTGAATCACCCGGGACGAGTTTGATTTTCATGTCGATCTTACAGAATAGATATTCATTTTTGGATTGGAATCCAGAACCCGAGCCTTTATCCAAGGAGAGTTGTACAAGATCACCATTTTCAGATATTTTGACTCGATTCCAACCCCAAACGTTGTCGAAGTCCAAGTTAAAATCTGCATCAACTAAGAACAAGAAGATGAACAAGTAGAAGAAAGGAATCCTAGACATCTCCGAAATAATTGGGAGAGTGAGAGAGAGAGAGAGAGGAAATGAAGAAGAAGAAGAATAGATGAATGGGTTGGAAATAAGGTTAAATTATATATATATAAATGTATCTAGAGTGTTGAGTGCAACGTTGGGATCTGACTCATAATAGCATTCTTTGACAAGAGGCTTGGTGTCCCATATTTTTTCTTCATCTCTCTCTTACAAACATCATTAATCTTGGAAAAACTTTCACGGTGTAGAAGTCTGATTCAAATGTTTGAAACAGATGTCCATGCAAAGTGTCATGTAATATTGTAACACATTTAGTACGGCTTGGGTGGATCCTAATTTTTGAAACTTGCCTGAGTCAATATGGTTTGATTGAATTTCAAAATGACTCGGTGTATAGACTCAATGTGAAAAAACACATATTTGACAGCCCAAGGATGAAAATTTTCGTAAAAAATTTCATTGTCGAGTTTTTTCTTTTAATGTGCCAAAACCATCAAATTAATGAAAGATGGGAGAATTTCGACTACTCTAAGCCTTAGAATCTAAGACCTTGGCTTGTAGAATTTATCAGTTTTCTCATGGTGTCATTTGGACTAAGACAAGGGTATTGGCTCATTGGATGGAATTTTCATGTTCATCAAGTGTCATGACAATATGCTTAGAATAGTACATTTAGTAACGCTTCTTATTATATTTGCATTCCCTCTAGTGGGTTTAAATGTTGATGCCATGTTGAAAAATCCAATGGTATAATGGATTGTTCACAAGAAATACCCAAACTATTAAAAGAAAATTTATTGAAAAAAACAGAAGGAATATTTGTTGTAGATATTTTCTCACCTTTTGAAACCTTGTTTAAAGTTAAAAATCTAGATTGCTAAATTAGATCAAGAAAACAAATAAATGCCTAGAAATATTTCATGAAGGAATTGTTGCTTTTGGGCCTAGAAAGTAAGAAAAAAAACATTAGCTCAAATTTAGTATTTTTCGTCTTTGCTTGTGTGTGATGTGGAGTTGAAAATCCGTCCGCCTCGAGATTTATGCTATAAAAGACCCATCACCTAATCTTCTTAGTTGCCTCGATTCCTTTTCGATGGGTTACTTTTCAAAGATACTTTGACATTCAAGTCACAAGAGCAATGTGTTTCTTAGCCTATCGAAAATATATATATATATATATATAGGGTCGGGTTCCGTAGACTCACATTACGACTCACATTGCGACACACCGTTTTGTCTTATATGGGCAAAAATGTTTGGAATGGGCTGATTTTTTGTGAGGATGATCTCTATGGTGAGGAGATCATCCTTGCCAAAAATCAGCTCATTATCAAACTTCTAGCCCCATGTTTACAAGTTGAAAATTTTTAGACCGTCCAATTTTTGTAAATCAATTTTGATGGGGTTAGAAGTTTTGGAATGGGATGATTTTTTGCCAGGATGATCCCCTCATCACAGAGATTATCCTCACAAAAAATCAGCCCATTCCAAGTATTTTTGCCCATATAAGACAAACGGTGTGTCGCAATGTGAGTCGTAATAGGGGTCGTAATAACGCTATCCATATATATATAAGAGCAATCTTACAATATCGCCACACTAAATTGAATCACAAAAAAAACTTTAATTGATCTTCTACTAATAATTAAATTTAGAGTCTTGATAATACGACTCCCCAAGTGGCATACTCAATCGACTTCCTAACGTGGACAAGTTCGGGAACCATAAATCTGTACGCCTTGAGATACAATTTTTTTTAATGGGAAACTGCAATTGTGTATCCCGAGGTGCACAGATCTATGGTTCCCAAACTTGTCACGTAATAGAGTCGTTGAGTATGCCACCGAGCAAGTCATATTATCACAACTCTTAAATTTAATGCTGTGAGAGGTTATTCTTGTTGTGCAGATTAATGTAGGAATAATTTTCTACTAATGGGCTTCATTAAAGATTCAAGGGGTTCCCCCTATGTTGGGGTTCGTGGGGGTGGTGCTCCTGATCCGAATTACATGTGATCCAAATCCTTGAATCCATCTAAAAACTTGACCCAACCAAATAAGTGTATTTTGCATATATCTTGTACTAAAAGCTATCCATTTTCATTTCTTTGGTAATATCAATTGATCATATTTCTTGCTCCCACATAATATCATAATGAACTGATTTATGACAATAACTGTCCTCTTGAATACAGTAGCTCATAAGATGCCCCCAACTTGACCCGAAGCCAGACCATGATGTGGGTTTGGGTTTCGGTTCAAATTGGGACGGGATCAAATTGTTGGATAGAAGAAAATTTATACATTTATCTTGTTTACACATGTATTTGTATCTGTAGACACCCCAATTTGAACAGGCCCTCACTCGAAAGGGCCCAAAAATAGTATTTTTTCAATAATTTGACCAACGGACCTCGATAGCCCGAATCATCAAAATATGGTACTTTCGTCAAAAATCAAAGCCTATAAAACCTTTTAACAGGTTATTTGGTCCACCAAAAGGACCTGGCAAGCTCACATCTACCCCGCTCCATGCAAAATGTCAATTTTCCAACAAAATAGACCAACGGGCCTCTAAGGCCCAAAACGCTGAAAAGTGACAATTTAATTGAACCAAGGCCCCTAAGACCACCCAATGGTCTAAGGGACCCACCAAAGGGATCGGACCCATCCTATGTTATCCCAACCTTTACAACTCCACGCTTACATAAAAAAAAATCGATAAAGTTCTCTAACATGCCCTAATTGCCAACACGTGGCATTTTTTATCGAACCAACGATTACAAAAATCTCAAAAAAATTAAAAAATTAAAAAATGTGAGACTTGGGATACCTACCCTTCCTCTACCTTCCACCGCTTCACCTCCGAAGCCCCAAACACTCTAAGTCAATTCAAGGCCTATGAACCATCAACTCTTTCCTAAACCAATTTCTAACTTTACCCTTAACCCAAAATCAATCCCATACCACTTAAACCCTAAAACAAACCTATCCTCAAAAATCCAATCCAAAACAAACCCTATTCAAGTCAAAATAACCCACAACCCTTCTAAACCCAAGCCCAATACATTAAAAGCCTACAAACCACTATCCATACCCAATTCATTATCCAACCCACAACCCTAACCCATTAACGACTATCTACATCAACCAATCACCCTCTCAATATCAAAAGATGACACATGTCATCATCCCCTTTCACCTCCCTCATCTAATCACCTACCTCCATTATCATTCCCTAAAAAAATCAACTAAATACATCACATTTTTCTCCAAAATCACCTCAACCCATACTCTAGCCTAACCTAACATATTCCCATTCTCTAACATCATCAACCACTCATACCCTAATCTATTACCATTCTCTAACATCATCAACCACCCACATCACCACCCATATCTCTTACATATCAACCCATCATTTTTTCTTAAAACACTCCAACAAAATCATCTCAATCTATACTTCCCTCATCATCAACCAACTAGCCCATACCCTTCTTTCTAATCAAACAATCACCATCAACCAATCAACCAATCTCATCACCTCACTCTTTCATCACATACGCCACATGGCATCATCCCCTTCCTCCTCCCAAAAACTAACCTACTAACCTCTTGCACAACCCATTCTTCTAAATTTAAACACCTCACCTCTTCAACCAACCTAACACTCCTTCTCCAAACAACCTTCTTACACCCCCATTCTTTCCATCAACAATCACTCATCTCACCCCCACCAAACACTCTACCCAAATGGATTTGAGTAGGATCCAAACCATTTGAATCAAAACCTCACCCATTTTCATTCTTTACAAAACTACCATCAATCTCACTCCAAATTTCATACCCTAATCTTTAAAAAAGAATGCTATTACCCATTCTCCTAACCTTTAACCCCATTATACCTCCAAACATCCTTCGAACACCTATAAATACCCCTTCCCTACTTCCAAAAATGGTTACCAAGTTTCACAAAAAAAAAAAATAATAATAATATTTTCTCTACTCATCTCTACTACTACTCTTTCATACCATCTTCTAAAAAAGTAATTTCTCTCATACTCCACTAAAGACCTAAGAAGCATAGAAGAAGAAGAAGAAAGAAAGAAGAGAAGGTTCAAGGTGGGTTCAAGACTACCCCCTCTCTCTCTCTCTCTCTAACATTCTCTTCATCCCTCTTCTATCATCCCCCTCCCTTTCGTTTTATTTTAAAGTTTAGGATGATTGGACCCCAATGCTAAAGATCTATAAGGGTCATTTTCATCAATGAAATAACCCTATGATCAAGCCGAAAGTAACCCCTATTTAGGGTACAAATGCACCCACGTGGTACTTTTTTTAATTGTTTATTTTAAATTAAAATGACCGAGTTATTTGAGGTAACCGCCACGTGACGGGGAGAAAGGGGTGCCTAACACCTTCCCTTTTCTCCAACCGAGCCACTTACCCGAATCTCAAAGTTTGATCATCCCTTATCCATCGTGAGTCACTAAAATGTCAAAAATGTTATTTTTTGAAAAATTTACATCGGGTGACCATTTATACCCACTTACAATATGAATAGTGGCAACTCCAATTCATCGTAGATGTGACCGTCGTAATGACAAAAACCACGTATCTACAATATCTTTTGGCCATTTATATTTTAAATGTCTGTATTAATTGAAAATAGGAGCAATATAAAGAAATAAAGAAGAGAAAAGAAGATTGGAACTTGTTAGGGGCTCCGAATAAATGGAATCCATGCTCCCCATCAATCATTATTACAGTGTTCCAGTGTAACATCTGGTCCTCATACCTAATTATGGTTCCAGTTTTAGTCAAAGTATTTTAGGATTTTGTTAAAGAATGCAATTAGTGATCTTGACTTCCAAATAAGCTTTAAGAAGTTTTTATAATCACTTGAAATGTTGACAATTGCATATAACTTTTGTAATCTTATCAGTCTCTGAAGTCAAAGCAACGCCCACCCCACCCCCCAACCCAACGCTCGCGCGCGCACACACATAAACAAACAAATTGTGCCCAATAATGCTAATTTTCAAAGAATGTGACAGGAAAATCATTACTTCAGTGTGCTCCATTAGTGTCTAATTTCAAACTATTTGACAAGAAATCAAAGCTATGGGTGACAAGTGTTTTCGGCATAGTTTGGGCCAAACTTCTAAAATTCAGGCCCATGCCTTGACTCTAGCACAAGCCAGATCTGGTTGAAAATCCATCCAGGATTTGGCCCATGTTGGGCCTATGGGCAGTTTTTACACACCTAGGTTGACCAACATGATTCCCACGTAAGCACCCCCCGAAAATAAAATATAAGGATTGGCCCCTACAAACAACAAATTGGGAGTAAGACGTTAACTCGTCTTAGGTATACTGTTTCTTTTAATCTTTTTTTTTTTTTTATCATAGATTTTGCTTGAAAACATGGAAAGATTTGCCAGAGTACAAGTTACAAAATTTCTTTGTCTCACTTGTATTATTACAAGGGAGATGTGACTTTTCTTTAATTTTGTTGTACATTACTCTATTTTACACGTGTCACCTTCTCGAATCTTAACCACCTCACTTATTTACAGATACCAACTAAGCCACATACTATCTTGAATTTTAAATATCTATTTTAGTCTTTAATTTTCCTCAATTTTTTTTTTTTTTTAAATCTTTTTTCTTGATGTTTGAAGGTTAAAGGATATAGAATCTTGAGATTGAAAATGAGGGTAAAAACCTTTATTGTAGAGGTTGAAGATGATAAATTTTGAAAAAGAAATCAAAAGCTGTTAACATTCCCATTATTAGGATTCAATGACTGCAAAGACCTATTTTTTAAAAATATGTATAAAAAAATCCCTTCCAAAAAAACATGGACTATTTAGTACCATTTTTTATATCAAATATTAGTCTAAAAAGGATTTTTGAAACGAAAATATTGTAATTACCCTTTCAACGATTTTTGAGATTTAAAGAAACGTGTTTATTTGAGGTACTTGTATGTTTGACCATGGTCATCTCTTACTAATTTTAAATTATTTTCCTTCATTGTTTTAAAAATCAAACCAAACTAATTAATTGATCAAGCTAGACCGAAGAGTAATCTGAACAAAAGAATAGAGAGAGAGTTTCTATTGACACACTAACTTTTACTTATTCTCATCCAAACAATTATTCCTATTTATTTTAATTAGATTTAAATAGAGTGTAATAAATAAAAGTTGGGGTGCCAATAGCATCTCTATTTTATTTTTATTTTTTTTAAAATTTTATTTATATGAGTGAATAGTGTTTTAGAGACGTGAATAGTGATTTGAAACCTGGGCTGTTAATTTGTTGGAATTCAAAAGTGGATGAAGGCTTCAAAATGAAGAAAATACCAATTTGAAGCCCCTGGCTGGAGTTGCTCTTAGTGATTAGAATATTGTGTCCCAATCCTTCATGCATGTTGGACTAAATTAATGTGTTATGTGTTAGTGGCAATTATCAAAATTGCTCTCTATAGAAAGTTTTTTTTTTCTCCAAAAGAATAAGGCTTGGAAAAACATTTCTCCTTGACATTTTACCTCACAGTGCTCACAGGATCTGGGATCAACCAATCACATTAGCTATGCGTATTGAGGGCATCCCCCAATTATACAAAATTACTGAGTCGGAATCGTATGCACCACGAGTGAAGGATTGAAACCCTCCTCCCACACGCTTCAATACACGTCAGGTAAGTCAAAATTCAAGGATATTTTATATACTAATTCTTTAAATTTTGGCTTACCTTACATGTACTGAGGTGTGGGAGGATAGTCTCAATCCTCCACAATGGGTGCATTCGATTCACACTCAAAATTACCCTCATTACGTTGCATGTGTCACGTAGTGGAGAGCCTCTGAACACTGTGAGGAAAAAAATATGAGAATTTTTTTTTTCGTAAGGCTAGCCCGACCAGTCTACAGTCCAAAGCTATGTTTTAAAATTCACTCTTTTGACTAGAGTTAACTCAACATCTTTCTCGACTTGGACGAGTCGAATAAATGTATATTAAATCTGTTAAAATATTTAAAACACATGTAAAAAAAATTGTATTTATTCATTTATTTAGAGAGTTATTATTACTAACACCATACCAACTGTGTGCAACCCTCTTTATTTATAGATAAATATTAAATTTAATTGCATAACTCGCATATGTAAGTAGAGAGATTAACCGAGCTTAGAAGTAGGGGTGTCAATTGAGCCCGTCGGCCTAGCCCGTCCGAGAAAACAAGGTTTGAGGCCTTCATATTGAACCCTCAAAGATAGGGTCGGGTTCAATAATTTTTGGTCCGTCAAATACAAGTAGGGCTAAGGCCTTATAGTGCCCAACCTTGCTCACTAGTAAATCTTCTAAAATTATTTGTAATATATTTATTTAGATGAATATTTTTTTTTGTAAAAGTAAAATATATTGTTTAATTACAATTTAATTTTCATTTAAATTAGAGAGTAAATCCCTTACATGAGGTGATCTTTTCTTTCTAAGTCCATTACATGCATACACATCATGTATACCCTCACCAATTCTAAAAGGCTATGAGTTAAGTTATAAATTCCTATGGACATCTAGCAAACTCTTAAAGCCAACAAAAATAACCCCAAGTGGATAACACTCTCATGCATAAGATCTTGGTCCTATTATGATTTTGTTCAATCTATGAACATCACGTATGGATCAAGCCAACAAATAAAGACTTCTAAGGGAGCACATAAGTAGAAAAGGGTGCTTGGAGACTCAAAATGGTGAAGTCCAATAGATTTCCTCCAAAGTTTCAAGCCCACAAAAAAATCCAATAAGTACCTACTTTTTGTAATGGCTTGCTCATTCCTTCCTTTGGTCCATTTTACAAAATAAAACTATAGTTCCTTTAATCTTTCTATGGTTCTCTCTATCTTCAAAACTAAAAAAATAGTTTTCATGCATCATTTTATGGCCATACTTTTGATAACCATCAATGTATAAGAGAGACGAGGTGTCTAACACCTTCCTTGTCCTTTAACTGAACCTCCTTATCTAGTCTCTAAGTAAACATTTTCCTTACCCATTGAAAATAAATCACTACAAGCCTAAAAGAATTTCAAAACTCGTCTTTTGGTGTTCGTTTACACCTAAGCTTCTTGAATGGTGACGACTCCAAAACCCCTTATAGATGAAATCAAAACTTTGAAAAACAATTAGCCTCACATATCTACATTATGCTTTTTTTTTTATTTTCCTTTTGTGAATTAATATGTTCACCCTCATGATCTTGGGCAATTAGAAATCTAAATTAAAGTTTCATTTATTTGTGTATTATGTAAGATGCAATGTAATAAGGTGTACTGTGCTACACCATATCATTTAGGATTAGATTTGAATAGTTGATAGATTGATTTAGACTAGGGTGATGATTAGGATAAATTACTTTTTAGATTTAGGATGATTCATTCTTCTCTTTTAATTTTTCTATTTAAACCTGACTGAGGGCTCATAGTAATCATCCAAGAATCATAAATAAATTACTTCTTATGGTATTAGAGATATGGATCAATAAATCATTTCTAGATTGAGCCTCTATATCATACATAATCAAGCTCTTAATATCATAAAGAGCCCCTGAATCCATAGTGATCAAGTTCCGTCTCTATTTTTTAGCCTCAGAATCCTTCTTGATCAAGTTCATCAAGGCCCAATTATCTCACATTTTCAGATTAAAATTCATCAGGTTTTTATCTAAGCCTAAATTGATCATGGCCCAATCGAAGACTAATTGAGTTGAGCTATTTGCTCATCCTTATCTTCCATTGGCAATTAATAATTTTGGAATTATCACTTGGGTTATGACATAATTCGATATCTATGATTTCTTAACAATCTCTCGAGCTTGCAACTGCATGCGACATATCTATGCAATGATGATTATTATCTTACTAGATAAGAACAACAAATTTCAAAGATTCATATTTTTGAAAATTACTGATTTCAACAAACTAAAGTTGATCTTTGATTACCTAATATTAGTTTGCGGGGTCGGGGGGGGGGGGGGGGGGGGGGGGGGGGGGAGGGGCATGTCACAATGTGAAAAAAGCCCAAATTTGACAGTCTTGGGGGCCGTCAAATTTCATAAAATTCGACTGACCAAGAGGTTAAATTGATGTCGAATTTTTCATTGTCAATTTTTTTTTTTCGGCAGGCCAAAAATTTTCATATTAATGAAGGATGAGAGAAATTCGACAGTTCTAAACCGTCAAATTTGGGAACATCAAGAATTTTGATGGTCCTAAACCGTCAAAATTTAATTTCTAAAATTCATGGGCCTTGGCCCATCAAAATTTTATGTCGAATTTTCCAGTTTTCATGTAGTGTGTTAGAGTATTATATAGGATGCAGTGTAAAAAGATGTACTGTGTTGCACCATATCATCTAGGAATAGATTTGAATACCTACTAGATTGATTTAGATTAGGATAGATTACTTTATAAATTTAGAATGATTTATTTTTATCTTAATTATTTTAATGTTTTCTATTTAAACCCTACTGGGAGCACTTTGTAATTATTTTAATATTTTACTCTTACTTTATGAAGTTGTGGTCAATGTTTTTTAACAAATTTACAATTACCCAAAACTAACCAGAGGTTTTACTCTTCTTCTTCCATGTTTTCTATTAGTTGGCTTGTCTGCAGTACTGAAGAACTACAACTTTCCAACCTATATAGTTCATGGAGTCAATATTGGGCTCTAAAGCGTTTGCTACTTGGGACTTTTTGGCTAGGTCATCATACCTTTCTCCTAATGATCAATAGATATATCAAGTGTTTGACCATGCCACATTTATACCTCTAATATATACTCAAGTTGAATTAAATTTTCTTCATATTGATATAAGTTTGGTTAGGTTCATGGATTAAGTGTTGAAGCAAAGAGTTGACCCTGCTAGTGCTGAGATTAAGGGGAAAAAAAAGTTTCCAAATCCAGCCAAGGTTACTATTATCAATAATTTCTTAAGCGAGGCAGATCAAACCTGTTGGTTAGTACAGGCACAAGATCAGAAATTAAAAGATTAAATAATAATCAAAATAAGTTAAACAGTGTACACGTTAAAGGCTCGATGAAAATTGCTTTCTTTGAGAGGATATTTTTCCTTAAAATGCAATTCAATGAAATTTGGTTGCATATTATATGATTTCGAGCAACTTACAATGATAAAAGAAATTCAATTAAATCGGATTGACAAAAGAGTGTTGAACAAAGTCCAAAAAGGACAAGTGTATACATGGAATACTTAAAAAAAAAAAAAATGGAGTTTTTATGTGTCTACTATCTCAAAACTCTTTATTTAAAGACTTTAATGCACTTATTAATGGATTTAAAATAACAGTTGGATTTTATGATACATTTTCCTAATCAATCTGACCAATATTATCAAGATCTAGCTGTTAAGATTGATATGTTCCTAATCAATCTAATCATGGTTATCAGAATCTAGTAGTTGAATTAGAGGGTCACACTTTTTCAAAGTCAAACACAAAGGGTTGCAACATTTTCCTTATATATATCCAACACAATCAAATGATCAAAGCAATTGATGTCCTACAGTCAAGATTGAGTGGATTGATTAATGAAAGAACGGAATCTCCAGTACCAAATAAGTAAGGTCTTCATGTGACGTGCAAAGGTGCGCCTCTTAAACATCTAAGTGGGACTTAGCATAAGGATAAGCTTTTCCTAAGAAGTACAACAATCTCCAGAAAATTTGTAATATTATGTCAGGCCGATATATCATTTAAAGTAGTTTAACAAAATTCAAAGGAGGTAAAATCTAATTGCTTGGATCATGGATACCAAGATGATTAACCAAAATTATTCCATATGATCGATATTAATTAGAAGAGTCTTGATAATATGACTCGCTAGGTGGCATACTCAAATGACTCCATCACGTGGACAAGTTTGGGAACTGTAGATCAATACATCTCAGGATAACACGGTTCCCTCACGATACACTTTTTATGGGGAAGGGCAATCATGAATCCCAAGGTGTTCAGATCTACGATGCCCGAATTTGTCACGTCATTGAGTCATTTGAGTATGTCACCTGGCGAATCATATTATCATGACTCATATTAGAACCACAAAGCCCGTAGGTGGTGAGTTTGATACCAATATAAGTATTAATTCCTCAAGGGCCACCCGCGAGGGCGTACCCTCACTTACTTGGTGCATGTGACGTGCAGGTGTGACACGTGCCCTTGGACTAGTCCTTGGACAAGACCATGATCTATGGACACTGCCAAATACAAGCCCTACACGCTGTCTTCAGGGATATTTGGCTATAAAAAATTAATATTTGAACCACATAACCTATAAATAGAGGAGAAAGATGAGGAAAGAGAGTACATGAAGTGGAGCAAGAAGAATACTTGCACTGATTAAAAGCATTACTGACCCGATCATCTGAATGTAATTGAAAAGTCGTGTACTATATTGTGAAGATCGAGGCAAAATGAGATTGAATCTCGGCAATTTCCATTGAAAGATAAGTACAATATCAAAAATTCCCCCACCATCACTTTTTGGAATTTTACTGAAAAATCATTGAGCTAGGTCAGTTCAACTGTCTATATGAAATTCTGGATTTTATTGAGAATTCTTGGATGAATATTACATGAATCCTATTAGGATATTTGTAGAAATTACATCAACCAAGATATTAGAAACTAACCTAATATTAATATATTAATTATGTATAATTCTTAATTTAGAATATCTTAATAGATATTACTAAAGATTTTATTTTGAGATACATTGACAATGATACAATGTATCTCATGCATCATAATATGATGCATCTCTTACGGTGTAAATTATTACACTTTCGATAAATTTTTTAGTGAAGTCATGTAAACTCATGGTTGAACTACTTTGATCCAATCCGATGACTTCTAATCTCTTCCATGATGATATGTTTCCCTTTTCAAAAGTTAGAACTTTATTAGTTCAACTTAATTGAAAAAGACAACCTTTTTTTTATTTTCTAATGACGGGTCCGAACCCATAGGCCCGACTAGCAGGACGAGGCAACTGGATTCTTAGAGCATCATATCTCACCCAAATTCCCTAATTACATGCAATACCTCACAAACCATGCATACCAAGTAAATAAGGATAAATCCATGTGGGTGACCAACAAGCACTACGTGAAAATAGGAAAATTCGACAGAAAAAATTGACGGGCCAAGACCCAAGAATTTTAGAAACTGAATTTTGATGGTCTAGGACCGTCGAAATTCTAGATATTCCTAAATTTGACGGCTTAGAGCTGTCGAATTGCTCTCATCCTTCATTAATTTAACATTTTCGGCCGTCAAAAAAAAAGTTTGACAATGAAAAATTCAATCCTTTTGTCCGTCAAATATGGACTTTTTTCACATTGTGAAGGGGACTTAAACTCAAAATCTCTCCAAGAAATGACAACTTTGTTATGATTTTATAGTAGTTGAATACATATAAATCTAATGACTATATCAATAACGAATTGAATCTTTTATCTCTCATCAAGATTTGCAAAATTAGATAACAGATTACTACTTATATTGATGAAGATAGTGATGTAGATCTCAATAACAGTGCTTACTCAATGGAGCATTATCTTCTTACTAGTGGTCAAACATTTGCAAGGAACACGGGGCCAGAATTATCATCCAAATGATGTAGAGGAAGATGAAAGCTGATTAACGGAAAATGGAGAATTTTCCTTGAATGGATGGCTCTCTTTAAATGTTCATCTCTATAATCCTACTTCCTGGTTGAATAAACACAAATATGTCTCCAAAAATCTAAATGCTTTTATCGAGCCAAAACATATAGTTTTGAGCTAGGGTGGAGCCGGGGTTTTATTTTTCACTTATTATTTTTGGGATAATTTTGATGTACACTGTGAATATTTGAGATATCCTCTTTTTTCCAAACTATGCCATACCCCTTTGCCCCTTCAGGAGAATATTCTAAGGCTTGTGTTTTCCAAATGATGACATGCTCCTGTTGGCTTCTGTTGACTCCTTGCACACACACACACACACACCACACACACACACACACACACCTCTCCCCTCTCTCCCCAAATTTTGGACACCCCTCTTAATTTTTGGTAATATTTGAAACAGCACCTTATGTTTTCAAATTGATAACATGCCCTCTTTGACCGATAGTAACTATGGTTAATTCAAATAAATTTATTTTTAAAATGGAATGAATTTTGGGAATGTATAATTGATGTTTTTGGATTTCTTACCAAAGAGCATTGTCTTTGACCTCCAAAAAAATCTTATCTTCTTTTTAACATTTGAATGTTGATAAAAGTAATAAAAATTAGTTTGAAGAGAAAAAATGTTATCATATTTCGTGAATCATCGATTAATACGTTGATTGTACAAATGTTATCATATCCACATGTTGAATTCATACAAAACTAGTTTTACGCGTAGGTGGAGAATTTTGTAACTATGGTTTGACTTTGTTGGTCTTTCCACCCACACGTAAAACTATTTTTTTTAAATGATTAATTTTTGTATGATCTAGACATCCTTCTACATTTTGGTGAATATTCATGGTATCCATGTGCTTTCAAACTGACAACATGGCCTATTTAACCTTGTTCTACTTTTCAAGACTAATTTAAAATAACCTAAATACCGACATGTATCAACCTATAATCAAAAACCTTAAATTTTTCTTCTTAGAACAAGTCATTTTCATGCTCTTCAACCTCTATTATAAACTAATTATAACTCATCTTCAATCTACTTTTTGGAACCTTCCCATAATCCTTTGAAAAACTTTATATATATATATAATATATATATATATATATATATATATATATATATATATATATATATATATATTCCTACAATTTTTTGTTAAAAATTTCTATCAACTTCTATTTTGAAAAGAATCAAGATAATCTTACTACACCACGTGACACTCTCAATCGACTCTCCTGACGTAACAAGTTCAGGAGCCGCAGATCTGTATGCCTTGGGATACACAAACTACACTTCCCTATTAAAATATGTATCTTGAGGCTACAGATCTATGGCTCCCAAACTCGTCACATCACAAGAGTCGATTGGGTATGCCACGTGAGGTAGTCAAATTATCACGACTCTTTCAAAAATTCTAAGTTATTCTTTCAGTTTGAAGGTTAAAGTAGATTTATCTTAGAAGGTTGAAGAGAAGGGTAAAATTCTTACCCAAGAAGTAGAAGATGAAGTGTTTTGAAAACAGAAATCAAAGGATTTTGATTTTAGATTAAAGTCATTTTTATTATCATCTTAGAGAAGATGTAGGTTAAGGGTCATGTTGTTGTTTTTGGTGAATATTTTAATATTTGAGATCCCTACGGTCTTCTCTAGTAGACTAATGATAAATGATCTAAATGCCATTTTCTTCAACCTCTATCCAAAACCCCTCCAATTTTCTACCCCAACCCAATAATTGTCAAGTTCTTCAATCTTGTCAGCTAACCCCTTCCCCTTCCCCCCAAGGAAAACCCTGGCTCCGCCCTTGCACTACGTCAAAAAAGCCCAAATTCTGTACTTATTTAGAGTTTATTTCGACGGCCCAAATCTCACGTTTATATTCGCCGGCCCAAAACCAGCAGTTAAGCCCACTATAATAAATCGACATCCCAGCCCAACGAACACTACGAGATTTCGGCGCTGCTATAGCGGTAAATTCGACAGCTCTAACCCGTTGTTTTTATTTCGTCGGTCCGAAGCCCACGTTTCGGCCCATACAATAATTCGACAGGCTTAGCCCACTGAATTTTTTCATCGTTTTACCAGCCCAATGAACTCTCCCTCTCTCATTCTGTTTCATTCTCTCGCATGAACTCGATCTCCTCTCTCATTCTGTTTCATTCTCTCTTCTCGATCTCTCGAACTATCGGACTCTCTGTCTCTCGATCGCTCTGATCTGTTGAACTCTTGGTCTCTCAAAATCTCTGATCTCTCAAACTCTCGATCTCTCTGATCTCTCGAACTCTCCTCTCGATCCCTCGAACTCTTCTCTCTCTGTAAGCCTCTCTCGATCTCTCCTCTCTCTGTATTTGATCTCTCTTTCACCTGTGATCTCGTCATCATCTGCGCCGTCCAAGAACTGAAGCTCAAATCGAAGTACTTAAGCGCAAATCCTTGATCTTCTCTTCTCAGCCAACTATTTTCGAAAATCAAATTGAGATAGCCATTTGATTGGTTCAGTTCTAGTAAGTATTGTTTCACATTTCTAAACATTTTCTGTAGAAATTGTTAAATTCTTCATCAATTTTTAAATTCTTCTGATTCTTCATCAATTTTCCCTTGTTTTTAGGGTTTTTTTAACAGTTCAATTGATTTTGTTTAATTTTTCTCAACAAAATTAACTTATAAATAAATTCTTATTTATTTCCTATATTGTTTTTAGATTTGAATTCTTATTTAAATAAATTCTGGTTTGATTAGGTACTTAATCTATCATTTGGAATCTGATGTTACACTTGTCTGTAATCTATCAAGTTTTTTTTTTCTCTGTTACAGCTTCTAACTTACCAATTTCCATCAGATTAGGCATTTAGCTCACCTATAATGTTGATTGAGTTTGACTCATACATACATTCAACATCATGTCAGCAATATAATCCATCATTCTAAGGCATTTAGTAATTTGCATTTGGTTACTTGGAGATTGAGTAGCGTTACATATATTCAAATGTATAAATTGGAAAACTTGACCAAACTCTGAATTGGAACACTTGATATATGGTCTGACTTAGGTATTTATCTCATCTCGATATAGGCTTTGATTGACCTAGGTTTTACTTATTTCTAGTAAAAAGTGGAATCATGATTAAATAGGCAATATTCAAAATTAGAGTGACACAGCTGCATTTTCACTAAACTGTAACTTCAGGTCTGAGACATGTGTTACAATGAAACTCTAATGAACTTTCTACTAGTTCAATGTTTCCGGGGGTGGAAAGAAGTGAGCGTCATCTCATCTCATCTCTTTAAGACATAAGTGAATTTTCAAGTCAAGAGTTGGTCATTAAACTTTATTATCTAAATCCCTAAGCTATTTAAAATTTTCTATTCTGCTGTGTAGTTTGCATACTCTATTTCTTCTTAATTAAGTTGTAGAGTCACCCAGCAAAAGCAGATGCTAATACTACCCATATATACTGCAGTTTTTTTCCCTATTTTCATTATGAATGTAGGAGTGGAGTGTTCTGTAAGACTCATGAAATTCAAATATTTAATTTTATAGTGATTAATTTGAACAGGCATGAATTTTCCTTCTGTGAATTCATTTGTGAACTGTATTTGAGTTATTTTCCTATTAATATTTAATAGTACTTAGACTTGTTTCTTCTAATCAATTAGAGCATGACATGGGTTGGATCTGATCTTGATCCAATTCGGATAAGGAACAGTAGCCTTTGATTCATTTTTCCCTGTAGATGATGTTTATAATCTACCATAGTTTTTATGAGTATTCTACTGATGATGGTGCTTTAACAGTATTTGGACAATGTAGTGATTAGATAATCTATTGATGATAGGGCTTTAACATTGACCTTCAATTCGTTTTTATCCTGTAGATGTTGTTTTGATCTACTAAAATTCTTCTGAGTATGTGGTTGGATCCCTCCCTCACAAAAGTGCATGAAAGGAACAAAATACCACTAAGAGAAAATCTGTGGTTGGCATGAAAGGAAAACTCAGTTCAAAAGATTAAACAAACATTCACACCACATTACCCAGTTGAGTAGCCAAAAGCCAAAGAAATACTTACCGATATTCCCATGAATGTTAAATCCCTCATCCCAGCTAGGCAGGTGTTTTCTAGCCTTCCCCTTCCAATCTTCTTCAAAACTAGGAGATAGGTGTTTTACGTAGAATAGGAAGTCATCAACGAGGCCAACATATGATTATGAATGATGAATGTGAACCTGCCTACCCTATTGATAAGAATGGGAAATGTTATGTTCTGAACAATGTGGAGTATGAGCAAGTTCGCAAATGGGTACTTCGTCAGTCTACTGAGAATTCTCAATGGAAAAAGTATGTAGCAACAACTCAAATTTATTTTTATATTATATGAATTTAAACCTCATTAATTCATACTATTTTCTATAGGAAATATAATGATTACCTTCAAAGTCTTGCGTCAAGGGCTAATAGTCGAAAGATCAATTCACAAGTAGAGAAAGAAATGCCATACGCTCATTGAGTTAGAGAACAACTACATGACGATTTCAGCCCCTCAATCATAAAAAGGCTTGCTACCGGCCCAAATGCTTCTGTAATTTTATATAACGCATATGCAGTAAATGGGTATATTTTCTATACAGCGGAATATGAAATGAATTTATCAACACAAAACTCTGGGGTGTCAATGAAAGCTGTAACGAGTTTCCGGGCAAATGCTAGAGATACGAATTATGTAGATGAAGAAGTTACCTATTATGGTATTGTAAAGAAAATACTTGAGTTGGACTACCTAGATTTCAAAGAGACATTATTTTATTATGATTGGGTGCGTATAGAAGATTCAAATGGGTATATAGTTGATCGAGACACAAATTTGCGATATGTTAATCTAGAGAGATTGATGAGAAATATAAAAGTGGACGATGAACCGTTTATTCTTGCCTCACAAGCAACTCAAGTTTTTTATTGTAAAGATCAAAGTCGGCCTACAGAAGCTTGGCACGTGATTTTAGAAGCTCCAAAGAAATTGAATAAAGATGTAGACGCTTTTGAAAATCCTTTAGCATTTGCGGCAAGTAACGTGGATGTTTTATCATCTGTTCTTAAAGAAGATATCATTGAAAATGATGATGAAAACTAATTATATTGGTACGTTATGTATCTATTTATGAAAAATAGTGTGTTATAATAGTAATGATCTACTTTTATTTCTTTCAAATACAAATTCATTGTTGATATTGTGTAATATTTCTGCTTTGGTTGTTATTTAACTCACTATTTGATTTATTGCTTTCATTTTTAATCTTATTGCTTTCAAATATTTATACTATTTTTTTAATGTTATTCCATACAGGCCTTATGACGTTGATAGAAGATTCTGATAGCTCGTCGATGGAGAATTCTAATAACTCGTCGACATCGGATTCTGATAGCTTGACATCCTCGATTCCTACACGAGATAGTCATCAGAGTTTGTCGACATCGGATCCACATTCATCATCTGATTCACGCCTTCATGTGGAATTCAATACTATGGGGCAATGCATCGGGGATAATTCGACAGACTTATCGACCAATATAGGCCGCTATGCGATGGCACACGTACCACCTTTCTATTCATCTTGGAGGAAGGTACCGACGGAGTTGCTTGAACTTATTTGGCGTTTTCTCCAGGTAGTTTAAATATTCTATTGATTAGTTGCAATAATGATGAATCTTTTCATTATATTAGAATTGATTTATTTGTTTATATTGTGACAGTCCCGTTATGACATTTCTGAAGACTACAAGAAGTTCTGCCTACAGAAAGCCGGTCATGCATGGAGAGATTGGAAATATCGATTGGGGAAGGAATATTGCAAAGTTGGTAATACTGATGCAGAGCGAAAGTTGAATAAGCCCAAAAGTAGATGGATCAAACAGGATGATTGGGAGAAGTTTGTTGATTTAAAATCGACATCGGCTGACCAAGAAAAATGTGAGAAAATGAAAAAGCTTCGTAAGTAAAATAAAACTCCACACACAACCGGTAGAAAGGGTATAGCAAAAAAGGCAGAAGAAATGGTAAGTATTAATTTAATTATTAATTTACATACTCTATTTCAAATGTTAATTAATTTGTATTGCTTTTAAGATTGTATGCATTTTTGATGTGGCACATTTTTTATTTAAATAAAAAAAATATAAGACGGATGGTCGGTAGCCCACAAGAACAGAGTTTTTCATCGATAGTCATACGAGGAGTGATGGTAGTACTCTCACTCCTGAGTTGGCTAAATCTCTTGTAAGTGATGTCATTTTTTTGGTCAAATTTTTTATTTTTATTTTTGAAAAAATTATTTATCATCTTAATGTTTTCATTGTTTTGTAGGGTCAATTAAACAATCTTATTAAAGAAGATCCTAGCTTTGCCCATAAAGATATCGACCACGATCCTATTTCCATTGTATGTGTGACTTATATTATTTAATTTTGATATTTTATTTTCATACATTATATTAATCGTAGTTATGCATAGGTGTTTGGGAAAGATGGAAAAGGCAGAGTAAGAGGTATGGGAGGCGGAGTTTCAAAGACTTCATTACGTTATACAATTCAAAGTCGGAATTATACGAATAAATTTGAAAAAGACATGGTTAACTTAACTCAACTAGTTCATGCACTAATGAAAGATAAGAAGAAGAAAAAGAAGAAGAAGAACAAGTACAAGAAGAAAAAATCATCTTCATTTGAAGTTGGAGGTCCTTCTATTCAGGTAAAATGTAAAAATATTTTAACTTTAGCAATTCTTCATTTTATCTTTAGAGATTTTTCATTTAATTCTAATAGGCGACATCAGATTCCACAATTCCTAATAGGCGAGGAAGTAAAGAACCAGTATCAGAACCATTACCATCATTGAATAATGGTAAGGTATGCTTATTGATGAACTTTAGAAGGAATGTGGTCTACGCCAAAGGAGCACTAGTAGATCTTGAGAAGCCAGATATGGAGTATTATTCAATTTGTATCGATGAGATCATTGATTCTTCGGCTGAGCTAATGGATAGAGTTGGACCCCAAGGGACTTTACTTGATATTCTTTGTGGTGAGGTGATTAGATGGCCTAGGAGTCATTGTCGTGTATTTTGATAGGCATGAGGTAATTTCCATAAATCTCAATTCTGTTTTAGATTTTCCTAAGTTGAAATTGAATTACAATGAGTTATATATTGATATGCCCTTGCCAAGGTTTTTTATTCCTTTTTTTGAGTTCTAATTATTTGTGGTATTACACAATGACTCTCTGCTTTGTGAGAACTTGGCTTATTTTCTTATGAACTTTGTGCATGTGTAGGCTGTCGGGAAAGTACTCCCTGCACTGAATGGGAAATTATTTTATTTTGTTTTCAGTTTCATTGGTTGTTATAATCACTGTAAGACCTCGAGTAAATCTAATTGTATAACTGCAACATCTCTTCTTTGAACAAATCTGTCCTGGTATGCACGTGGCGTCCTTGTGCTCTTATTGGACATGGTTTGTCAATCCCTCACTTACTTATATTTGCTTCTGTGTTGTGTGCATGTTTCTTATATGTGCATAGAATGGCTTCAAATGCTGACTTCTATTCTTTTACTGTTCTTTAGTTACTTCTATTCTTTTATTGTGCAGAGCATGGGCAACGGCTACTTATCTATGAGTACTGTAATAATGGGAATCTCCATGATGCACTCCATGCTGATGAAGAACTCAATAAGAAGCTTTCATGAAATGCCCGTGTCAGGATAGCCCTTGGAGCTGCAAGAGCTTTGGCGTAAGTACATCATCCAGTTACATTCAAATGATCTTTGGATCACTTTTATCTTGTTCGTAGATGTTTTGATATGATAAGGATACATTGCATGTGTGTAGAAGGCATAGGAAATGTATTAAAAGATGGTTGAATACCTATATGGGTTATAGGCGTCCGGAGAAGTGTTTGCTGTTCGATTCGGAGTGGGGTTCATTCTTACAACGTGAAGGCCTTTCATTTGTGAGGAATTTTATGGTTCCAATATAAAATCTTACAAAAGAGAACTCAATGCGATTGGAGTTACCATCGATGTTTCTAAAGGGTGCAAATTACTTGCTAGTAAGCTGGGCTCTCATACCCATTTCGTAGTTATATCTCGAATCTACAATTACTTACAAGAATTCAAATGGGAGACAGACATTAAAGATGCTAGATGGATTTGGATACCAAATGGATGGCGAACTAAAGCCGGTTAATCCAAGAGAAATGTTGATTCAGAGGCAGCTGATTAGACTCGTACTCGATTTTCTTGCAAATGCTTCTCTTGAAATGGATGCAGAGAAGCGGCATCAGACGGTCAAATATCTTCTTGGTCTCAATGTGTTTGAGACCAAGGAACACATTACTGTAAGCCATAGCTTGTCACTTTCTTCGGGTAAGAGTGTGGAGGTGATGGCGAGCCGAATGATTCGTTGGGAGAGAAAGGATTCAAAACTTTTCCAAATGCCAGATTGAATGGTGATGCTAAATATACATGTCATCTTGTTTGATGAACCAGGGTAGCCAAGTTGATTGGTGACAAGAGAGCTATTGTTGCAGAAAGAGGCTTTAATCGACCTTATTCCAAGGTTGTCATCACCAATTGTGATTTGATTGATTAAACTCAGGTATTCATTATGTTTTTTGGTTTAGAAAACAGAGAGATTTTAGTTATTTTGCAGACTTATTTTTTTTATTGATGTCAACAACAAACCAAATGCAATGTTCTAAAAACAATTTGGGTTGGTCTTGAAATAACAAGAAAAGTTGGCTGGATTTGTTCTAACAGCCAAGAATATTGGATGATGACCACTATAGTCTCTAGATAAAAATAATTGCTTCATGCCTAGACCATATACTATAATGGTTATTTAACTGACATAACGGCCTGATCTAATCTGGAAGGGCTGGAGCTTGATTGGTGGGTGGGGGCTCTGTTTGCCCCCATATCATGTAAGGAATCACTTTTTTATTTTCCAGAGCTGTAAGAGTTTTCATTTTTTTGACATATTAGAGTTTATCAATTAGTGTTCGACTACTTTTCTAAAACTTTTAGCTGCCCTCAAGTGCAATATTTTTAAACCTCCCATGCAACCTCTCAAGCTCGACAATGCAAACCAACCATTTTCTCCGGTTTCTTGACAAAAACCATTTTCTCCGGTAATTGTTATCACAGCGAAAAAGTGGTTGAATCTTTGTCGGACTCCCATGATCTCTGCATTGGAGGGGACTGCTTTGAAATGTTACAGCAGACTTCTGCTGTTCTCCATTAGTAATAGATTCTTTGACAATGATTTCAGGTTTTTGCAAGGGTCGCTCCTGAGCAGAAGGAACTAATCATGACCACTTTCAAAACAGTTGGAAGGATTACATTGATGTGTGGAGATGGAACCAATGATGTTGGGGCTTTGAAGCAGGTATTTTTTTTTTTCTTGTACACCCTTTGAATGTAATGCATAGAGAATAAAAGAAGATTAGAATCGAGGAAATGTAGAAGTTATTGTTGATGCTCTCACTTCCAAAATAGAGCTGCTTCATGGCACTTCAGGTAACTAAAATATAGCCTCGATGGCACTCTATCAACCATTGTTACCAAGTGTAGGCAATATGACCCCCCACAAGCCTGATAAGCTCAGACATTATTATTGGGTGTGAGCATCCATGCATGTAACTAGTAAATTCTGGTCTGAGCATGTCGCCTTGTGCTTGCATTGTAATAAGGTAGGATTCACATAGAGCATTGCTTTTTTTTTTTTTTTTTTTTTGAAGATTTTTACACTAATCCAAAAAAAAAAATGAATAATAATAATATTATTGTTAAACCAATCTGGAGAATACTCACAAACATCCAAATCTGATACAAAACCAGGAAAGTCAAAGAAATCGAAGTTCGGATTGGAATCAACAAATTTAGGGGGGGCACTAAGTCTAAATGGAGATGGTCAATCAAGAAGCAAATCAAAAAGTCCCTCAGTAAGTAGCTGCCATCTGACGGCTGCAGAGAAACAACAGCAGAAGCTAAAGAAGCTCATGGATGAGATGAATGAAGAAAGCGATGGTCGTGCCGCTCCTATTGTTAAGCTTGGTGATGCGTCAATGAGTACTCTAGTGACCACTCTCCAGATGTAGGATTCGTGTTGCCTCGGGACTGCTTACGTACTCAGTGTTATGTACCTTAATGGTGTCAAGCTTGGTGACATCCAAGCCACCATCAGTGGCATCTTCACAGCAGCCTTCTTTCTCTTCATATCCCATGCCCGTCCTCTTCCGAAACTATACGATCCATCTGAATTTCATGTCCTCTTCATATCTAGTGGGATTTATTTTATTTTATATTTTTTTTTTGTAAGACTTCATTACATTGATGTATTTGAATATGATCTCAGGAATTCTTCCAATAAATATAAGTAATTTTTTTTTAAATCTTATTATTCTTTATATTATGAATTGAATGCAAATTGGTGTGGATCGGATGTGAATAGATGGGATGGAATGTGAATGTTGATGTGGATATAAATGTGTGATCGTCGAAAATATGGTAAGAACCTATATTCGACGGTCTTAAACCGTCGAAAATAATTATTCGACGGCCTTAAACCGTCGAAAATAATTATTCGACGGCTTATAGTTGTCGAAAATAATTATTCGACGGCTTATAACTGTCGAAAATATTGTATTCGACGGCTTATAACTGTCGAATTTATGAAAAATTCTATGGTTTTTAGCCGTCGAAATGTTTTTCGACAAGAAAAATTTCGATAGCCCCGTTCGACGGTCGGGACTGTCGAATTGATCCATAATTCGACGGTTTTAAACCGTCGAATTTTCGGTATTTTCACATAGTGTTGGTTTTGAGTAAATCAACTTTGTTACACCATTAAGACGGATACAGATTCATCAAAATCTAAATAATACTTTTATTTTTAATGTAGTGGAGCATCTAATTAAGAACTTATGATTTAAGCAAATTTGTTTTCCTAGGGAGTATGAATAACTCAAGAAAATGGCAACGGGAAAGTGAATTTTTGGGACAAAAGAATTGTGTCTTCGATTACACCTAGGTAATGCGAAAAAGAGAGTTGAGTTTTATCTTTTTAACATTTGGAGGTGGGAAAATCGTTTTCTTGGGGTTGGGATGGAAAATGATTTCCCATCCAGGGTGGAAGATTAGATTCGTCAAGAAAATGAATTTCACAAAAAATACACTATCATACACATAAGAATTTTATTTTCCAAACAATAATACACAAGGAAAAAATATATGGTTCTATGCACTGACACGTCAGGGAGTGTACAAAGAGCGTCAGGTTTTGCGGCGTCGGTTTATCATTAGTCTTGAATATATAATGACCCTATCCATAACGAATCTTTTCTCTCTCATTGAGACTTGTAAAATTAGATAACAAGTTACAATGTGTAATGATTTCCACCTCAACCCGACTGGACAACTCAAAAACTCACCGACGCGTTGTGTGCAAAGAATCATAATTTTTTTGCCTTAGGATACACAACTGAACATCCCCATAAAATCTATGATTCTTTGCACATGCCACGTCGGTGAGTTCTTGAGTTATTCTTTCAGGTTGATTTACAAATTCAGCACTATTACTATTTGTATTGATGAAGATGGTGATGTAGATTTCAGTTACAGTGTTTACTCAATGGAGCATTATCTTCTAACGAGTGGTCAAACATTTGCCTTACTCAATTCGATCCACTTATCATCCAAATGATGTAGGGGAATATGAAAGCTGAGTAAAGAATCCCTCAATCATAAAACTGAGAATTTTCCTCTGAATGGATGTCTCTTTTGAAATATTTATCTCAAGTCCATATTAAAGTCCATAGGCCTAACTCAACTTGTAAGGTGAGGGTTGTCGTCACCGCAAATATCGAACAAATCAAGCACCCAGGGCCGATATGGGACTATTGTCTTAACACCCACACTCACGTGGGACCACAACTTGCAAGGCCTGGAAAACACCTCAGCACATCAAAAAACAGTGACCCAACTCTGATACCATATTAAGGTCCATGGGCAAACTCAACCTTACAAAACGGGTTTGGTAGGTGAGAATTGTAAAATTAGTTAATAAATTACTATGTGTAATGATTTCTAACTCAACCCGACTGGATAACTCAAAAACCCACCGATGCGGCGTGTGCAAAGAATCGTAATTTTTTTGCCTAAGGATACACAACTGCACATTCCCATAAAATCTATGATTCTTTGCACATGCCACGTCGGTGAGTTCTTGAGTTATTCTGTCGAGTTGATTTACAAAATCAGCACTCAATTACTATTTGTATTGATGAAGATGGTGGTGTAGATGTCAGTTACAGTGTTCACTCAATGGAGCATTATCTATTAACTAGTGGTCAAATATTTGCTTTCACGTTCCAATCAGCAATTCGATCCACTTATCATCCAAATGATGTAGAGGAATATGAAAGCTTATTAAAGAATCCCTCAATCATAAAATGGAGAATTTTCCTCTGAATGGATGTCTCTTTTCAAATGTTTATCTCTAGTCCATATTAAGGTTATAGGCCTAACTCAACTTTACAAAATCAACTTGTAAGGTAAGGGTTGCCGTCACGACAAATATCGAACAAATCAAGCACACAGGGTCGATGTAGGACTATTGTTTTAGCACCCTCACTCACGTGGGACCACCACGTGCAAGGCCTGGAAAACACCTCCGCACATCAAAAAACAGTGACCCAACACTGATATCATATTAAGGTCCATGAGCTAACTCGACCTTACAAAACAGGCTTGTCAGGTGAGGGTTGCCATTACCTCAAATACCGCACAAATCGAGAACTCAGGACCAATGTGGGACTATTGTTCTAACAAAAGGGACCACACTTTCTGGTTGAGTAAACACAACGTCACCAAAAGAAATGTCACAAAAAAAACTTAAAACTAAAGAGAAATTCATCAAAGTGGCGCATGAAAATTGAAAATTTATCAAAATTGTGCACTATTCATTTTAATTCCGAAAACTATAAATTATCATTTTCAAAAATAAGTTATTTTTACCAAAACAATAATATTCGAAATGAACTGTGTTTAAAGGTGGAGTAAGCATAATAAGAGTTGAGAGGGGAAATGATTTTCCATCCAGGATGGAAAATTAGATTGACCAAGAAAATGAATTTCATAGAAAATAAACAATCATACACTTAAAAATTATATTTTCCAAACAAATCATTTCCCTACCCATTAATCCATTAAAAGTAATTCCCTCTAATCCAAGGGAAAAAGCAGGAGGTAGTTTGATCATTAAAGAAAGAGAATATAAGCATGTGGCGGTAATCCTTCAACAGATTCTGAGAGAAAGATAAGAACCAAAGGTTTGCTTTCAAAATGGTGGACAACTTCCGACATATCAAGCTAAGAGAACAAAGGTCATTTTGGGAAATAACATAACAGAAGGACAAATGCATTAAAACGGATTATCAAAGCTAACCATAACCAATCAGTTGGCAGAAACAGTCCCGAGTTCTATTGGGTCCCACTGCATGTGATTTTTCCACGTGTCTGTCGAATGTGGTTCATGCAAAAAATATCTTTCCATAATCGACCTTAGATTGCCCTTTGTAACTAAATGGGTCACAAGGACTGCTTTTTGTGGTTCCCTAAGTGAATTATTGGGTTAGCCCATACAACTCACGGGTCCTCCTAAGCTTTCCTGAATCCTTATTTACACTTTACCTTTTAAATCCCATAACTTCTACCATTATTACGAAAATGGGTCTCCCCATCCATTTCCCCACATGACCCAATGAGGAGATTGTTTATTAAATTAGTAGTTTAGAAAGCTGTTAAGAGTTCATGAACCAAGACACTTAACTTGATTCTCTTTTTGTCTCTCTGGCCCATGCATGTTAAATGCTAGTTCATAATGTATTTGGGAGATTCCCTTACATTTTGTACGCCTCAAGTTCAGTCAAACTATTTGACTCTATTCTTTTTCAATATCAGAAATCCATCTTCCAAATATACTTTGATGTTCAAGTTGGAAACAAACTAATTTTGGGATTATTTCTCATTCAATTTGTAACAACTCAAGATCATCAATGAATGAGCCTTGATCCACTAGTATTGTTATTTCTTCGATTGTTTGTTGAGCCACCAAAAGGTCTCTATACTTTAAGTTGGTAAGATTCATAGATTGATCAACAAGTCTTGTATTATGATCATTTTTATTTATTCACAGAATTACATATATTCTTTAAATTCTAATATTAATAGTTCTTTATGTTAGGATTCTCCATGATTCTTTTCAAAATCTCAAGGAATCAAAACTGTATAAGCATAAATTGGAAGCTCAAGATGACCGCTAGATTCATCCAAAATGTTGTCATCCTTAGAGTCATGCTAGGGAACATGTAAGGCATCCCGAGCAAACAACAGAATAGAGCATGAAAATGCCATACTCTTGCTCAAGAATTGTTATGTACGCCAACACAAGATAAGCTTTCATCCCTAAAATCATGACAAAAATTAATGAGATTGATTGCGATCATGTTCAATTAAAAAATAAATGAAAGAAACGTGAAGAAAAAATACCAAAAAAGGATGATAGTCTTGAAGTATAAAAAGATTAATTTTTAAAATTTTAAGATGATGATTTCCAATTAAAAGTAGATTGGGAATCTGACTTTGACATCAGAGTTTCTTTAGTAAATATCACACCAGTGCTTAAAACAGGTTTTTACAGATTTGAATTGAAAGCGTTATGCATCTTAAAGTAAACGTGTAAGTTTTTTACACCACAATAACTATCAATATTTAAAATTATTGTCATCAGTTACATTGTCTCCCATTTTGTTATTCTCAATCCATTAGACATATCTGATGGATCTTGCATGAATATGGAATGACCACTATGATCCAGTCCCAATGTACCACTTTTTTCTTCCTTGATCCGTGGAATGCTACAAGGGTTGTGTTCTTACCACACCTAACTCAACTCTCAAGACCATAGACATTTGGTCAGGATTAATTGTAGATTTTTACCTACACAGTACACACGTTATTTCTCCATCTAATTTTATAAATAAAATACAATGGTATATATATTTGATTCTTGACTTTTAGAAATTTTCACTCCGTACTATTTATTTGTTGGCTTTAGGGATGTATTTTGGTAAGTTCCATTTTATGATGGAACAACCAATCAAATCATATTAGGCTTGGTAATACCAGGCATTAGGATTGATTTCTTTCTAACTTTGGGTTACCCCTTCAGAACCTTATCACATTTTTTTAATTGACCTTTCCTCGGGTCTTTAATCCTGAAGCTGAGAAGAGATTCCAATCTAGATGAGAGGCTTATGCCTTACTGTGTCATCATCCACCTTAGGATTTTTGGCATGATAATTAACTTGGGTGATCCCTGATCTTGGTTATATCAATTATAGGGATCTTAAGACATCATTATGCATTTTTGTCCCCACAACTTATGTATGGTGTGTTTAATTGCGCATGGAAAATGAGTAGGAAATCTATTTGATTGGATTTTTCCATGAAAAATGAATTTTCGCCTTCATCTAAAAATCCAGAAAATGTTGGATTTCATTTTCTCACCTATCTCTTATGGAAAAGAAAATCCACCCAAGTTAATTATCATTACAACAACCATTACCACTACCATCAACCATCCTCTCTCTCTCTCTCTCTCTCTCTCTCCTTCCTTCTTCTTCTTCTTCTTCTTTCCCCTTCTCATTTCTTTGCCTCCAACCTACATCTCTGCCCTCCAACCCCACCCCCCTCACTGTCTTCTTCTTCTTCTCAATTATTTTTCCAAGTGTTATCAAATGACACAATCAATTTTTCCATATTACCCATTTGACTCCAACCATTTATTTCAAAATTTGTACACCTACCACAATTATTGATATCTCAATCTTAATTTGCGCCTTGAATTCTACATAGTGGTGTACATATAGTAATATAATAAAAATAAATAAAAAAGTCATTTGTTTTCTTCTTTTCTCTTTTTTTCTTTTTCATTTTTGGACTATCATGGATATCCCTACCCTTTGGGTTGGACTAATCTCACGGTTACAGACATCGCCCCCTTGAAAAGTCCTACATGCAATTGGTTGAGTCGAGGGTCAATTGATTCTAGAGGGTGGTCCCAAGGAATTCTTCACTTTGTAGGGTTTAAAACACTTGACTTACCCTTCTTGAGGAGCTTATCAAGGCTCAACTTGTCACTAAGCCAGCCCAAAAGCTTTATTCTCTTTTTATTTATAGATTTTCTAGTATATATCTTTGGGAACGGATCAAGGGACATATGTAAAAACAATGTAACATTAATAAATTTTCAAAATATGGGTTAGAAGTTTCGCATTTAATTGATTTTTTATGAGGATGATCTCTATGATGGGAAGATCATCCGAAAAAAAACAAAATTCAATCTAATCTGAAACTTCTAATCCCATTAAAAGTGATTTAGAACGTAGACTGTCGATTTTTTGCCAATTTTTGTCAATAATTTGTAAATCACTTTTGATGGATTTAGAAATTTCAAATTGAACTGATTTTTTGTGAAGATGATCTTCTCATCATAGTGACCATCCTCGCAAAAAATCAGCTCAATCTAAAATCTCTAACCCATATTTTGAAAAATCATTATTTTTACATATGTCCCATGAACAGCCCCTATATTTTTAGTAAGTTCTTTTATTTTAGAATATTTTAAAATAATTGTCGAAGTTGTAAAATTTTCAAAAGTACATGTGTAGAATGTAAAAAAAGCTATTACATAATGTTGACACATCATTCTCAAAGTGATAATACTATGTCATAGCTTTATTAATACTTGTACCACTTTCGACCAAACAAAAATGCAGGTAATTATTTCAAAATTTTCCCTTTATTCTAAGCAACCCACCACTGTATGTAAATTACTTAATCAAATAGGGGTAAAATGATAATTTAAGTTCCTTCACTCCAATTCCATCCATATACATGTACCGGAAGGTTTGAAAGCCAAAGATAGAGAGATAGAGAGAGGAACTTAAAAGAATTGATGGAGAGTGACGGCCCATACGACGCCTACAGAGAGTGTCTGAGAAATCACGCAGCGAGCCTTGGCAGCTACGCAACGGACGGCTGTGGTGAGTTCACTCTCGATGACACTGCACCGGTTTTGCTAAAATGCGCAGCGTGTGGTTGTCACCGAAATTTCCACCGAAAAGTGATACTTGTTGGTGGAGGAGGTAGCACCAGAGTTGGAAGAGAACGAGAAGGAATGGAGTTGATAGAGTACGATATGGGGCATCGTAATTCGGTGGAGACGAACGAATCGGAGCGGAGTGGGAAGAAACGGATCCGAACCAAGTTCACGGAAGAACAGAAGGAGAAGATGCTTGGGTTTGCGGAAAAGATAGGTTGGAGGATAAGAAGGAAGGAAGATCACGAGGAGGATGAGATCGAACGGTTCTGCAGATGTGTAGGTGTTAGTAGACAAGTGTTTAAGGTGTGGATGCATAACCACAAGAGCAATTCTTCGTCTCCTTCTCCTTCTCCCACCACTGCCAATGTTTCTTCTCTAACTCAATAGAGAAATTTTTATTTATTTTTTCTGTTTTTCTTTTTTTTAGTGTCTGTGACTTTTTAGTGTGTAATTTTTATTTGTTTTTAAAGTTTTCGACATTTTTTAGAAATTTTTTTTTTTTTTAACCAAAACTAAAACTATGTTTGTGTTTTTTTTTTTTTTTTTTCGTAATGATGGGGTGACATTGAATTTACTCTGATTCCCACATTTCTGATGTGGAGTTACACATATAATCCTAATGCTGTTTACTGTATTTCGAGGAGATACACCTACGGTTACGAGGGGCCAACGTGAGAATCGCAATAAATCCCAATGTCACCCACACACACTTTTTTTTTTTAACCATGGGATTTGTTTCTCATCCATGGTTTTAAAACTCGTCTGAGACCGAGACGTATCGCCCGAATTAACTCAGTATTGGAGCTGAACGAGACCAACTCACAAAGTCACTTTTTTTACCGAGATTTAAGACTTATGTTTTGTGATTTTTTGAATGAGGCGTCTCAAACGTATTAGAAAACTCGTCCGAGATGACTCGATATCAGGCCTAGACAAGACGAGACGCGAAACCGAGTTTTAAAACCATGTTTTCATGTCAACTCTTATGTTTGTTATTTATGTAAAATCATCCCTCTTATAGTACTTTGTCCCAGAGACTTTGGTAAAGTAGGCATAAAATGGGTCAGATTTGACTCGAAATTGAAGTGATTTGAAAATTGAGTTTAGCAAGTTTGGATCCTTGGAATAGCTCCAATTAAGAAATGGGTAAAATATATATATTCGGCACTCTATTATTTAGGCTACATGTTTTATCTTATATGAGTTAGAAGTTTTGGAATGCGTTGATTTTTGGTGAACATGATCTCTATGGTGAGAATATCATCCTTACAAAAAATCAGTCCATTCCAAAGCTTTTGACCCTAACAAAAGTGATTTATAAAAAATTGACAATCCAGATTCAACTTGTGTTGGGGCTAAAAGTTTTGGAATGTGCTATTTTTAGTAAGGATGATCTCCTCACCATAGAGATTATCCTCCTAAAAAATCAGCCCATTTAAAAGCGTTCAACCCATGTAGGATAAAATACATAGGGCAAATAGCAGTGTGCCAAACATTTCCCATATGTATATATATCTAGGGATGGTTCATAAGACATAAGTAAAAAACGTATGTAAAAACAATGGTTTTTCAAACTATAGGTTAGAAGTTTCGAATTGAGCTGATATTTTGTGAGGATGATCTCTATGATGAAAAGATCATCCTCACAAAAAATTAGTTCAATCTGAATCTTCTAACCTCATCAAAAGTGATTTAGAATGTGGACCATTGATTTTTTACCAATAATTAGTAATCACTTTTGATAGATTTCAAAATTTCAGATTAGGTGGATTTTTTGTGAGGATGATCTTCTCTACATAGAGATCATCCTCATAAAAAATCAGCTCAAACTGAAACTTCTAACCCATATTTTAAAAAATGATTGTTTTTATATATGATTTTACTTATGTCTCATGAACCGCCCCCTATGGATACATACATATATATGGGTAGCTTTTGGTAAACAAAATTATAAATAACGTTCTAGACAAAGTTTTGTCATATACGATCAAAAAATTTTGAAATAGGTTATTTTTTACGAGGATGATCTCTATGATGATTAGACCATCCTCGCAAAAACTCAACCCATTCCGAAACTTCTAACCACATGAAAAGTGGTTACAAACTAACGATAAAAAATTGGCAATCCTTGATTCTTCAACTTATAAACTAGGGTTAGATATTTCATGATGGGCTAATTTTTTGTGAAGATGATTTCCTCATCATAGAGATCATCCTTAGAAAAAAAAATTAATTTATTCTGAAACTTTTAGCCCATATAGGAAAAAATGTTTTGTCTAGAATTTTGTCTCTCGGACCTTGTGTGTGTGTGTGTATGTTTATTGTCTCTTGATTCGGCATTATCTGATCCAACCCGATTGTCCCAAATTTGGGGATGGTCTCTCCAAATCTAAAATGCTATTCAACTTGGCTCAGACAACGGCTTCAAATATGGTCTTAGTTAGCGTAAGGGTGTCAATGAATACCCAATTACCCAATGTATCCGAAACCAATTAGTCGATTTTGGATCCACCATCATGGACCCATTCATTTTAGATTTTGGTTATGGGTAACCACTAGCCATCTTAGGGACCAATAAGAAATGGATCTCCTTCATATACCTAATGAGTATCAAATGGGTACTCAACTATCAAATTTCTTTTATTTATAATATTTATAATAAAATTAGTAGTTTAATCAAATATTAACAAAGAAATATCTTGACGTTAATTAAAATGAAAATAGAAAGAATGTGAAATCTTTATTTTTCACCTTCTCTCTTCGTGAACATCAATTCATTTTCCATATTCTTATTTAATTTCAATAATAAATGAATGCTTCACATAGTAATTTTCTAAGATTTTCTTCCCAAAAGCTTGATTTACTTGAAGAAGTATTGTTGATCTTAACTCTCAATTGGGAATTACAAGTTTGATTTTTAAAATTTACCAATAATAATATTTTTATTAGATACTCCTCTTTTTTCTCATTCAAACTTTGACTTTCATGTGTTAGAACTTTGGCTTGTAAACACAAGAATATTGTATGTTCTCTTTTGAAAAGATAATGTTCAATCCATACATCTCCTACACTAGTGGAGCGATAGCTAGTTTTGGTATGTAGGAAGACATCACTATAGCGGAATCGATGCTTGTATTGCATTTGAAAAATTGTTTATTTTAATGGGCACTTTATGGGTACCTAATGGGTATTGGATTTTTGTAAGGTTGGTTCTATTCCCAAGGATCTCATATTAGAATCGATATTGATAAGAATCGGAATTAAAAATCAAAACCGAAGTTTTATTTAGGTTCCAATTCTAGGTGTAGAGGGAAATAACCGCGTAGTTATCTAGATCGTACACGTGTCTAAGTCGGTTGAGTGGCATCATGTACAGATCAGCATGTGGGACGTTACCCAACAGAAAGGCAGATCAAGGCAGTAAGTGTCTGGCTTGATCAGAAAGGTAATACAACACTGAACAAGACCTAGTCTATCAAGCAGGGCTGACCTAGTCAAAGAATATCTGTAATGCTAGTTTGTACAAGCCAAGCCCAGAGATTTTAGAGGAGATCTCCCCAGTATAACATATCCAATCCAGAAGATCTCTATTCTGTTTAGGATCCGAGGAATCAGGGGATTCTCCGGAATCACCTCTCGTGAGAAAGGAAAACCCTGATTCGAAGAAATGATCTATAAATAGCATGATTTACACAAAATAAGGGATCTTTTGGCAGATTGAAAGTCTTACCAGTATATTTGATTATTCTTCTACTTCTTTAACTTGAGAATCGAAAATTTTTTGACAGGTATCACATCAACATTAGCAAGGAGATAGTAGGAGTGACTTCGGATCTGTGAGGTAGAGTCCATCAACACCGTTCACCAGAATCTGACCCCACAAATCTAGCGTCATCCATGGGAACCCAATATCATATTGATTTCAGTCGAAACAATGACGAGATCCACTAGAATCATCAAAGTTAATACACCTCCACCCATAGTACCTACTACAGATGCTCAACTCTTGGCGATATTAGAAACCATGAGGAAGCAGCAAGAGGAAATGCAGAAGAACATGGATGACTTGGACGAACAAAATCAGAACCTGAGTTAGTATCTTGAGAATCAGCAGCCAGCAAGACAAGATTTCCTATCGAGAAATCCTCAACCTCTTGCTGGAGATGATCGCGTCTCAAATGCAGAAGGAAGTTATCAACCGTTGATCCTAACGGGAAAGGGAGAAACAAAAGTTGCCACTGATACTACTTGAGCAGAACCCACAATGGATATAACTTGAGAGGAAATCAGAGAGATGATCCAAAAGGAGAAGGAGACGATGAAGAGTATAGATATTGGTACAGTAGCAGCGCAAGCTGTTAGGAGAATTCAGAAGTCTCCATTTACAGTGGAGATCTTGATAATAGAAATCCTGAAGAAGTACATGCCACCACGTTTCACCCTTTACTCTAGGATGAAGAACCCAATAGAGCATTTATTCCACTTTCAACAGATGCTTGCACTGTAGGAAGGAACGAGGGCTTAATGTCTAGGTTGTTCCCCTTTAGTTTATAGGGAAACATACTAACCTGGTTTCACAAATTGTCGTGTGGTTCAATAGCTTCTTTTGAGGAGCTTTGTATTGTCTTTATAACACGATACATTAGTAACAAGAAGAGTGGCGGAGACGTGGACACTTTGTTTAGCATGAGAATGTATTATGGGGAAAGCCTCAGAAACTTCACAAGGAGTTTCAAGAAAAAGGCGATATTCCTGGAAAGTTGCGATGAGAAAACGACAATAGTGGCGTTCAGAAACTCTTTGCCATCTAGCCCAAGGTTGTATAAATTTCTTGTGAAGAGGAGGCCAGAGACGCTAAGTGAACTGTTTGAAATAGCAAAAAAATACATCAAATTGGAATATGAACCCCGAAACTCAGTCGAAAAAAGTAAGGTAATACATGTTGTGATGAAGCCCAGCAATCAACATCAACTACAACAACAAAGCAAGAAGAAACCGCTTGAGCAGGACAGAAAACAAAAAAAAAGGGACATATTCCTATATGCCCCCTAGCGAAATCTTATCGCTCATCGTGAACGAGCCTTACTTCGAGTGCCCAACACCACTTCTTCGAGATCAAAAAAATCGAGATGAGCGATAGTATGAGTATTACAAGGTGCGGGCACATACCACCAATAGGTGTCATGCCTTGAAAAGGTTTCTGTAGAGATTGGTAGAGCATGGCAGACTGAGGGACCTACCCAGAAGACAAAGAGAGAATCCATCCCGAGACAGGAATCCGAGGCCTGATCAGCCACCTATTAAAGGACAGGATGGAAGGACAGCAGTTATACACGTTGTCCTTAAACAAGAGACTAGAAGGCCAGGCCTAAACAGGGCTGATGAAAGAACTAAGAGATAACGAGCAAAACACCTTGCTCACGTCTAAACAACAAAAAGTGGGCCCAGAAAGCAGATGGAGCCTTACGGACCAAGGTAATAATCTTTACTAACTATGCAGCACTAAAATACTTTCTCTCCAAGAAGGATGCCAAAGCGAGGTTAATCCGATGGATTCTTTTATTGCAAGAATTTGATCTCGAAATTCGAGATAAGAAAAGATACGAGAATGTGATTGTCGACTACTTATCCAGACTGGTAGTTGAAACAAGTTCTGACTCCCTTTCAATCTCCAAGAATTTTCAAACGAACAACTAATGTCTATCTCCAATCTGGATACACCTTGGTATACTGACATTGTCCATTACCTAGTGACTAGGCAAATACCCACCTCATGGAAAAAATAAGAGAGGATGAGATTTCTCGTCCAAGCTAAATGATTTTTCTAGGATGATCCGTACTTATTTAAGTATTGCCCATATCAAATAATCAGTCGATGTATTTTTGACCATAATCAAAAACATATACTCGATTTCTACCAAAATCACGCTTGTGGTGGACACTTTGAAAGTAAGAAAACAACAGCAAAAGTGTTGCAATATGGTTTCTACTAGCCAACATTTTTTCATGATGCCCACATCTTCACTGAGTCTTGTAATCGATGCCAACATTTAGGTAAGATTAACTGAAGGAATGAAATGCCCCAACAATCCATTCTGATCATCGAAATCTTCAATGTTTGGGGCATTGATTTCATGGTCCTTTCTCCATTTCACACGAATTCCAATACATCATAATCGTAGTCAACTACGTGTCTAAATGTGTAAAAGCAACAGTGTGTCGGACCAACGACCACAAAGTCATTGTGAACTTCCTTAAAAATATCGTATTTACTCATTTTAGTACTCCAAAGATGATCATTAGTGATCGAGGCAAGCACTTCTGCAGTCGAGTGTTTGAAAGCCTCATGTGTAAATACGTTATTACTCACAATGTCGTCATTCCATATCACCCTCAAACGAGTGGACAGGTCGAAATATCTAATCGCGAAATTAGAATCATTATTGAGAAAATAGTAAATCCTTACGAAAGGATTGATCTTTGTGATTAATTGGCGCCTTGTAGGCTTATCATACTACTTTCAAAACTCCAATCGGCATGTCCCCCTATCGTCTCATCTTTGGAAAAGCCTATCACCTTCCGTTAGAACTTCAGCTATTTGGGTTGAAAAAACTATGTAACGACACATATGATAGTGCCAAATTATACAGGGATAGTACAAAAACCTGGCATGACAAATACATTCAAAGAAAATCCTTTTAATTAGGTCAGCAAGTATTGTTCTATAATTCTCGCCTCCACATATTTCTCAAAAAATTGAAATTTCGATGGACAGGACCCATTGTGGTCTATAAAATTAATTCATATAGCAACATCGAGATACGCAATACATCGGATGGTAGTATTTTCTAAGTCAATGGTTAACGGCTTAAGCTATTTCTCACACTCTCACCCCAAGAAAAAGATTTTTTTTTTTAGGGATCTTATGTATCAAGATTAGCTTCATGTCATTGTTTGGTTGAAGACAATAACCTTAGCACTTTTCGGGAGGCAACTATTGATTAGAAGGCGTGCAACATGTTTTGGTAGCCACTAAGACCCAATTTTTTTCTAGAATAAATATTTTAATTTCTTAATTAGGTTGTTTTTAAATTCTTAGGTACGATTTTAGTTTTTTATGCAACTTTGTTTATGAAATTATCATTGTTATAACTCTCACTATTTTTAGATTAGTTGTAACAAGAGTTTGCCAATTAATGTCAAAATCAATTCAGGTGTGATCTAACCCTTCTCTTTATTTCCTTACTACTTTCATATTGATGACAATATTTCGTTTAGGTTTGGTTCACAATTGCATTGCATTTCATTGCTAGTTTCATTTTATCTTTTCAGAAAAAAAAAATTGAAAAAATCAAAAATATTTAATACTTGCAAAATATTGTCTTCAAACTCTTTCTATGTACTGTTTACATATGAATTTCAAATCTTAGACTCATGTCCTAATTTTTTTATCATAAGTTCTTTTTTGTTATTCATCATCAAGAAAATCAAAAAAATACTTTGAAAATTCATAACACTTCTAATTGAGTCATTAGAAAAAAATATTTTATAGAACAAGTGATCACCCTCTTCTTTGTCTAGAGTGTTAGGGAAAATCGAATCTAGTGAACTATAATTTCCTTATCTTTTGGTTGGCTAGTTAGAAGAAAAAGAACTCGATCTAATATGACTTGGACAGTAACCATAGGATTAGATTGAGTACCTTGAAAATGACTACATGCTTTTTGAAAAAAAAAAATTAAAAAATGGTGATGTGTGAAAAAGTTGAAAAACAAAGTAGAAAGATGTGAAAAAGATCAAATCAAAGCAAGGATGCTTGAAATGAAAAAAAAATGTACAAAAAGAAAAGAATCTAATGTGGCCAAATAAAACAATTTCAATAGGATGAAAGCAGTCAATGGTAAAAACGTGAATAAGTTGGAATATCACAGATAAAGTTCCTTAGAGGTATTAAAGTGAACATACACACCTCTCACAATCTCAGCCAGGGTGCTTAGTTTCGAGTTAGAACTTAGGTAGAACCAATCATTTTTAGGAAGTAAAATTTTGTTCTTGAAAAAATGATATTTTTTAAAAGAAAAATAAAAAAAATGCACAGATACTCAAGTTATTCTTGAAATTTTCTAAAGTGATGAATAAAAATTAGAACTTTGCTCAAACGTATGGACCTTTGATTGATTTATGAAATGTTATTATGTTCACCTTACATACTTTGATTCTGATTTAATATTTTTAAAGTGTTGGAATTTTGTGGGTATATGCACTACAACCCTTACAAGTCAAACTCGTCTACAATTGATAAAATATGATTTGTACACAAGATCATGAGACTTATCTCATTAAGAGAGGAGACCCCAATCATGTATTGCCTTAAAAGCACATCTTTTGAAATGTGTGGGCTTTGGTGGTTATGGGATTATTCTCATAAAATGAGGATAGCCCAATTACCTTTAGCCTCAAAATTGATTTGAAGTGGTGTGCAAAATATGAAGATGATTTAAAGAAGGTGAATTTTTTTTAAGTGGTTTTAATCCCTATGTGAAAGGCCGAGCTGAAACACAATTTATCAGGAGTAGAGGAAGGTATTCATTACATCCTAAAGCTCCCTAAAAAAAAAATTAATGAGTGAATGGAGAGATATGAGAGAGAGAGATGGAGAGGAGGAGAGGGGAAAATTCTTAACCACCTTGAAGCTTGTGTTCTTCTTCTTTCTTCTTTTTCTTCTACTTAAATTCTTAATTAAGTTCTTTTTTTCTTTTGAATGGGGATTTTAAGATGGTGAAGAGAGTAAGATAGCCAAATAGGGGATTTGAAATAAAAAATTACTAGAGCTTAAGGTTTTTTAGGGGCGTTTGATAGCATAGATTTTCTAATAGAGGAGGAAGGCTTTTACAGAGATTTAGGATAGCTTTTGGGGTCAAAAGGGTACAAGGTTAAGTTGAAAAAAAACAAAGGATTTTTGGAAAAAAAAAATGTTAGTATTTGAGGTTAGTGAAGGGTAAATGTTGTAAAAGGTGTAAATGACTTTTTTTGACCCATATCCATCAATAGGATCTAAATGGATTGGGTTTAACAACCTATACCTTAGGTTGAGTGGGGATTACATTAGGGAGTGAGGTGGTTATTTTATAGGATGGTTAAGGTGATAAGATTAGGTATTTTGATTTTGGGAGGTTAAAGGAAATGGTGACATATGACAAGGTGGAGTGGTAATTGGTAGCTTTTGAGGGGTTAGGTGAGTTGATTAAGGGAATGGAGATTAGTGTAGCATGGGGTAACTTATGATGGGGTTTAGGATCAAATGGTTAGGTTAGGACATGAGGTGTGGTGGGGGGAGTGGTGTGTTTAACTTTTGAGGATGATAATGAGATTTGGTAAAATGAATTTGGGAGGTTGAATGTGGTGACGACGTATGTCCATTTTGTGAGAATGGGCTTTTGATGTGTTATGAGGCCTAAACTTTGATCAATGGACATGGATTGAGTTTTTGGATTTGGACTTAAATTAGGGGTGGGCTTGGGTTTGGGCATGGTTTAAGGGTGGTCTATGGGTGAGTTGGGAAATCGTTAGGGATTTGATTGTGTTTAATTAGATTGATCAATTTGGGAATTGGACTGGTGGGATTTTTTAGGAATTGGATTAGGAATGGTTTTAGAGAATTGGGCTTTAATTTGGATTTCTTCGACTTGAAAAGTGGGCCTAGGTTAAGGATATTTAGCAATGGGTTGGGATGAATGCATG
Source organism: Akebia trifoliata (assembly GCF_017979445.1). Classification (NCBI taxonomy): domain Eukaryota; kingdom Viridiplantae; phylum Streptophyta; class Magnoliopsida; order Ranunculales; family Lardizabalaceae; genus Akebia; species Akebia trifoliata. The sequence continues at coordinate 5,509,588 of NC_141381.1, read as the reverse complement.
GGTGTGAAGGATTTTTTTTTAAAAATTCTAAGCCCATGGGCCAACCAAGGGCCCTAAGGCTTTTATTTAAGGAAAATATTTGATTTTTTAAAAATTAGGCCCACAGGCCTTCTGTCATGTAAAAATTCATTTTTGTGGGCCTTTCAAATAGCGCCCATGCAAATTGGGATGTCTACACTCGGTACGTACCTATCCATCGTTGTCAATTTTGTTCGATTTTTTACATACGAAATAGTATCCAACAAATTCGGTATGTACATAAAAAAAAAATGTAATTTGTAATATTTGATATAGTAGTACTGAATAAAACTATTAATTTCTGAACTATTACACACTCTTAAACTTGTTTTTCCACGGAACGTGTTAGGCATGCATCTTCTTATAGGAAAATCCGCGAACCAACAACTCAAGCAGAACCTTCAGATCAAACCGGCGAAGTCCGACCCTCCCAAAGAATTGCAGAAGAATATGAGAGACCCACGCATTTTCCTAGTGGTTCCAAAGACCCATCAATTTTACAGAGATTTGGGACTCACATTGCATTGGATATCTAGAACAGACAGGTTGGTTTAATTTTACAATTAATTAAATTTTTAGTTTAATTGCATTGGTTTAATTTCTAAAGATAATATTTTTGTTATAATGTAGGAACGAAAAAAATTTAGATGCGTTAAACATAAAATGAAAAGTACTCATATAAATACACTGACAAGATTCTTGTATCTGCATTTGTCGAGAGATGGCAACCAGAGACAAACACCTTCCACCTACCCTTAGGGGAGAGATTACCATCACTATTGACAATGTGGAACATTAATTGAATCCCCCAGTTGTTGGTAAGGCGGTTACAACACCTTTATTATCAGTGATGAATGCAGCGACATTGATTTTTGATGTAATAGGGATAAGTAGGAATGTTGTGTTGGAAGATCTTGGATCCATAACTTTTGTCTGAATGGAATGGTTGTGTTCCAAGTTGAGTAAGACTTCCAAGGATTATTCAGGACAATGTTTTCAGGGGTTATCTATTATATTTGTTAGGGTGCACATTATTTGCTGAAAGAGTTGTGCTGGGGTGACACAGAATTTACTGCGATTCTCACACTTCTGACGTGGACATGCCGTAGATGGTTTTTACTCATGTCACGAGGAAAAACATCTATGATTATGTGCACATCCCACGTCAGACTTGTGAGAATCGCAATAAATTCTTTTTGTCATTTCAGCATTTTCCTTGCTGAAAAGACTAGGACAAAGGTACCGGTAATGTATCTTCAATTATTAAGGGACCTCGATAACATCCACAAATATGCTTAGGGAACCAATGTCTTACCATTCATGTACCGACAACTGGGATACGCATCTAGATCGGGTGTTAAGCAGATTTTAGTATTGTTGTATAAGAAATGTTAGTTAACGTTATACTTTGGCAGACATAGATATATGAGCACTTTATCATTGGCAGAGCCTCTCCCGACTTCGGATGTAGAGAAAACTTTCCTCATGTAGTCCGATGGAATCCAAGGCCATGGACTGGGAAGATACAAACCAACTTAGTTGGTCTATGAAAGGCATGACATGATGAGTACTGAGGATGTAAGTTTTGTTTTATGGGGCATGTTCGGCACCCTACGTTTTGCCCTACGTGTTTTATCCTACATGGGTTAGAAGTTTTAGAATGGGCTGATTTTTGGTGAGGATGATTTTCTTACCATAGAGATCATCCTCACCAGAAATCAGCCCATTCCAAAACTTCTAACCCATGTAGGACAAAATGTAGGGCAAATAGTACGGTGCCCAACATTTTCTTATATATATATATCATATTTTCAACTCATTTTTATCATAGGTTATATGGGATCCTTATACGATGGAGCAACACCTCCTTATACCGAATTGTACAAGTAATGCTCGGTTGGTGTTCTCCCTCCATTGGTTCCATCTTTTGAGTCTTTTAGACTTTGAGATGTGGGTTAGTGCTTCTTCGAGACCTTCGAGATAACCAATTTAGAGGTAAAAGAGGAGAGAGACAATGGCTGAGTCTTGTTTCCATTGTTCCCATTACAAGGATAATGATCAAAGATCCAACCTCACAAGTAACGGGGTAATTCCTTGGATCTTCTTATAAAGTTTCAAGAGTGAACTAGTAGTGTAAATCTCTCATTCCAATGGTTTTAACCCTATTAACTTGCTAAAAGAATAAATTACAAAGCAAAAAAAATAATTAAAAAAATTTTACTAAAAAATAAAAGGAGATAGAAAGAGATCTAATAATTCATTGAGCTTGTGGTGTAAATTTGACAGAGATTCTTCCTACAATTCTTCCTATTGCTGTTTTTTTTTCCGATCCCCCCTATTTATAGGCTCTTAGGGAGGATTAGTTAGAATGAAATTACAAAAATGACCTTTAGAAAAGAAAAAATTATGTTAATTGCTCTTAAAGTGGATCGATTGTTCTAAACAGAGCAATCGCTCTAAGTAAATTTGTCTCTCTAAAGTGATAAGAAATTTGTTTTCTTATAATTTCTTCAATTTTTTTATGGAACCCTTCTAATTTTCTTGTATATCGATCAATGATAAAAGTGTCTTATTTTTAAACACAAAATGTTGTGGGCCAAAAGCACTGAACAACAGTTGGTACCTACCGAATACGTACTTATTTATTCGGTTACTTGGACCGAACAAACCCTAGAAATTTTCAGCTTTTGTTCGGTACCCATGCATCGAATTTCATATTAAGGGATCGATATGTACTTACCAAGTGTGCTTTTTCACAAGCGGAAGTTAGATACCGAATAGAAAAATAAATTTGTATGTTTCATTTTTCATTACAAAAAATTACATGTATAGTCTACAAAAAAAGTTTCATTGAAAAAAATTTACATGTATATTTAATTATATCAAATCAAATTTTGCATGTAACAAAAAAAAAAATATGCCTTTTACACCTCATATAAAATATCAAAGGTTCCATACAAAGGACTCAATCACCATCTAGGTTTATTGGACATTCATGTAGTGCAACATCTTCGCCAATAATTTCTTTAAATTGTTCAATCCTTCTAGTGAACATAGACACCCAATCTGATGCCAATGGATAATGATGCCTCCTCCAAACCTCAATGATAGGAGGTCTCACACATCCTTACATAAAAATTGAATGAAATGACCATTTGTGAAACCAATCATAATGATTTTTGATGCCACGACCTATAGCATTGTTGTTTGTAAAGGAAATAAGATTAAGCATTGTTGCCTTGATACGTGAAGTAAAACAACGTTGTAATGCGAACCAGTGAGATGACTCATATCAGGCATAGTCATCCAATACTAGCCAGTGCAAAAGTTTGCAAAAAAAATTAAGTTTTTGTTTGCAAATCATCAACCCGTGCATCACCATTGTATACCTTACTATAATGATTCCAAAAGAATAACAATTCATCCATCAAATCATCTCATACTTGACTTCAAGAATTATCATTAATCATACCAAGAAGTCCACTAACTGTTCTAAATTCACAATGTTCATCCCTATGTGTCGGCCTCGATTTTAACACCTTTTTTTTGCCATTCTTACCTTGTGGCCTCCCTTTGTTCTTCTTCCCTGCAAGCTCTTCTAAGGAAGTAATTTTAGGTTCCATTATTTCTTTCAAGTTTCTCATGAGATCGGCTTTGTTACTATCACCTCCATCATCATACTTTTCAAAATTCCAGAACTTTGGGGAAGCAATCAAGATCTGGCAAAGTGGGCACACTGGGTATATCTGATAATTTTTTTCAAATGTGAGTGAATGCAATTGAAAGGTATTGGACAACCCTCTAGCTTGTGCAATACAATCTCATGGGGCACAAGGAAGTCCATGTATACGTCAGACTACACCTACATGCATCAACATCTATTCCAATTGACTCAGACCATTTCACCTCATCACTGCGATAGAGACAAACCCTCTTAGCTCCTTGAATAATGTCAGTCTGTAGTCGTGCATCACAATATATAGGCTCTTTTGAAAAAATATGCTTTTATCTCTATAAGTTGAGATGTCACTAGGGATTCGATAAGATCCTACAAGGTAATGAAATTCCTTTTGAAGATCCAAGATACCTCTTCAACTTGGCACGCGCACTCTCAGCTCTATCCGTTGTTGTATTTGCCAAAATGAAAAAAATATATATTATATATATATATTGGTCCACGCTACAATGAATGATTCTTTGAATGGAATCAACTATCATTAACATGTTGTACACCATTTAAATACTTTTCATAGAAGGAACTCTCAAAATTGGATCGTCACCCTTCAAACTGCTTCTCGATGGATGATAAAACTGTATCAGTCCACATCCCCATGAATTTTTCCCAAACTTCTTTGAGATAAAATATTTTTTTACACTTTGCAAGGATATTCCGACAGATATAATATCTATACAATAAATTTCTTGTATCTAAAAAGACCTTTTTGATGGCATTCATCAAGGCTAGCTCCCTATCTGTAACAATAACTAAGGGTAGGACATACGAGTCCATAATCATGTTCATTCGTTTCAATGCCCATGAATAATTATCTTCTCTTTCAGCATCTAAGTAGACAAATGCTTATAAAAATTTCAAGTTGGTAGATGTCACCCCTATGATCACCAATAATGGCATATTGTATCAATTAGTTTTGTAAGTGCAATCCATGAGGAAGACATTAAACAAATAATTTGCAAGTTGAATTGATTCGGGACGCACCCAAAATATATCTCTAACAACATCCATACCCTCGTCGCACCTATGCCAACATATTCTTTCTCGACCAACTTCTTCAACAAATATTGCACATGTGATCTACCTTACATGTAATTTTTCCTTATCTTTAACTGAGCGTTGTAAATGGTGTTCAATGTTGTAATATTATATTGATTTCTTTGCTTGATTGCTCGGAGAATGTTTCTTGGACTAACACCAACTATTGTAATTTTAGTCAAAAGGTTCCTCACACTCGGTACTAACCTCCTAACAAATGAATGCCCCTCAAGATGCTCAACAATATCGTGATTAAAATAACCACATATGATTTTAATCTTGATCATCATCTACTAACTTCAAACTATTAGCAACAAACCACAACTCAGTCAATGGAGCAATAAGGAAGCACAAGATTCTTAGAGGAAAAAGGGGGAAAACTCTCACAATATTACCGAAAAGGAAGCACAAGATTGTGGAGAAAAAAGAGAGAAGACTCTCACAATATTGCCAAAATCAATGGAGAGACGTTGAGGGGTATTGGAGCTCTAATAGCAATAAGTTTAAATCAAAATGATGATCCAACAAGTCCTAAAAATCAAGAAAAATCAGATCACCATGAAGATTTATCAGTTTCAGCTAATATGGAAAATCCTATCCAAATACCAAATCAAAATAGCAGAATTTTTGGTATATAATGCCAATTACAAAAGATCTGATACCAAGAGAAAAAAGATAAAAAAACAGAGGAGGAAGAGGAAGGCTTAAATTGATAAGTCTCTTATTCAATTAATTTGCCATATCACATTAGGCATTACAAGAGGTGTATTTAAACAAGTAATACAATGAAGTAAATCCTATAAAATCTACTACAAAAGATCCTCAGATTTGTAATTGGCATTATATACCAAAAATTCTGCTATTTTGATTTGGTATTTGGATAGGATTTTCCATATTAGCTGAAACTGATAAATCTTCATGGTGATATGATTTTTCCTGATTTTTAGGACTTGCTGGATCATCATTTTGGTTTAAACTTATTGCCATTAGAGCTCCAATACCCCTCAACGTCTCTCCATTGATTTTGGCAATATTGTGAGAGTCTTCCCTCTTTTTTCTCCACGAATCTTGTGCTTCCTTTTCGGTAATATTGTGAGAGTTTTCCCCCTTTTTCCTCTAAGAATCTTGTGCTTCCTTATTGCTCCATTGACTGAGTTGTGGTTTCCATTGACTGAGTTGTGGTTTGTTGCTAATACAAACCTCTCAAAGAAAAAGAGCATCCGCATCTCTTGGTGCTTGACCATCTCTCAAAATTTTCATCTCCACTCTATTTGGATCCTTTATAATATCCACCCCTCACCACCAAAGAATATTCTAGGGCTTTTACCCTTTTGATGATCTGATCTTGAGATTATTTAGTCTCAACAGTCCTATTGGTATCTCCAACCCATCTACACAGGTTTTATCGACTATAAAACACCTCATCTAATTCAAAGTATGTCATATGATCTATTATTACTTGAGCTAATTGCATTTACTTGTTGATAAAGTTAAACAATTTAAAAAGATCCATTTTATTCGGTATGTACATACCGACTTAATCTAAACATATTCAGTTGGTACATACTGAACTAGTTACAATATATTCGATACTATGGTACCGAACAGAACTCTAGCAAGATTTGTAAAATTTTGTAGTTTTGTTCAAAACCCCTGACCGAACTGTGTATGGTACACTCGGTAAATTCCACTGAGTCAAATATAATAATTTCTATACATACCTACCGAATGAATATCTAGTTTTTTATTTTTCCAACTAATTCGGTTTGTACATATGGAAAAAGTTATTACACGTTTGGTCTGAACCTATTGAACAGTGTCGAAAAAGTTAAAAATCCATCGTTGCTTCTATGATGTAACCAAAGAAGATGAATATTGAAAACCCTAAAAAGTTACCTCCATTGATTCAAATCTATTAAAAACTGCTCTAGAGGTGAAAATACCCGTGTTAATGGCCGTTCTACTGTTATCAGCGAAAACAAATTTGGATTTTAAAATGTTGATAGAATTTAGATTTACAAATTTGGATTTAAAAATTTTGATAGAATTTAGGTTTCAATCAGTGGAGTGAATGTGTTCGTCCAATCAGTGGTTTTAGATATTCATCCATTGGTAACCTACAGTGTGTACAACTAGCCCAAAAAAGAATGGGTAAAAAATAGTAAATTATATATTTTTTTTCTAAAAAGTCACTTGAGTGGGTGTAAATTGCAATTTCGGAGTGTGCAAATAGACTCAGCCTTTTGCAAGAGTTTATTTCATTTTCTGTTTGGCCCCCTTCCCCCTTCTTTTACAATCCCTCCTCCTATGAGAGAGAATCTTGGGCCCAGCAAAGTTGGGAAAAGGTTTTATATCCACAGCATCTATTGTGCTGACACGTGTCCAATCACATGAACAGAAATCACATAAAGATGAATATAGAAACCAATGAATAGGTTGGAGGAAGCTTGTACAGTTTGGGAAGAAAATTTGATTGAAAAAAGTCCACGTTAACCAATGAGCCCTTAGGCATGTATATTCCATACAAATCACACTTGGAAAGGGTGGACAATAAACAAAATAGTAGACTCTGTGGCAAAATCAAATCTGATTGCAAAACAAGGTAAATCTGTCACATTAAATTACCAACTGAGGTCTATTTGATATCCAAAAACTGCTTAACAACAGTAAGTAGTTTGAATTCTCCTTTAAACTCTTTTTTTTTCGAGACGATTAAATTACAGAAGGTGTCAATCATATTACATCACTTCTTTCAGCTAGATAGGCATTCGCTCACAGCTCACCTTCTTTCCTTACAATTTTATACCAAACTCAAACTGGTCAGGACGAAGAATGTAAGAATGATATCCACCTACCTACTCATAATGTGAGTAATCTTCCATCTCAAGTGGATGCAATAATAAAAAAATATCCATAACTATATACTCAGGGTATCATAAGCTACGAAGAACGAGGCAGCATCTTTATTCCTCACCGACTTTAAAAAATGTGTAGGATAAGATCAAGTTGTTGATTCCATCCATTTTAGGATCCGTCTCAAACTCGGGATCAATGTAGAAGAATACCTACAAAATTGTGTCGAGGCTATGAGGCAACCATTGTCTGTAAAGAATAAAAATAAAAAAACTATTTTGGGATTAAAGAAGGAAAGTTAGAGCTATTTACAGGCATGTCGATTTGTTCCCCTGGAAGAAGCCGTTGCTCCTCAAAGCAGAAACACTGTATTTTGTTGAAGTACACTGCAGCCTGGACAAAAAATTAAATAAATAATCAGAACAAGGTACTATTTATTTATTTTTTTTTTTTTTTTTTTGTAGGCGTAAGGTGAAAATCGATATTTGATCCCAAGTATGTAGCACTACCGCACACAAAACTTCACCACCTCACTGAGGTGCCACCTTCACTAACTTACTAAAAATTGACTTCATGATAAATTTCGTTTAGTTAAAAGTCAGAATTGATTCAATAGTTATTTGCAAGCCTTGAAAACACCTGCTGATATTTTGGGAAATGATATCTCAAGTATGATAACACTTGTAACTCATCATATCATTAAAAAAATTATTCCTAGTAATGTATGAGGAATAAATACGATTCCATAAATAATGATGCAAATATTTGAAGAATAGAAAATCTGAGACAGAATGCACAAGAACATTTACGAATTGCTGACACCAATGAATCTTAAATGCATGAAAGAAACGTTAAATTACAAAGAGAAATAGCTTTTACAGTAGTAAAACTTCAAAATATGCAACAAGGGGAGCATTTGATATCGATGTGAATGTCTACAAGTTCTTTATTCAAAAACCTTTAACGGTGTTGTTTATTTTCACCAGAAAACCTCCCAACAGAAAGTAAATGTGGATAATAAAATGGTAGATGGGAGTGGGGTTAGAAAAATGTTTTACATTTTCTTCTTGTTTTCAAATTTTGGTTTGACAAGTAAAATTTACAGAAATAATATAGATAAATGTTAATTTTATAGGTTCTTAATCTTAATTTTATTTTGGTTGCACTTGTTGGGTTGGCCAATTGAAGAACAATACCATCTTAGCAATTACATTACTGAATTAAAGTAAATAAATAAAAAATGTGATAAGAGAATAATTCAAAGGCCTTGTTAGGATAAAAGGAGACTTTTTCCTTCATGGACATCACATGAAATTAGCCAGTATATTAATAACCTTACTTCGAGATGTGCGAATTTTTCACAGAAAAGAGTGTGGACCCATAGCTCAGTTATTTTGACATATTGCTATGCAATTTTGAGGTCGTGGCTCCAAACACAACTTCAAAAAAAAAAAAAAAAAAAAACAAATCCTAACTACTTTTATATACCTTCAGTTTTTAGTTGATTGATTAATTGAACTTATAAATTTCTATGAAATTGTAATGCATTATTTATGAAAACTGGAAGACTCAATCTATTGCTAATCTTATCAATCGTATCTCTCTTAGTTCCATTTCTCCCTTGGAAGAGGACCGAAGGGTGTGATCGTGTAATAGGGATGAAATCTTTTGAATAAAATGATTTTATCATATTTACCTCATGTTTCCTCTTTGACCAGCTATTGCAGCCCATGGAGACAGGGTCGCATTTAAGGTTCTCATTTTTTACATTCTCAATTGCCTTTTCTGTGGATTAAATCAGTCTACATGGAACTATCAGTTTTTATCACAATTGGCTTTTGCTCTTTATGGAAGGCAAGGGGTGAATCTGTTAACCATTTGTTAAACCACTACAATCTGTTCAGAAATTCTAGACACATTTCTTATCATTATTCCACACCTATCAGCTTTTCCCCAGACTCGTATTAATCTTATTTCAAAGTTTGCAGATAGCATCCTTTTTAATATAAAGAAAGGATTTTACAGTTCCCCTTTAGCATATAGGTGGAATCTGGAAAGAAAGGGAAAGCAGGAACTTCAAGGGAAAGAAATATTCATGAGGTCTAAAATTAATTAGCATCAAAGGCACATTTTTTGAAGACCTCATGTTCAAGAGGGCTTTGGTTTTAAGACAGGTTTGGTTTCCTTCAATGTGTTAGGCAGGACTTTTGACCTCGTAACACCATACACGAATAAAGCTATATGGGACCTAGTGATTGAAAGGAGGCTACAATCCTGGAAGGCGAGATTTTTGTCTAAAGGAGGCAAGATGACCCTGATCAAAAGTTCCCCAGCCAACATCCCAGTTTACTTCTCACTATTTTCAACTCCCAGATGTGTGCAAGTGGAACTATAGAAACTTTTTTGAGATTTCCTGTGGCACAAAAGAAAACCAAGGACAGTTTACCTTGTAAGATGGGGAACCATCTATAGATCAAAAAAGTTTGATGGCCTAGGAATTAGAAAAACCAAGCATTCTAAAGGCTCGTGTGGATACAAGAGCTAGAAGTACTTAGAACATAAGTACTCCCAGAAGTACTTTTTGAAGTACTATCTGGAGTAGGTGGATAATTGTTGTGTGTTTGGATGCAAGTTCTGAGAAGTACTGTCAAAAGTACTTTTAATAAAGTTTTGTGTTGTGAACTATTTCGAATTCTGTTAAAATGATCAAAATGCCCTTATAAGTATCATTACTATTTTTAACATTATAACTCAACCAATTATGCTCCAAAATAAATAAAATTAGTTATTGTTTTTATCCATAAAAACTTATATAAACACCCAATAATTATAAAGAAATGGAAGATATTGTGAGCAAACATATACAACCACTAAAAATATGAAGAAGCTTTCACCACATCAATGGATAGTAAATTTGTGTGTAATTGTTCACATCAATCTTGCAAGAAGCTTTCAACCATGGTTTAAACCCTCATGGATAAATCATTTAGTGAAAAATAGGGGGGATCTAGAAATTCAAATCCAAATGCTACACTAAAAGGCTACCACCACATCAATGGATAGTAATATAATATTATTCAATTGCATTTTTGAGGGTATGTATATAATTTTCAAAATTTATGAAGGGCATACTTGTCCCAAATGCTACACCAAAAGACTACCACCACATCAATGGATAGTAATATAATATTATTGCAATTCGTTTTTAGGGTATGCTTGTAATTTTCAAAATTTATGACGAGCATACTTGTCCCAAATGCTATACCAAAAGGCTACCACCACAATGTGAAAAAAGCCCAAATTTGACGGCCTTGGACCGTCAAATTTCATAAAATTCGACGGACCAAGAGGTTGAATTGGCGTTGATTTTTCATTGCTAAATATATATATATATTTTTTCAACGGGCCAAAACTATCGAGTTAATGAAGGATAGGAGAAATTTGACAGCTCTAAGCCGTCAAATCTAGGAACATCAAGAATTTCAACAATCCTAGACCGTCAAAATTCAGTTTCTAAATTTCGTGGCCCATCAATTTTTTCTGTCGAATTTTCCAGTTTTCACGTAGTGCACCACATTAATGGATAGTAATATAATATTATTCCAATTGCCTTTTTTAGGGCATGCTTGTAATTTTAAAATTTATGACAGGTATACTTGTCCCAATCACTTCATTCTTTACGATGTTTTGGTGCTCCCCACAAGAGCAATTTTGAGAAGTATCTGTGGAGGTGTTTCTCTGAAAAATATGATTTTAACTCCCCATAAAAGTTGTTTATCAAAGTACTTCTTAATCCAAACATATGCGTAAGTGCTTCTAACTCCCCGCAAGAGCCAGAAGAAATTGGAGAAGTCAATCCAAACAAGCCCTAACATTGCACTCTTGGGACTAGGTTATGGCAGTTTGGACTAGAAAGGATACCCTATTGAAGAAGGTGATTAAAGCAAAATATGATTACGGGGATATGGGATGGAGAAGTTGGGAGATGATCCAAAGGGATATTGTATGGAAGAAGTTTATTAAGGAAAAAGAAGTCGCGGGGGGGGAGAGGGGGTTAAGATCATCATATGTTTATAGTATGTTCAAAGGGATAATGAAAGTGCTCCAGAGTTCTCCAAAAAAATTTCTTTTAAGATCAGGAGAGGTGATAAGATCGAGTTTTGGAAGATCATTGGTGTGGTACATCCTCTCTAAGATCACAATTCCTAGAAGGGACTGATTAGTTGCACACCACCCATTACCAATTGCACTCCATCACTTAAAAATTCCCCTTTGCACTCCATTTGGATGATTACACTCCAAAAATAATTTTAAAATATTTTGCACTCCTTTTTCTTTGTGTTCTTGTTCTTCTTTTCTTTTTTTTTCTTGTTCTTCCTCAACTATACCCAAAGAAATTATTGCTAGTTTAATAATTTAGCAAGAAATATTTTTTCGTTTCAGAACCATGTTAACAAAGTTACATTTCCTTGAAATTCAAAGATTCAGATTAAATTCTAAACAAAGATTCGAGCAAAGAATACAAACCTACAAGTTACAATAAAGCTTAAACCCTAAAATGTTAGGTATTGGAGTGCAAGCAGTAGGTTACGGTAGAGGTTATAAAAATAAAGAATTTTTTAAGGTTGATGTGCAACCAACAATTAGTGGTGTGCAACTAGTCGGTCCCTTCCTAGAATTGTACAACTAGTCATCTAAAAAGATGCATTCAATTCAGAGTTCTATGGTACAGGAAAGTTCGACTTTATCATGAGACTTAGGCTCTTCAAAGGAACAAAAATGATTGGGAGCTCGAGCATATCATTAATCTCATTAGTATTTTTATCTTTCAACCAGATAGATCCCTCTAAAGAGAACTAAAAGAGGTGGAACATGTCTTGTGATGGAGAATTTTCAGTCAAATTTTTCTATAAGATTATCTAGTTTGCAATACAAGAATGGTTTCCCAAAATCACTATTTGGGGACAAAATGTTCTATCAAAAGTAGCTTTCTTCATGTGGAAAACCTCTTGGAATAGAATTCTTACTTTGGACAACAACATTTCTAGAGGGATTATTTTGAAGAACTTCTATTGCTTTTGTAAGTCAAGTGGGGAGGTACCTTCCATATCCATATTCATTGTTCCTTCACGTCAAAAATCTGGTCTCATTTTCTATCTTTGTTCAAAATACCCTAGGTAAACCATGTTTTATTACCTCGGTATTTGAATCATGGAAACCTATGGTGTTATTTTCTAAGAAAAGGATATTATGGAGCATAACTCCTATTGTTGTTTGTTGAGCAATATGGGAGGAAAGGAATAATCGAGTCTTCGAGGGAAAAGAGAACTCACCAAATGATGTCATCATTAGTGATATAGGATAATACTTTTTCTATTGGAGTAAAGCCTTTGAAGAATTCGAAGACACCAAAGGTGCTCTAGTTAAAGAGAATTTTGGAAGGTACCTTGGAACTTGGGCCTAAGGAGAAATATTAATGAGTATGAGATGGACAGTCAGGCTAGCCAATCTAGATGATATAAGATTTTGGAGTGGAATTTGAAGGGTAGAGATTCTGTAAGTTCTTTCTACTCCAAGCTTGCCATCTCATCCTTGAAGTGTTTTCCTACTACTTCGGCATGGACAACTATAGTTTGCTACTTTGGTTTGGACAACTATAACTCCAAGGTCGCCTATTTATGTGGACAATAGCTTTGGATAAAACCCTTATTGTAAACAATTTGATTCACGAAAGGATAATCCCCAATATGCATCATATGTGCAAGGTTGTCTCATACCTTGCTCAATTGTGCTTATGCACGAGATTTACAGAAGGGCCTTCTCTATTTGTTTGGAATATGGTGGATCTTACCCAATAGCATGTTGAAATTGCTCCAAGGACAAAATAAAAAAGCATTCTCTTATACAGGTGGAATTATTTTTCCTTTTGCTATTTGTGTGTCAATTTCATACCAGAGGAGTTGAAGAATTTTTTAAAAGAAAACAAGATCTATTGAAAATTTAGTGAAGATCATCAAAGCATCCTTACATTAGATATCACCTCTTTTGGAGTTTAAGGGATTGACTTTTGATCATTTTGTTGTTGAAGGTATAGGTTTTTTTTTATTAGTTGGGATAATAAGATTATCTATCACTCATCCTGCGTTGTTTCTCTTATATGAGGTCTTCTCTTTCTCTTTAATACACTCTTTCTACTTGTTAAAAGAGTTATTGTTAGTGTTTGTATCTTATCTAGATAAAGGAAAAAAACATAAATGCAATTGTTATCTTAAGAGAAGCACAGGTGTATCACAAGACAAGAAATTCCCCTTCATAAACGCAGATTTTTCTAAGAACTTTCTAGATAACTCTACAGAATAAGGGACTTCTCGAAGTCTAGAAAGTTCTTACTGCTAGAAAGTTAATGTAATTGTAAGAATATATATAGAATAATGAATAATCTAGAGATGTCTTAGAAAATATCTAGGATTCCTTATTGGTATGAAGTTGTATAAACTATTAGAATTTGTGGATTGTTCCTCCCCAAGCCTATAAATAAGGGAAGCCTTACATGTTTGTAAGCATCCAAAAATTTGTGTTCAATACAATTTCCTTCAAAAACTCTCAATTATACTCTTATGTTTCTCTAAACTCTTTAGTGTCTTAGCGAAAGTGAATCTTCTAAGTCATTTGTAGAAAGACTTTCTCAAACATTCGAGGAGGTGATCGTGTGAATGTCGCGTGGGTGTAAAGTGTATTGAAGCTTAAAGTTTATGACAATTAACTATCTTCATCTTGCTTGAGTCTTTCTCTACATGTAGACCCAAACGGTTGGCTTCATCTCCAAAAATGAAGTGGCAGCTAGCTCCTCTGTCAACTAATGCCTTGGTCACCTTTCCATTAAGATGTACATCTTAGTAGCACCAATCCTTTGATTGTCTTAGGGGCAAGCTTAAAATCTGACACCTGCCTCTTGATGGCATTAATAAGCCTTCGAGCACCCATTGTGGCTCTTCATCTTCCTCTTCCTTTTTTTACCCAAATGGCATTGAGGATACTTTTCCTCGTACATGCATACGCCTTGTGGTTTGTACCTCCACAGATGAAGCACTTGAATACCTTAACTTGGCCTTTGGTATCGACAAATAAGGCTTAAAACAGGTCAGATATGGGCCAGATATGAGTGTGTCCATATCCACATCCGAATCCGACTCGGATCATACTACATAAGACCATATTTGAACCATTTTATTTTTATTAAAATCATATCCGGATTGATTTGGGTCGGATAATGTCAAATCATTTAATATTATTTTAAATAAAATTGCTAAAATGCGACTAAATGGTGACTTGAAATCAAGACCTCTCCATTTTGAAGAGAGGTCTTGACCACTACACCCAACTGTTGTTGGTTGATGAAAGATAATTTAAAAATATAAGAATACAACTTGCAAAGTGGTATATCATTCAGATCTTGCTGGATATAGGGATGGAATCGTATCCGACCCGAATCCAACTAGGGTCAAGGGACATCAACACATATCCAAACCATATTTTAATTCGGATTTATTTGATGAAACCAAACCCACTAAATTCGGATTTGGATTTCGAATAAAATCCGTACCATTTTAAGCCCTATCGACAAGTGCATATAATGAAGAAAATTTTCACAATTTATGTATATTTTCTATTATTAATTTGGTTATTTGGGATTACTTGGTTTAATTTTATTAACGTAAGGTGTGGAAGGTCCAAAACGTATGAGGAAAACCTAGAGGGGAACTTTTAATGAAGAAAAACATGTACAAGTGTGGAGGAAGAATTGTGTAAAAGTACAAGAGCTGCAGGAAAAAAAAAGCTATCTTGAGGGATATTTTGTAATCTCTCTCCCGCACCCATTTTTCTCTCCTCTCCTCTCCTCTCCTTATTTTTCTCTTCTATCTCTACCACGTTTCTAATCTATCCCTCATTTTGCTCTCTCCTCTATTTCTTCCACACGTCTCCCCACAATTTCCCTTTCCTCCCAACATCTTTCTCCCCCAATTTCTATCTCATCCCAACGATTTCTCTTTCCTCTATTATTCCCTATTTTCTCTCCTTATTTTTCTCACACAATCTTTCTATCCTCCATGTCCCACAAGCATTCTCTATTTCCTTTTTCTATTTAATCTCTTAATTCTACAACTCGATAATTTTGGCCTCTGATTTTTCTCTCTTCCACTTCTTCCACTTAATCATCTTTTTTTATCACTAAGTTGGGGCTATAGAGGGTCCCACCCCTTTATTTATTTCTTGAATGGTTGCAAGTTAGATCATCTTGGATGATTTTCAAGAATTCTAGAAAAATACAAGATGAGTCTAACATTACATAGATATTCCCTTCTATAGCTCGCAATCTAGCTAAGAAGTCTGTTGCTCAATTCGCCTCCCTCCAATAGAATTCGAATGTGCAAGAACGAAAATCTTGGGCTAATCTTACGATATGCGGATCAAACCAAGGTTTAAATGTCATTCCGTTTCGGTACGTTTCTTACGAAATGTTCCAATTTTTCAAGTTACCGAAACGAAACACTCCCCAAAACAAACATCATTGGTGAATTCTCAAGAAAACCAGTGAAGAAGGAGAATAAGAAGAAGAGAAAGAGATACTTGGATCTAGATTTGGATGGTTGAACAAGGTCACTGGAGTTTACACCACTAAGATCTTCGATGATTTCTTCTTCTTTGTCTGTGATTTTTTTTTTTTTTTTTTGTGAAACAAACCAACTGAAATCTAAGAAGATGCTAGCCCTTGACCTTGGTCTTATAAGAAAGACTAGGTTATTTAGCAAAAACCCTTATATTTTGGTAAATATTTGAGATACCCTAAGTCTTTGAATTGATCACATGCCCCTAGACCATAGTCTTTTGTGTAAGACTTCTTTAAAAATCTTAATTTAATTTATTATATGTTTCATATTGTTTCGTGCTTGTTTCGATATCGTTTTGATTTTTCAAAAAATCAAAACATCAAACAAAAACGAGATTTTAAATCATGGATCAAACTATCATACTTCCAAGAAGAGTCAATGGTCCCTTAAATACTCTATATAGCATACATTGAGTCTGATGAAAACAATGATGTATTTGACGATGCTCAGTAAAAATCAATGTTAAGGTGAGAAGGGAAGTGACTAAATTGCAAAAAAAACTTTTTACGATTTAATCTGTGAATTAAATTAATAACTTACAAATCAAATGTAAATATTACTCGTAAGTTTACAAGTGCGATGTGGTACCTACAGGTCAAACCCACAAGGATTGATTAGTGCAACCAAAACTAATGCATACAATAATAGATAAAATTTAGACTCTAAAATCCGTAAATTGACAATTTTTTGAATGAGACTTAAGTCTATTGGAATAAGAAAATACAAAATTCAATGTGGAAAAACTATTAAGGATTCAAAGATCCACTACAAAATTGAATAATTTTTATTGATTTATTTTATCACTCAATTAAATCTAAATAAAGATATGATTTAACCAAAAATTTAGAATTGAGATTCACACTAAATAAAGTTTTTATAAAAATATCAGATTTGTCAAAAATTGTTTTTAAGCAATTTTCATGCCTTAGTCTACTACAGGGAATCCCAAGCATCTGATGTAATCAGAATACACACATTTAATCAAGAATTTATATAACTAAACTAATATAATCAATAATCTAATCAAACAATATATTAATAAATTCAAAAACATTAATGCACTAATCCATCAACAAAAATAACCAAATTACAATTTGTGCCTTCCTTTCTCACATTAACATTGATTTTAGCCCAGCATCGTCAAAAACATCATTGTTTGCATCAACTAAAACAAACAAAAAATTAAAAAGAAAATAAGGAGAATGTGATCACAACCCATTTAATTCTTCACGTTGAATCACTCTCCAATTCTTCAATCTTACTTTTTGATGGTTGAATTTTTTTTATAAATCGAAAAAAAAAAAGATGTAGAGATTTAAGAGAATAAATGTGAGAAAAAAAAAGGGGAGTGTCCCACAAGAAGATGATTTTATGAGAAAAAGAGAAAAATCAGAGGTCAAAATTAGGATTTGAGTTGGACAATTCGAAGAGATTAAATAGAAAAAAGGAAGAGAGAGAGTGTGTGGGATGTGGACGATAGAGATTGTATGAGAAAAATAGGGAGTGATGATCGTGCGATAAGGGAGATGAATTAGAGAGAAAATGAGGAATGATAAAGGATAGAAAAATCATTGGGATGAGAGAGAAAAATTAAGGAGAGAAATTGTGGGAGAAAATGGTTGGGTTGAAAGGGAAATAGTGGGAGATGTGTAAAAGAAAGGGAGAGAGAAAAAGGAGGTATAGAGTAGAGATTTGGGAGAGATAGAAAAGGGAGAAAAATTAGGAGAGCAAAGATAAACAAGGGGTGACTGAGAGATTTTGTATGTGGGAGAAGTATTAAATAATATTGCTTAAGATCTGTTTTTCTTTCTTTAGTCCTTGTACTTCTCCATAATTCTTCTTCCACCCTTATACAAGTTTTTGTTCACTAAAACTTTTCTTCTAGGCTTCCTTTTACAGTTTGTGCCTTCTACACCCAAGAATAATAAAATTAAATCAATTAATCCCAAATAACCAAATTAATAATAAAAATTAAACATAAATTGAGAAAAAAAATTCATCATCATACGCACTTATCAGGTATCCTAGTTTTCGTTATTCGATCCTTCCTTGGAGTAGTTACACTTTTCTCCCCTACCTTTACCTTGGCTAGACTTAGATGGTTTGACCCTCATAGATGACCCATCCATCTTAGAGAAGTTCATCAACTTCCATATCGTAGCAAGGGCGGTGGACAACTCTTTCAAGCCTTGTTGGTGTAGCCTTTGGGCTGCCCACCATTGCAAACCATGCATAAAGAAAAGTCGATCATTCTCAGATATGTCTGAGAGGTCGAGCATCTTTTGAATTTCTTGATGTACTCTTTAATGGTCCATGTTCAAGTTGACCAACTTGTCTCGAGCGAGATACTCCACATTTTCAGGAAGAAATTGAGCTTTCAACTCTTGCTTGAAATCTTCTCAGGTGTTAATGGTGCAAATGCCTTTCTTTACGTTAGTACTCCTTTGCCACCATAACATTGCATCCTCAATAAGATACATGGTAGTTGTGTCAACTTTAGCTTCTTCATCCATGAGATTCGTGGCCTTAAAATACTTATCTATTGGCATAGGAAGTATTATGGGCTTAGACCCCCCATAGTTCAGTTGGTTTGACAAGATGCAAAACTTTGAGGTCGAGGGTTCAAGTCAAGTTTACCTATCAAAAAAAGAGTTATTTCACTCCTTGGCATCACATGCCCTAGGGTAGCACTTCGGCCCGAGGATTTTGACCTTGTCTAATTCCCTAGTTTGAGGAGTTCCACTAAGTACAACTCTTTCTAGGAGAGTCATTTTAGCGCTTACCTCATCTAGTTGAGAAGTTAGCCTTTGGACTACCCCTTTAGTGTGATCTTGCAAGGTCTTCGCAAAATTGCTTGATTTTGGCTTTTGGTACATCAATGGTACTTCCCATGTCAACATCAAGCTCCTTAGTAGTCTCTTGTTGCTCCATTAACATGCTTTCCACTTTCTTTTCATGCTCTGTAAAGGAAAGCTCCATCTTGCCTATTTGGGTCTCTAATGACATAGAGCTTCCAAGGCACCATGTAGTATAGTCTCCCCTGATGTGCCCTGTCTCCTATCACAAAACTTGTCATGCCTACCTTTAGGAATGCCTTCACCCCACCTTGGTTTCACTTTGGCTCGTGAGTTGTCTATTGAGTGTTGTGTTATCTACCTCCACTCCCGAGTATCACGTGCTCACGTATCGTGCCCCAATTTGACCCATGACCCTCTTATATTCATAGTTGTGCATTCCCCATCAAATTGGTCTTTTGGGATAAATGGTTCGTCAACATTGTCAATCTCAAATAGCATCTTTCTACAAACTTTGGCTTTGATACCACTTGTCAAAGACTTTTAACTTCAACATGCTTTACACCCGTGCGACTCTCACGCAATCACCCTCCTGAATGCTTGAGTAAACCTTCCCACGAAATGACTATGGAGATTCACACACTCACTATGACACTAAAGAGCTTAAAGAAATACAACAGCATTCTTAAGAGTTTTGAAGAAAATTTTATTGAATACAAATTTTATATACTTACAAACATACAAAGTTCCCCTATTTATAAGCTTGGGGAGGAACAATGTATAAATTTTAAAACATTCTGTACAACTTCATACGATTAAGGAATCTAAGATATTTCCCAAGACATCTCTAGATTATTCTATATACATTCCTATAATTACATTAACTTTCTAGAAATAAAAACCTTTTACAGTTGGAGAAGTCCCTTACTCTTAGAATTATCTAGAAAGCTCATACAAAAACTTTAGTTTATTAAGGGGAATTTCTTGCCTTGCGACCAATAGCTGTAGAGACTAATGACAAATATAATATGGAAATTAGAAACCATGACACCACTTTGGAATTTGGACAATCCCACAAGCAATACAACAAGGATGAGGGAGATGTTGATGTGTTATGACATTGTTTTTAGAATTTGAATTGGATTTCCTCCCTAATATGTGGATCATGTTTGTGTGTGAAACAGAACTATGGATTTTGGTTAATTGGTTCACTGGTAACTGGTTGTATGGAGTATGGAGTAATGGGTTATGGCTGTTGGTTTATTAAATCAATTTATGGTTTATAAATTAAGATTTGACTTATGATTCTGATGTTCTTAATTTTTTAAAGATATACCTAGGAATCCTGCCAATGATGCATTCATGCAATGTAAGTGATTGGCTCAAAATTGTCCCTCCTACGGAAAAAATAAAAGCAGCACTAACAATATTACTTTCTTGATTGGTGTTTTATTATTAGTGTTGAAACATTTTTCTTTTAAGAAATTTATTATGATTTTTATAGAACATTTTAGAAGGATTAAGGCTTATCACTCGTTCCATCTCAAGGCTTATGCCTTGCCTCATGGAGGCAAAAAGCCTATGTTTTTTTACCAATATAGAGTTCACAAAAATGGAAAAATAAAAAAATAAACAAAGAAATAAAGAGATACAATTAAAGGAGGTCAAGCAGACCTAACCTAGAACAAACAAAAGAAGACCAACTAACAAACCATCTCTGTATACAATGTCATTCCATCTAAAATCAGAATCCTCTAGAATTTCACTATGAAGCTTGGACACCGCATCTTTGACGTCAAGGAACATTCTTTATTGCAGAATCTATTCAAAAAATTGATGGGCTTTGGGTCTTTGAATTACTATGAAACATGATATTCAATAAAAGAAATCAAGAAGTCAATCACACTTGAATCAATTGCTGTTCAACAAAAATGTCCGAAAATGGGTACCTTCATGGGTGTAACATTGTATGTAGAAACACCAATTATAGGTGTTGAACTACGATTTTCAGCTGTGTAAAATGCAAGGGCACTTTCTCCTGGCTTGACCCTTACCTGGAGATTACAAGTAAGAGTCAATATAATAGGGTACAAGTACTGCACGGGAAGTATTTGAGTCGATCGAAAATTTTGTAAAACAGGGCACCTCTCTCTGTGTAGGAATAAACTTCCATGGCATACCATCAGCAACATCAGCATTGAACTGCACCACAAGCTCCCTATATAAGCAAAAAAAAACCAAGAACTCAGAATAAGTATAAGGAAATGGATTAAGATGCAAAGTAATTTATCAAAGAAACTATTTGCATTAAGAGTAGAATATATCAAAGACAAATGACTAAGTAAATAAATTCAAATTCTCAGTAAAATATTAAATATTCTTGCAACGGCAAACCAAAAAGTACACATTAGTGTCAGGGGGTAACACATAGGCAATTAAGGCATCACCATTTTAGAATATAAATAAGAATAATAGTGTG
This sequence comes from Akebia trifoliata, assembly GCF_017979445.1. NCBI lineage: Eukaryota > Viridiplantae > Streptophyta > Magnoliopsida > Ranunculales > Lardizabalaceae > Akebia > Akebia trifoliata. The sequence goes on along the minus strand of NC_141381.1, from coordinate 5,488,003 downwards.
CCCTCAAGGTTTTAACATGAAGTATAAATTCTCTCAGAAAGTACAAGACAAACAACAACTAACAAAAAGAATAGGACAAGAAATTGATAGATGATAATTCAGCCCAATTGGCTTTCACTGAATTAAATTAGATAGTTTCAAAGTTCTGTTTTTAATCAAAATACAATTTTATTAAAGAAGACGGGAAGGAGACACAAGAAGGAAACAAAGGTGGGAGCTTTCCACACAATTAAAACTAAGGAATAACAAAAGCAACTACACTTGGAAGACAACATCATTCCAATTAAATGACAGGTCTTCGAGACGCATTTGTCCCAGTTAATGGAACACCAAGAAATAAGGTGCCCTTCACCTTAAGGATAATGTAGTTAACACAACTCTACTTTAACTTAATGATCCTGCTATTGCAATCTGTCCATAAGCACCAACAAATCACAAAGAGGCATAGATTCCAAATGTGATGACCAGAAGGGAAATATTGGAATACCAGCCCCCAACAGATTGATGAGTATTGCCCATTTAATCTGAGATTTTGAAGAAAAGCATTCCAAACTTCTCTAGAGATAGGACAATACCTAAGGAGACAGTGTACTACTACTAGCTAGAAGAATTATAAAAAGTAATTGTCCAATCTCAATCAGAAAGCTTAGTAGGAATTTATAATAATAAAAGAGACAAATGACAAAACTGCCCTTACATATAAGAAGTAAATAAAAGCTATTACTAGAAAACAACTAGGACTAAAATAACAACTAGATTATTTCCAATACTAGCTAGCCTCGCACAACACGCATCTACTTGGAACAGCCATCCTCTACTCCTTAGATGATCCTTGGTCAAAATAGACCATCCTTTAGTTCTTACATGATCCAAGGTCAAATTTTTCAAGAATTTGTCGATATAAAAACATAGATTTTCAACAAAATAGTTTGGCTCCACGCCAACTTAACCAGGGTAAGGATAAATTGCTGGATGTAACCTCCATTTCTGCTCTTCTCCAAAGCTGAAATTACTCGAATAAACGGAACCGAGAAAATTCCCTTGGAAGTCCACCTCTAAATTCTCCTTTCTTCCCCTTTTGAGGCAATATCTGCTCTACTAAGGCCTCCTAGGAGAGTCCCAATAGCATCAATTACAAATCATACAAATTTCTCTTCACTCCTAATGAGAAATAGGCATTGCATAAACAGATTTCACATCACAAAGAGGCCTATCTCCACACAAAACATCCTCCCAAAAGATTGACCTCTCACCCAAACATATTATGAAAATAAAATTCTTCTTCAGAAGAACCATGCATCTTGCCCAACCAAACATTCATGCCATAGGATGATGGGGAACCAACATGATCCAACCAAGAATTTAGAAACCATATTTAGCTTTTTATCATCCTTCTCCATCAGCAATCTCTTTTTCCAAATCTACATTTACATTTTTTTCCCAATCCTGTCAACTTCATATATTTGAAGTTTCTAAGTCCAAGACCCCCCATCTTTGTTCTTGTCGATCAATAAGACATGAATTTATAAATGAGACAAAAAGAGATATGTCATAAAGGAGAGAAAGGCCAAATTCACAATGCCCCTATGAAGCAGATTATAGTCAAAGGATAGAAAGAAATTAATTGAGCCCACCATAAAACAAAATCATCAAATCATCAAAAAAAAAACAACATACAAATAATTAAATGACAGTAGCTACGCATATACCTGGTAGGGGCAGTTCCCTCTTGAACATGTCGAGCAATCTTTTCCTCAACACTCTGAAAAAGACTCAACCCATATCACAAATGATGGAACTCTTTTACAGCAAAAAAATAAAATAAATGATGCAATACAAATAGAACTTCAAAACCAAAAATTACTAAACCTCACCTCGCGCCGCTGGACAGTACCACCGTATCCAGTAGCCTGGCAGAAAGTTCTATAAAGAGGAACAGCTGCATACGTGCAGCCCACCATGGCAAAAACCAATCCAGTTAAATATAAAAGTGTTTTTTGGGATTTTTGTTCTCTAGCGGTATTAGATACATGATAGTGGCGTCGAAACACAGAGAATGGTGAAGAAGATTTCTCGAAACTCTGAAATCTAAAAGGTTTCAGGTAAAGTTCACGGCAGGGCTTAAATCCCCAAAATCGAGAATCCAAATTGCCATTATGAATTGATCTGAAAGCTTTGGTGATTCGTCTGCAATGGAGACACAAAATTGAAATCTGGAGGTGTAATTAAAGGGAAAAAAAATGTTTAATTAGAAAGTTGGATAGATACCTGATCTCAAAAGGAACAGAGTGTAAATTATTTAGAGATGGAAAGAGAGAGCTCTTGTTGGAAACCCTAGAGCAGAACATGTTGAGTTGGGAAATCCAGAAATTACAGAGCGCAATCGAGAGACATTTCGCCTAAAATTATAATTTATAATTATTTTCCAAACCAGACTTCAACTCTGTTCTTCGCGTCACTGTATCTTCACGAAAGCTTAAAACTGGCTGTTCTACTGTATTACAGACATGGTTTTAAACTCAGTATTTCCTCTTGCCTTCGCGGTTACCAAGTTGATTCGTCCAAGTTGACTCGTCCTAAACGAGTTAAATCATCTAAGTCAGATTACAACTATTTAATAATAGATATTTGGGGACGGTTCATGACTTCATGGGACAACGATTGTGACTAGGGTGGGACAACGTTCGGTTTGGGGGCAATATTGAAATCGAATCGAACTTGCTCGGTGTAATAAATTCTGAACCACATATACCCTAGAACCGCACCAATCTAAACCGACCTTAGTATGATTCAGTTCAGTGTTCGGTTCTCAAGTCACGAAAACATAGCATTAGATTTGTGGCAGCCCCAGCTCCTTTTGTAAATAGGGTTGGCAATGGGTCGGATGAAGCTATTTCCATATCTTTATCTAACTCTATATCTAGTTATCCAAATCCGATTTTTTACCCACTTATGTTAAGAATATTTATCTCCGACTATTTATTTACTTTTTAATCTGTATTTGACTTCTAACCAAATTTCAAGTAGATATCCAAGTAGACATATATACCTCATTGTGAAGATGATGGAAAAAAATCTTAATTTAGGGTTATACATATATTTTTTTGTGAATTTACTTTATTAAACTCAGATTTTCGGGTTGGATGAGACGCATATCCATATCCAACCCTAAAAATATTATGTTAAAAATAATTACAAATAAACTTACTTGAATTCTTAATCAAATTAAAAAGATTGTACCCATACCCGAATAATTCGGGTAGGATAAGCCGAGTAAGTGGGTATTATCCGACCCATTGCCAACCCTATTTGTAAGCTTAATTGCTACAAGCTTGCAATAGCTAGTGATAATATATCCTTTGAGGAATTTTGTCGACTAGGTGGTAATAGTAAATTTAAAAAAAATCTTAACACAAATAAACGAAATTGAGGTGAAAAATCTGAAACTATTGAGAAAGCATTCATTTAAAATCTGGAACCATTGTCAAATAGATAGTAGTGATTAAAATAAAAATAATAATTTTCTAACACAAATACATGAAATTTGAGGTGAAAAATCTAAAACCATTGAGAAAGCATTCGTATAAAATCTGAAACCATTGTCAAATACTTAATAGTAATAAAAATAAAAATAAAAAATAATTTTCTAACAGAAATACAGGAAATTTGAGGTGTAAAATCTGAAATGATTGAGAAGGCATTCATATAAAGATCCATTCTACTATTTTATTTTTTTTAAGAGTTGAACTATAATTTTAAGAATTGGAAGATTCAGAATTAGTAAAAGAGGGAATTTCTATTCTTAAAATGGGAGAGAGAGAGTACATTTTCCTAGGGTTGTCAACGGATAGGTATTCAATCAAATATTGCTATATCCAAATTTGAATCTAATAAAAATAGTGATATCCAAATTCCAATTCAAATCCAATTGGATATAACTAACCAAGATTCGAATTCAAATTTGAAAAATATATCGGATATCCAACAATATCTGATTCAATAAAAATCCTACAAAAATTAGATTCAATCTATATCATCATCTTCATTCTGTAAAAAAACAAATCGACTTTCCTATTTTTTTCAACTTCAAAAGTTGTAATCTTCAACCTATTTCAGTCTTAAAATCAAATAAACTTTGATTTTTGGAAGAAAAAAAATGATGAAAAATTCGAACAAAACATCAAGTATATTTTACATCAACTTGAAGGTTTGGATTTTCAAAAAATAAATCAAGATTATTTTGATTTGAGGTTGAAGCCATGGATATTGAAGGAAAAAAAATAGGGTTTTATTTGAGAAAGAGAGATAGAGGAAGTATCTACCTGGATGCTCATCGACCGGAGAAGATGATGATTATGGAGCTTGCACAGTCGAAAAAAATAGAGCTTGACTTTGAAAGAGAGAGAGAGAGAGAGAGAGAGATGAAGTATCTACCTGATGCTCGTTGGTTGGAGAAGATGGTGGTTATGGAGTTCGCACAGTCGAAACCCACCCTTTGATTGTTGGTTCTTGTGTTTTAGGTTGAGAGAGAAGATACATATTTGAAAGTTAAATTTCGTTTTGTAACATAAATACACAAGACCATATATATATATATATATAATATATATATATATATATATGGGAAATATTCAGCACCTTACCATTTACCCAAGAATTTGCCCAACATGTTTTGTCCTACATGGGTTAGAAGTTTTGGAATGGGCTGATTTTTGTTGAGGATGATCTCTACAGTTAGAAGATCTTCCTCACCAAAAATCAACTCATTCCGAAATTTCTAGCCCCATGTTTACAAGTTGAAAAATCATGGACCGTCCATTTTTTGTAAACCATTTTTTATGGGGTTAGAAGTTTTGGAATGGGCTGATTTTTGGTGAGGATGATCTCCTCACCAAAAATCAGCCTATTCCAAAACTTCTAACTCATGTAGGACAAAACACGTAGCGTAAAGTGTAGGGTAAAGCATAGGGTGTTGAACAGGACCCTATATATATAATATATATATATATATATATATATATATATATATAAATCGGAGTGGATATTATCGAATCGGATTTCGCAATATTCGAATTTGTATTAGAAATCATTCGTATCTTAAAATAACATCTGAATTCAAATTCGATATCTAAAAAATTAATATCCGATTTTTCAAATTCGGATCCGGATTTTCGAATATCCATCGCAGGCCTACCTTTTCTAAGGATGACAATGGATCGATTCTTTAGTGAGGGATGACGACAGTTGTTAGGGTTTCATTCTTAAAAATCGAAGAGTTCTTACGATGGAGAAGAGAATGAAGGTTTGTTGTATTTAATTGTTAAATATATTAGGGATGTCAATGGATACCCATTTAACCGAAATTGAATCAGAATCAAGCCGAATACGCCAGTTCCGGATCCCTTTTTATTGGAATCGATTAGAGCCTGGTCTAAAATGGAATCAAACCAATAAGAATCGGAATTGATAGGTTCTATCCAATGGGTATCCAAAACTGATTTATTTTGTCATTTCTTTCTATATTATAAATGATTTAAGAAATTTTAATTTTAAAAAATAAATGTATATTATATAAAATTCATCAATTTTTCATATTAATTATCAATTGAAACTTAAAATGAGTTACTCTTCTTAAAAATTATTACTTTTAAAAAAGAAAAAAAATATAATTAATTTGTATCTTAAGTATAACAAATTATAACTAAGTTAACAATTTTGTTGATAATATGATAATTTTTTTAAAGGATTTTTTCTTTTTATTATATATATAATGATTTGATATACTTTTTCTCTAATTCAATTCTTGAGAATCGGAACTGATGGGTACCCGTGATTTTTGGCAATTACAATTTTGATTCCATTTATTTTGGAACTGAACCCAGAATCAAACTAATATAATGATTATGGTTCTAAGTTCCTTAGGAACCAAACCATTGAATCTCTTAAAATATATGTAAGGGTAATTATAAAAGCACCCCACAAATTAATAAGGGCAACTCACACCATAGCTTAACTGTTTTGTCTCATATGGTTTAAAATTTTTGGAATGAACTGATTTTTTGTGAGGATAATCTCTATGACAATGAGATCATCCTCACAAAAAATCATCTTATTCCAAAACTTCTAAACCCCATCAAAATAAGTTCTAGAATCGTAAATCGCCCCTTTATAATTGTAAACCAGTTTTGATGAGGTTAGAAGTTTTGGATTGGACTGATTTTTGGTAACGATGATTTCCTCATCATAGATATCATCTTCACAAAAAAATCAGCTCATTCCGAAACTTTTAATCCATATAAGACAAAACAATTCAACTATGTGTGAGTTGCCCTTAGTAATTCGTGGGGTGCTTTTATAATTACTCTATATGTAATATAAATATAATAACGGAAGCCAAAAGTGTTCCTTACACTGTTGAACAATTAATAATATCAATAAAATATTAAATCCAATTAACTAGAAAATTAATAATAAAAAAATCACAGCCTTCTACATTTCATATAAAAATTCATATTTAAAAAAAAATATAACCTTTTTTTTAACAAAGGATTTAAAAGTGTACAACCCGATCGCTCTTAAACTTAAATTCAGTGGTGGAAAAATCAACCATAAGGCATCCATTTGGTGAAAAATCTATAAAAATATTTTTAAAAATATAAAATATAAGTGTTTAAATTTTTTTTACCAAAATGGTATATGACCATTTTCATAAACATTTAGAAACACTGGCTAGGATCATAATTTTGATAAAATACTGTGCCATTTTTGTTAAACTCTAATTTGATATTGAAACTTCTTCACTGTGGGTCTGTAATTTAATATAAATATTCGTCGTTCCCGTCAAAGTACCATTCGGGTGACGTATAAATTAGTATCGCAAAATTGCAATCATATCGAGATTATCAAACTAATAATCAATTTGTGTTTGCATCTGAAATTTGGATATAATAAATCTTACTCCCTAAATAGTATAATAGATAATGTGGACCGATTTGCTAAAAACATTTAATTAAAATAAATTAACATCAAACTAAGCTGAATTAGTTTATTGTGCACATGTTTGGTTACAATTTTTTTTTTCCTTATGGTGATGAACTATATTACTCCAAAGCTATGGTCATATCAATAGGCAAAAGATCAATCACCATATTCGACTATTTTTATGAACTTCCAAAATTTTAAAAATTATTTTTCGTCATTCAATTTTTATTATTTTAAATATAAGAGTTCGGTCATCATCCATTTTCAACAACTTGGATCAAGTCCAAATTTCGTCATTGAATGTTAATTATTTTAAACTTTCTAGTTATATTTATATTTTATTTCAAAAAAATAATAATGTTAAAGATATACATGCTTTACTCGGTCAAAATGTTAATCCGATTCGACAACGTTTTAATTAACTCAGTTGAATGTTTGAGTTGGTGCAAAATCACGTATGAAAGAGTTGTTAGAGTGAGACCTTCACTATGACGCCAATTCAATGAATTGTCTATGGTCTAAATCTTAATCTCTTTTAATATTAAAAATAAATGGTAACAGTGAAAGGAAGATGTAAAGATGAAATTGAATTAGCATATCAGCAATCCAACACCACATCCCTCTAGAATTCATAGGAAAACTCATCAAAAATAAATAAATCAATCAATCAATCAAAAAACATTTTTTTTTTGTTTGATTAAAGATTTCGAGAATGGATGGCTATCCCCAAAACACAATGAAAAATAACAATTTTTTTTAATATTTTTTGGTTTCTGAAATTCATATAATTGTCTGCTCTACAACTTTGTCCCATCCGATAATGTTAGGATGCTACAAGGTGAGATCAACAACCCGAAGTAAGAGTTGGAATCTTATTAAGTTACTAAGGCTAGTGAGACTCATCTCATTATGTACATATTTTTTTTTTTACTCCATGGGTTTCGATCACACGTTTTATAAATCCTTGAAAAATCGAATGGGTGTAAACAAAAAAAAAACTTACCGTGGATCAGACAAAGAAACAATGGGGAAGAAGGAGTGAACGATCGATGAAACAACCCACAACGAATGAACCTCATACTAGTATCTCAACCCTAACAAAGAAGATGGCTTCCTATTAGGGTTTTAAAAAAAAATTCCTAAAAAAAATAAGAAGGAAAAAAATAGAATAAAAAATAAGAAGAACAAGAATAGAATAAAAAATCATGATTTCTTAGGAATTCCAATAAAAATTAAGGAGAACAAAAATAAAATCTATATATATATAGATATATATATATATATATTATATATATATATAATATATATATATATATATATATATAATATATATATAGATATATATATATATAGATATATATATATATATGGGTAGCGTTCAATGGCTAACTTTTTGGCAAAACATTTTTCAAAACATGGAGTTAGAAGTTTTGGAATGGGCTGATTTTTGGTGAGGATGATCTCTACGGTGAGGAGATCATCCTCACCAAAAATCAGCCCATTCCAAGACTTTTAATCCATGTTTACAAGTTGAAAAATCGTGGACCGTCCATTTTTTGTAAACTATTTTTGATGGGGTTAGAAGTTTTGGAATGGGCTGATTTTTGGTGATGATGATCTCCTCACCGTAGAGACCGTAGAGATCATCCTCACCAAAAATCAGCCCATTCCAAGACTTTTAATCCATGTTTACAAGTTGAAAAATCGTGGACCGTCCATTTTTTGTAAACTATTTTTGATGGGGTTAGAAGTTTTGGAATGGGCTGATTTTTGGTGATGATGATCTCCTCACTGTAGAGATCATCCTCACAAAAAATCAGCCCATTCCAAAACTTCTAATCCCATCAAAAATGGTTTACAAAAAATGGACGGTCCACAATATTTCAACTTGTAAACTGGGGCTAGAAGTTTTGGAATGGGCTAATTTTTGGTGAGGATGATCTCCTCACCGTAGAGATCATCCTCACCAAAAATCAGCTCATTTCAAAACCTCCAACCTATGTTTTGAAAAATGTTTTGCCAAAATGTTTGTTGCTGAACATTTCCCTATATATATAGGGGCGGGCGTTCAATGGCTAACTTTTTGGCAAAACATTTTTCAAAACATGAGTTAGAGGCTTTGGAATGGGCTGATTTTTGGTGAGGATGATCTCTACGGTGAGGAGATCATCATCACCAAAAATCAGCCCATTCCAAAACTTCTAACCCCATCAAAAACAGTTTACAAAAAATGGACGGTCCACGATGTTTTAGCTTGTAAACATGGGTTATAAGTTTTGGAATGAGCTGATTTTTGGTGAGGATGATCTCCTCACCGTAGAGATCATCCTCACCAAAAATCTGCCCATTTCAAAACCTCTAACCCATGTTTTGAAAAATGTTTTGCCAAAAAGTTTGCCATTGAACGCTACCCATATATATATATGGGTAGCGTTCAATGACAAACTTTTTAGCAAACGTTTTGGCAAAACATGAGTTAGAGGCTTTGGAATGGGCTGATTTTTTGTGAGGATGATCTCTACGGTGAGGAGATCATCCTCACCAAAAATCAGCCCATTCCAAAACCTCTAACCCCATCAAAAACAATTTACAAAAAATGGACGGTCCACAATTTTTTAGCTTGTAAACATGGGTTACAAGTTTTGGAATGGGCTGATTTTTGGTGAGGATGATCTCCTCACCGTAGAGATCATCCTCACCAAAAATCAGCCCATTCCAAAACTTCTAACTCATGTTTTGAAAAATGTTTTGCCAAAAATTTGGCCATTGAACACCCCCTATATATATAGGGGGGCGTTCAATGGCAAACTTTTTAGCAAACTTTTTGGCAAAACATTTTTCATATAATATATATATATATGGGTCCCGTTCGGCACCCTAAGTTTTACCACACATTTTAACAAACGCGTTTTGTCCTTCATGGGTTAGAAGTTTAGGAATGGGCTGATTTTTGGTGAGGAAGATCTCTATGGTGAGGAGATCATCCTCACCAAAAATCAGCTCATTCCAAAACTTCTAACCCCATCAAAAATGATTTACAAAAAATGGACGGTCCACGATTTTTCAACTTGTAAACATGGGGCTAAACATTTCGGAATGGGCTGATTTTTGGGGAGGATGATCTTCTAATCATAGAGATCATCCTCACCAAAAATCAGCCCATTCCAAAACTTCTAACCCATGTAGGACAAAAAACGTTTGTTAAAGTGTGTGGTAAAACTTAGGGTGCTGAACATTTCCCTATATATATATATATGGGTAGCGTTCAAGGGCAAACTTTTTGGCAAAACATTTTTCAAAACATGGGTTAGAGGTTTTGGAATGGGCTGATTTTTGGGGAGGAAGATCTCTACGGTGAGGAGATCATCCTCCCCAAAAATCAGCCCATTCCAAAACTTCTAACCCATGTTTACAGGTTGAAAAATCGTGGACCGTCCATTTTTTGTAAATCATTTTTGATGGGGTAAGAAGTTTTGGAATGAGCTGATTTTTGAGGAGATCATTCTCACCAAAAATCAGCTCATTCCAAAACTTCTAACCCCATCAAAAATTGTTTACAAAAAATGGATGGTCCACGATTTTTCAACTAGTAAACATGGGGCTAAAATTTTGGAATGGGCTGATTTTTGGGGAGGATGATCTTCTAATCAAAGAGATCATCCTCACCAAAAATCAGCTCATTCCAAAACTTTTAACCCATGTAGGACAAAAAACGTTTGTTAAAGTGTGTGGTAAAACTTATGGTGCTGAACATTTCCCTATAGGGAAATGTTCAGCAACAAACATTTTGACAAACATTTTGGCAAAACATTTTTCAAAACATGGGTTAGAGGTCTTGGAATGGGCTGATTTTTGGTGAGGATGATCTCTACGGCGAGGAGATCATCATCACCAAAAATCAGTCCATTCCAAAACTTCTAACCCCATCAAAAATGGTTAACAAAAAATGGACGGTCCACGATTTTTCAACTTGTAAACTGTGGTTAAAAGTTTTGGAATGAGCTGGTTTTTTGTGAGGATAATCTCCTCACCGTAGAGATCATCCTCACTAAAAATCAGCCCATTCCAAAACCTCTAACCCATCTTTTGAAAAATGTTTTGCCAAAATGTTTGTCAAAATGTTTGTTGCTGAACGGGACCCTTCCCTATATATATATATAGGGAAATGTTCAGCACCCTAAGTTTTACCACACACTTTAACAAATGTTTTTTGTCCTACATGGGTTAGAAGTTTTGGAATGAGCTAATTTTTGGTGAGGATGATCTCTATGATTAGAAGATCATCCTCCCCAAAAATCAGCCCATTCCGAAATGTTTAGCCCCATGTTTACACACGTTGAAAAATCGTGGACCGTCCATTTTTTGTAAATCAATTTTGATGGGGTTAGAAGTTTTGGAATGAGCTGATTTTTGGTGAGGATGATCTCCTCACCATAGAGATCATCCTCACCAAAAATCAGCTCATTCCGAAACTTCTAACCCATGTAAGACAAAACGCGTTTGTTAAAGTGTGTGGTAAAACTAAGGGTGGCGAACATATATGGGAAATGTTCAAGACAAAACGCGTTTGTTAAAGTGTGTGGTAAAGCTTAGGGTGCTGAACGGGACCCTATATATATATATGGTCCCGTTCACTGGCTAACAGTTTAGCAAATACTTTAGCAAACTGTTTCAAACCGTTGGATATGGCGAGGATGAACAGACGAGATTGAATCACGCAAAATCTGCGTTTAAGTTAAAAGAAAATCTTATTTTACACTGTCATCCTTCAATTTACACTAATTAGTGCTACCCCCCTGTCTCTATTTAAAACTCAAAACTGAACAGAGAGTAGAACTCTCCCTCTATCTCTCTCTCTCTCTCTCGTCTCTCTCGCTACCTTCTGTCTCTCACACTCTCTCTCGCTCTCGTTGCACCCTCCTTCCCTCTCGACCCTCTCTCTCATTCTCTCTCGCACTTTCTTCCTATCCCTCGCTGGTCTCTTTCAATTCTTCCAGACCGTTCTCTTATTCTAATAAAGCTTTCTAATACTTTACAAGATGATCTAATAATGTGCAATCACACAAGATTGTAATTGGGTTCTTTTTATATTTTATTTTTATGGAAGAGTGGAGTCGTGGTCCAAGTCTCTTCACAGTGCACACGAAAGAAGCTCCTGTTGTGTCTTAGGCTTGTTTTTATGCCTTGGCTTTGTGCAGAAACTTTGGGTGGGTCAATTTGGTTTTTCTGGACATTAATAAAGAAAGCCCATTTCTAACCACTCTATTATTTGATGGCATGCCTAACTTTGTCCCATTCTCTTCTGCTATGATTCTGTTTGTGAGAAGGGATTTTTTATATGGAGAGAGTTATACTCTCTGTTTCGATTGGATTTTAAGAGACCAGCGAGGGATAGGAAGAAAGTGCGACAGAGAATGAGAGAGAGGGTTGAGAGGGAAGGAGAGTGCAACGAGAGCGAGAGAGAGTGTGAGAGACAGAAGGTATTGAGAGAGACGAGAGAGAGAGAGAGTTCTACTCTCTGTTCAGTTTTGAGTTTTAAATAGAGACAGGGAGGTAGCACTAATTAATCGTAAATTGAAGGATGGCGGTGTAAATTAAGATTTTCTTTTAACTTAAACGCAGATTTTGCGAGATTCAATCTCGTCCGTTCATCCTCGTCATATCCAACAGTTTGCTAAAGTCTTGGGTAAACCATTAGCCAGCGAACGGGACCCACATATATATATATAGGGGGGCGTTCAATGGCCAACTTTTTAGCAAACTTTTTGGCAAAACATTTTTCAAAACATGAGTTAGAGGTTTTTGAATGGGCTGATCTTTTGTGAGGATGATCACTATGGTGAGGAGATCATCATCACCGAAAATCAGCCCATTCCAAAACTTCTAATCCCATCAAAAACGGTTTACAAAAAACAGACGGTCCACGATTTTTCAACTGGTAAACATGGGTTAGAAGTTTTGGAATGAGCTGATTTTTGGTGATGATGATCTCCTCACCGTAGAGATCATCCTCACCAAAAATCAGCCCATTCCAAAACCTCTAACCCATGTTTTGAAAAATGTTTTGCCAAAAAGTTTGCTAAAAAGTTTGCCCTTGAACGCTACCCATATATGGGGGCGTTCAATGGCCAACTTTTTGGCAAAACATTTTTCAAAACATGAGTTAGAGGTTGTTGAATGGGCTGATCTTTTGTGAGGATGATCACTATGGTGAGGAGATCATCATCACCGAAAATCAGCCCATTCCAAAACTTCTAATCCCATCAAAAACGATTTACAAAAAACGGACGGTCCATGTTTTGAAAAATGTTTTGCCAAAAAGTTTGCTAAAAAGTTTGCCCTTGAACGCTACCCATATATATATATATATATATGGAAATGTTCAGCACCCTAAGTTTTACCACACACTTTAACAAACGTTTTTTGTCCTACATGGGTTAAAAGTTTTGGAATGGGCTGATTTTTGGTGAGGATGATCTCTATGATTAGAAGATCATCCTCCCCAAAAATCAGCCCATTCCAAAATGTTTAGCCCCATGTTTACACGTTGAAAAATCGTGGACCGTCCATTTTTTGTAAACCATTTTTGATGGGGTTAGAAATTTTGGAATGAGCTGATTTTTGGTGAGGATGATCTCCTCACCATAGAGATCATCCTCACCAAAAATCAGCCCATTCCAAAACTTCTAACCCATGTAGGATAAAACACGTTTGTTAAAGTGTGTGGTAAAGCTTAGGGGCTGAACGGGACCCATATATATAATATATATATAATAAACGTGTTTTGTCCTACATGGGTTAAGAAGTTTTGGAATTGGCTGATTTTTGGTGAGGATGATCTCTATGATTAGAAGATCATCCTCCCCAAAAATCAGCCCATTCCGAAATGTTTAGCCCCATGTTTACAAGTTGAAAAATCGTGAACCGTCCATTTTTTATAAATCATTTTTGATGGGGTTAGAATTTTTGGAATGAGCAGATTTTTGGTGAGGATGATCTCCTCACCAAAAATCTGCTCATTCCAAAAATTCTAACCCCATAAAAAATGATTTATAAAAAATGGACGGTTCACGATTTTTCAACTTGTAAACATGGGGCTAAACATTTCGGAATGGGCTGATTTTTGGGGAGGATGATCTTCTAATCATAGAGATCATCCTCACCAAAAATCAGCTCATTCCAAAACTTCTAACTCATGTAAGACAAAAAACGTTTGTTAAAGTGTGTTGTAAAACTTAGGGTGCTGAACATTTCCCTATATATATATATATTATATATATATATATAGGGTCGGGTTCTTGCAACACACATTGCGACACACATATAGACAATGTGTTTGTCTTATATGGGCAAAAATGTTTGGAATTAGCTGATTTTTTGTGAGGATGATCTCTGTGATGAGGGGATCATCCTAGCAAATAATCATCCCATTCCAAAACTTCTAACCCCATCAAAATTGATTTACAAAAATTGGACGGTCTAAAATTTTTCAAAAAAAATTGGACGGTCTAGAAGTTTCATAATGAGCTGATTTTTGGCAAGGATGATCTCCTCACCACAGAGATCATCCTCACAAAAAATCAGCCCATTCCAAACATTTTTTCCCATGTAAGACAAAACGCGTGTGTCTATATGTGTGTTGAAATGGTTGTCGTTTGAACCTGACCCATATATATATAGGGAAATGTTCAGCACCCTAAGTTTTACCACACACTTTAACAAACATTTTTTGTCCTACATGGGTTAGAAGTTTTGGAATGAGCTGATTTTTGGTGAGGATGATCTCTATGATTAGAAGATCATCCTCCCCAAAAATCAGCCCATTCTGAAATGTTTAGCCCCATGTTTACACGTTGAAAAATCGTGGACCGTCCATTTTTTGTAAATCAATTTTGATGGGGTTAGAAGTTTTGGAATGAGCTGATTTTTGGTGAGGATGATCTCCTCCCCATAGAGATCATCCTCACCAAAAATCAGCCAATTCCGAAACTTCTAACCCATGTAAGACAAAACGTGTTTGTTAAAGTGTGTGGTAAAACTTAGGGTGCCGAACGGGACCCATATATATATATATATATATATGGGTAGCGTTCAAGGGCAAACTTTTTAGCAAACTTTTTGGCAAAACATTTTTCAAAACATAGGTTAGAGGTTTTGGAATGGGTTGATTTTTGGTGAGGATGATCTCTACAGTGAGGAGATCATCCTCACCAAAAATCAGCCCATTCCAAAACTTCTAACCCCATCAAAAACAATTTACAAAAAATGGACGGTCCACGAATTTTTAGCTTGTAAATATGGGTTAGAAGTTTTGGAATGGGCTGATTTTTGGTGAGGATGATCTCCTTACCGTAGAGATCATCCTCACCAAAAATCAGCCCATTCCAAAACCTCTAACCCATGTTTTGAAAAATGTTTTGCCAAAAAGTTTGCCAAAAGTTGGCCATTGAACGCCCCCCTATATATATATATATATATATATGGGTAGCGTTCAAGGGCAAATTTTTTAGCAAACTTTTTGGCAAAACATTTTTCAAAACATGGGTTAGAGGTTTTGGAATGGGCTGATTTTTGGTGAGGATGATCTCTACGGTGAGTAGATCATCCTCACCAAAAATCAGACCATTCCAAAACTTCTAACCCATGTTTACCAGTTGAAAAATCGTGGACCGTCCATTTTTTGTAAACTATTTTTTATGGGGTTAGAAGTTTTGGAATGGGCTGATTTTTGGTGATGATGATTTCCTCACCGTAGAGATCATCCTCACCAAAAATCAGCCCATTCCAAAACCTCTAACTCATGTTTTGAAAAATGTTTTGCCAAAAAGTTTGCTAAAAAGTTGGCCATTGAACGCCCCCCTATATATATATATATAGGGTCGGGTTCCTGCAACACACATTGCGACACACATATAGACAACGTGTTTGTCTTATATGGGTAAAAATGTTTGGAATGGGCTGATTTTTTGTGAGGATGATCTCTGTGATGAGTGGATCATCCTGGCAAAAAATCATCCCATTCCAAAACTTGTAACCCCACCAAAATTGATTTACAAAAATTGGACGGTCTATAATTTTTCAACAAAAATTGGACGGTCTAGAAGTTTCATAATGAGCTGATTTTTGGCAAGGATGATCTCCTCACCACAGAGATCATCCTCACAAAAAATCAGCCCATTCCAAACATTTTTGCCCATATAAGACAAAACGCGTTGTCTATATGTGTGTTGAAATGGTTGTCGTTTGAACCTGATCCATATATATATATATATGGATGGCGTTATTACGACCCCCGTTACGACTCACCGTTTGTCTTATATGGGCAAAAATGTTTGGAATGAGTTGATTTTTTGTGAGGATGATCTCTGTGATGAGGGAATCATCCTGGCAAAAAATCATCCCATTCCAAAACTTCTAACCCCATCAAAATTGATTTACAAAAATTGGACGGTCTAAAAATTTTCAACTTGTAAACATGGGGCTAGAAATTTCATAATGAGCTGATTTTTGGCAAGGATGATCTCCTCACCATAGAGATTATCCTCACAAAAAATCAGCCCATTCCAAATATTTTTGCCCATATAAGACAAAATGGTGTGTCGCAAAGGGAGTTGTAATGAGGGTCTACGGACCCAGACCCTATATATATATATAATTATAAAAAAAATCCTCTGGGGCTTCATGGTTAATTGATTGTAAAAGTCATCTTAAAAAAATATTTTAAAAGAGGCCCCACGACTTCTACGGCCAAACATTCTAAAACATAAAATAAATAAATAAATAAAAGATTTTTTGGAAGATTCAAATTAAACAATTTTTACCTACATAAATAATGAAAATTAAAGAAGATGGACAAATTACCATATCGTTTACTATCGGTAGGGTAAAACCGAATGAATTTTTTGTTCTTTCCAAATCATCATATTTTAGAGAAAATACATAAATAAAAAGAAACACAATAATTAAAATTACAAAGACAAAATTATATTAAATTGCATGAAAAATAAGGAGAGAAAGAGGTCTTTTAAGAGTAGAAAGAGAAAAAGAGTTTTCTTTCGATTTTAAAGATTATTTGCGTAGTTTCTAGCAGTTGTATTGGTTTTAGAGGGATGTGTTTCCACCGTTGGATGGTCTCAAACATATCTTCGACCACGAAATGTGTTTTGGAGAGAGATGGAAAAACGTGGGAAGTTTGGGTGATTTTTTTATATTTTAGAGAGAATCCATCTTCACTGTTAGATGTTCCCAACTCAATCTTAGAGAGATAAATATGTTTATGACTAAGATAAAGATGTGTTTTATATAATAAAATAAAATTTGATTCGATTCTAGATTTGGTTTTGTTCTAGTACACCCCTAAATCGATTCCCGCACCGAATCACTTGATTTTTCAAAATTTCAATCTGGAACCCAACCAATTCTCCTTAAAACCGAACCAAACCAACCCTAACTGCATTGGTTCAGTTCAATTCTTGGTTTGGCTCTATCCAATGTGCACCCCTAATTGTGACAACATACAACGGTTTTTTGTAAACCACTTTTGATGGGGTTAGAAGTTTTGGAATTGACTGATTTTTCATGAAGATGATTTTTATGGTGAGCAAGTCATCCTTGCACAAAATCAGCTCATTCTGAAACTTCTAACCCAAATTTAAAGGTTGAAAATTTGTGAATTGTTAATTTTTTTTTGTAAATTACTTTTGATAGGGTTAGAAATTTCAAAATGAGCTGAATTTTAATCAGGATAGTCTCTTTGGTGAGAAGATCATTCTCACAAAAAATCAGCCCATTATGAAACTTCTAACTCATATAAAACAAAAATCATTGTCGTAGATGTTGTCACAATCAAAGATGGATTAAACAAAATGTTAAAAGAAGATGGATTAAAAAGATCATATTTTTATTTAGATAATAAATAATTAAATAATTAAATCTAAGGTTTGTTGGATGGCATGGAAATTCAATATTCATGGATTTCAATTTGTTATTTAGGTAATAAATATTTAAATTATAAAAAAACTAAGGGTTTGTTTGATTGGATGGAAATTCAATTTCCATATATTTCATCCATTGAATCCATGAAAAAAATCGTAGTGAAAAATGAGTAGGGTGGAAAATCGAATATTAAGTGGTTTATTAAATTTGAAGGAAAAAAAAAATTAGAAAAGGAGAAGCAGAAAGAGGAGGAAGAAGAAGAAGAACAGAGAGGAAGAGAAAAAGAGAGTAGCTGGTAAAGACGAAGAAAAGAAAAAAGAGATGGGAGGGAAGGTGAGCAGGTTGGAGGCAAAAGGAGGAAGAAGAAGAAAAGAGGTGGGGGACAACCAACTGGCAAATACAACAACGATCAACTATGGTGGTAGTGGTGTGGAAGAAGTTGGGAGATTAGAGTTTTAATTTGTGATGAAAATTAAAAGTGGATTTCATTTTAATATGTGGATAACTGGAAAAATGAAATCCATACTTTGTTGGACTTTTGAAAGAGAGTGAAAAATTATTTTTTATAACAAAAATCAATCAAACACGTGGAAAATAGAATTTTCCACTCTATTTTCCATATGTAGTCAAACTCATCATAATTGGTTTAACCAAAAAATTACGGAAACTCAATTGACTCAGACAAGTTTTACTAATTCAGATGATATTTTGAAAATATTGTTTAAGTCATCTAATTTTAATTAGGAAAATGCTGAAGTGACATTGAAATTGACATCGATTCTGATTCACAAATTGCTGATGTGGATGTATGTACGGAACCATAAATGATTTTCATCGAGATACAAGTGAAAAGTATCTATGGTTTTGTGCTCACCTCCACGTTAGCGATGTGTGAATCATTGACAATTTTAATGTTACTCTAGCACGACTCTTTTAATTACATTGCATATCCTATTATTTCTGAACAATACACAAATGAGTCAGACAAATAAGAATTGAATCCATGATTACAGTATCTTTAATAATATAATGAGACAAGGATAATTATTTTAACCAGAAGACATTTACCTTAGGTGCTTTTTTAAAATTATAGAAATACCTTTGTATTATATAAAATAGCATAACACATAGTAAATTTATTCTATTTATTTGAAAATTTTAAGACAAACTCTTAAATTAATTAATTATAAAGACAATTATATCCTTATATAAAAACTTATTTTGGGAACTCATACATATTTTTTTTTAAAGGAAAATTACTTCATGGGCCCTGTTGTATTTGTTTCTAAATAGTCCCTAACTTTTGCGTAGTAGCTTAACAACTTAGTAAAATCTTTCTTTCTAAATGCTCTTTCACCTTAAGCTATATTTTAAAGTATTCAAATATCATTTTCTCACTCTTTTAACATACCTAAATTTTATAACTTCGTTTGCCATCAATTCCAATGATTTATGACGATGAATCATGAATGGAGAGCAATATACTCATAATTGCAAAGATTTGGAATTAATTTTTGATCTATTTTGATGATTTTATAAAAAGAATGAGAAAAGGGTAGCAACATACTCATAATTTTGAAGATTTATTTATAACATTTGATCCGAGAGTATGTTCTGTCACTATAATGTAATGTACTTTGAGTATTTTTGAAAGATCTATCCAATATTGAGCTTGAAAAATCAAAATCGTTGAGGCTCGATGTTTTAGCATCAAAATGTAACACAATCACCATTGAAAAACTCAGGTAAGTTAAAAGAGGTAAGAAAAAAGTATTTTGGGTACTTTAACTTACCAAAATCAAAATGGTCAAGGCTTGATGTTTTAGCGTGAAAATGTAGCGCAATCACCATTGAAAAATATAGGTAAGTTAAAAGAGGCGAGAAAGAGGTATTTTGGGCACTTTAAACTTAGGTAAGTCGAAAATGTCTGCTATACTTCTCATCCCGAGTAGAAGTATAAGGGACAACATTTTGCTCTCTCACAAGCTTATTAGGAACATCCACATAGACAAAGGTAAAAAGAAATATGTGGCCAAGATCTACCACCACAAGGGCTGTAACTCTGTAGATTGGGCAGCTATCATCCATTGCTTGGAGGAGATGAATTATCATGAAGACTTCATTTCTTGGAGACAAGGATGCATTTCTTCCACTATGTATTCTATCAACATAAATAGTAGCCCAACCGATTACTTCCATGGGAAAAGATGTATCAAATAGGGAGATCCCCTCTCACCTTATCTTTTTGTGCTTGTAATGGATGTCATTTCCTCTTCTATTTACAATTGTAGTGGGCAAGGTGCCATTGAGCTTATGTACAAATGTAAGAATTCTGTTATTAACCATCTGATTTTTGCAGACAACTTGATGGTCTTCATGAAAGGCACCCAACAATCTGTTAGTGCTCTCAAGAAGTGTTTGTTGGACTTTAGATCCTTCTCTGGACTTAAAACCAATGTTGGGAAAAGCAACATCTTCTTCAACGGTGTGGGAAAGGTAGAAAAGCAAGCATTCCTCAACACCTTCTCCGTGCAAGAAGGCCAGCTACCTATTAAGTACTTGGGAATGCCTTTGATCTCCACGAGACTGAAATTCAATGATTGCATTCCCCTTCTCGACAAGATGACGACTAATATTAAAACATGGAAAGCCAGATTCTTGTCTCTAACTGGAAAGTGTGAGCTATCAAGTCAGTGCTCAACAACATTCTAACATACTTATCTAATGTGTTTATGCTGTCCAAAAAAGCTATCAAGGAGATTATGAAGCTATGCACTACCTCCATATGATGGGTAAGAAAATGCACCCTATACGCTGGAAGAGAATGGCTCGCCCCTTCAATAAGGCAGGGTAGGGTATAAAAAACTTGCCCATCAAAAATGAGGCTAGAGTTGCCAAATAAGTTTGGGCCATCGCTTCTCGCAAGAACCACCTTTGGGTTAACTGGGTTTACAAGAACCTTATCAAGAGTAAACACTTCTGGATAATAGGCATGTAACAATGCTAAATAAAAGAGAAGAGAAAGAAGAAGAAGAATAAGAAAGATAGGCCTATTCGAGTTGGCTGAACTCCTTACCTAAAATAACATTTTTATTCTCCCCCTAATTACAGAACTTCCGACTCCTTTTATCATAATCTTCTATAACTAGAATAAGAATTCTATGCCTATAAAATAGCAACAGAAAAACAGAAAGCAAATCTATCCACATCAGCGCCACCTAATCAACCTTGAGAGTCGCAACACTCCTGCCCACTTGAAATCAACCTTGTCCTCATGGTTGAAACGAAGGAAATTCATGTTGCAACCTCGTCCATGGTACTCAAGTAGCATCTTCCATAGGTAAGTTGCGCCATTGGATTAATAATTCGGTAATGGCTTGATTATTACGCTTCACCATGCGTCTATCCAAGACCTTGTTGGGTAAGAGCAATATTTGTCCAGAATCAGCAGTAGGTGGTAGCACCATGGAAACAGGAACGGAGTTGCCGAGTCGTTTCTTTAAGCAAGATACATGGAAAACCGAATGTATCTTAGAATCTGGGGGCAGGTCTAAGCGATATGCGACTAGCCCAATTTTTTCAACAATTTGGAAAGGGCCAAAATATCGCGGTGCAAGCTTGTTGGAGTGTCTACTTACGAGGGAGTTTTGACGATAAGGCTGCAATCGTAAGAACACTAGCTCACCTACTTGAAATTGGCGTTCCGTTCGATGTTCGTCGGCTTGAGTTTTCATGCGCTCTTGAGCTATTTCAAGGTTGTATTTCAGAAGCCCCAAAACATGATCTCGGTTGAGTAACTCTTCCTCTACGTGTTGTACCTCAGCTGTTCCTTTAATGTAACGATCAATAGAGGAAGGTTTTTGTCCATAGACCACCTCATAAGGTGTGGTTTTTGTTGCCTCATGAAACGAGGTATTATACCACCATTCTGCCCACGGAAGCCAACGAACCCATTGTTTTGGTTGTAGACCAACAAAACACCGTAAATAAGTTTCAAAGTATCTATTAACGCGTTTTGTTTGACCATCGGTTTGCGGGTGGTATGCGGAACTCATGAGAAGGTTGGTACCTTGTAGGCGGAAGAATTCTTGCCAAAAATTACTGATGAACACAGCATCTCGATCACTAACGATAGTTTCTGGCATTCCATGAAGCTTGAAGACATAGTCGACAAAAGCTTAAGCAACGTGGAGTGCTGTGTATGGGTGTGCTAATGCAATGAAGTGAGCTGCTTTTGACAGCCGATCGACCACAACCCAAATGACACTTTTCCTGTGAGAGATAGGCAGACCGTCAATAAAATCCATAGAGATATCAGTCTGTACCTTTGTAGGGATTGGCAAGTGTTGTAAGAGACCCGGAGGAGCCACTGATTCTGTCTTGTTATGCTGACAAACATCACATTCTCTTACATGTTTCTTGACATCATTTTTTATACCTGCCCAATAAAAATGACGTTGAATGCGCTTATATGTCTTCAAAAACCCTGAATGTCCCCCTTCGGGTCCATCATGCAATAAGTTTAATACCAATTGCTTGTTGGAATTAATCGGGTTTATCACGAAGCGCCCCTTGTAAAAAAGGCAATTATTGGCCAAGGAGTATTTAGGAACTGAATTGGGATCGTTTTTGAGGCGATTGACAATGGACTGGAGACGAGGGTCATCCATCTAATTTGCCCGAAGTTGCTCTAACCAGGTATGAACTAGGGTGGAAATCGCTATTAGTGACGAGTCTTCCGTCCGCCTAGATAGTGCATCTGCAACTTTGTTATCCGCACCTTTCTTGAAAACCAACTCATAATCAAACCCAATGAGTTTAGAGATCCATTTTTGTTGAGTAGGTGTAGACACACGTTGATCCAACATATATTTCAAGCTTTGATGGTCTGTGCGGATGACAAAGCGTCGACCAATTAAGTAAGGTCGCCATTTACGAACCGCGTAGATAATAGTTGCCATCTCCTTCTCATAAGTAGACAATCCGCGATCTCTATTGGTAACTACTTTACTTCTGTAGGCTAGTGGTCTTCCTCCCTGCATCAAAACAGCCCCAAACCCGACATCCGAGGCGTCACTCTCAATCACGAATTTATTGGTAAAATCTGGCAATGCCAAGATCGGTGTGGTAGACATGGCATTCTTGAGGGTGTTGAAGGCATTTTCTGCATCGACATTCCACTTGAATCCATCCTTCTTGAGTAAGGCAGTTAAAGGTGCACTGATTACCCCATAGTTTTGGACGAACTTTCGGTAGTAGCCTGTAAGACCAAGGAACCCTCGTAAAGCTCGGATTGATTTTGGAATTGGCCAATAAAGCATACAAGCCACCTTATTAGGATCGGTTGCAACTCCATTGCGAGATATGACATGCCCAAGATACTCGATCTCCCTAGTTCCAAAGACGCATTTAGGTTCTTGTAGCCTAGCTAAAACAACGCGAACATGCTCCACGTGGTCGGACCAAGACTTGTTATAAATCAAGATGTCATCAAAAAATACCAGGACGAACCGGCAAAGGTACTTGCGGAACACGTCATTCATCATACTCTGAAATGTTGAGGGAGCATTAGACAAATCGAAAGGCATCACCAAGAATTCAAAGTGGCCATCATAAGTCCTGAAAGTTGTTTTGTGTATATCTTCCTGTCGGACCCTAATTTGATGAAAGCCTGATCGCAAGTCTAATTTAGAGAAAAAGGCAGCCCCATGTAGTTCATCCAAAAGCTCATCGATTACGGGTATTGGATACCGGTCCTTTACGGTAATATCATTTAGGGCACGATAATCAACGCAAAAATGCCAACTTCCATCTTTTTAGGAATGTCTCCACCAGATTAGTTTGCGAGATTCCGGTAACATGATAAGATAGCCTCTCAAACTCTCGTTGATACTCATCCAATGATCCGGTTTGTTTAAGCTTAGTGAGCTCGCCAAAATAGCTGACGAACTTGGTGGGTCCAAATCTTGCCAGGAGGGCATCTTTGAATGCCGGCCACGGAAGGCAGCCCACATGGTGCAACAACCATTCATGCCATTCGAAGGCTTCTCCTTTGAGGTGGAAGTTTGCGATTTCCATCTTCATTTCTTCAGGGATTTTGTGAAAGCGCATATAGTGCTCTACTTGAGCTAGCCATATGGATGGTTGTGTTCCATCAAACGTTGGAAAATCCAGCTTCATTCTCTTGGAATACATGGGATCGATATGCCGAAAGACCTTTTGAGGACGAGGGTAAGCCAGCGGCGGTGGGTTTTGATCACGAACCACTTCCACAGATTCAGATCGAGTATCATGATTGGACCCGATCTCTAGTGATCCCAACGAAACTGGTGCCTTGCCCTTGTCTTGTTCCATCATTCCTTGAATGAGACCTTGCAACACCACCATTTGTGCCCTGATTTCTGTGAAGTTTTGTGTGGTCTGTGTGTGTTGATCTTCCATCCTTTCCTTGAATGATGAGAGTTCTGTTTACAATCGCTCAAACCTCTCTTGCTTTTCTTGCCCACGAGTGGTCATTGTGGATCGGAACGCTCTGATACCAGTTGTAACAATGCTAAATAAAAGAGAAGAGAAAGAAGAAGAAGAAGAAAGATAGGCCTATTCGAGTTGGCTGAACTCCTTAACTAAAATAACATTTTTATTCTCCCCCTAATTACAAAACTTCCGACTCCTTTTATCATAATCTTTTATAACTAGAATAAGAATTCTATGCCTATAAAATAGCAACAGAAAAATAGAAAGCAAATCTATCCACATCAGCGCCACCTAATAAACCTTGAGAGTCGCAACAATCCCAAATGAAACAACATGGGCACAGAGATATATTCTGAAGGGAAGATCAAGGATTCATGACCTAGTCAAGTGCAACATAGGGAATGGCTCTCAGCCATTCTTATGGCACGACCCTTGGCATCCCTCGGGGATCTTCATTAAGAGATTCCTCCACACCAAAAACTCGGCTTCCTTTTGGATTACCTTCTTGATCAATGAAAACTCATGCATTGTCATCATATTGTATTATCATACCGTTGTCACGTTTGAGAGTTTGGCTTCGAATCTTTTCTCCACAAGGAAGCGGGTGTGCAGAACATCATCTCAGGCTTCCATTTGGAACAAGCAAATGGTGGCAGCGTGGAATGATCTCACCCAAGTTGAGATGGATTCTACAAAGGAGGATGACATCATATGGATTCCGGATTTGAAAGGTAAGTTTTCAACCAAATCTGCTTATGAGGCTCTTAGATTTAGGAGTCAAAATGGTACTTGGAGCAAGTTACTTTGGTTCACCAATAAGATCCCAAGACACAGTTCTCTAACTTGGCAAATATTTAGAAAGGGCTTAAAAACCTAGGACAGATTAATGAGGTGGGGGATTTTAAACAGTTCCAAATATTACTTTTGTCAAAGAGAAGCCAAAAATGAAAGTCAATTCTTCCTCAAATGTGACTATGAGTATGGGGTATGGAGATAATATGGCTAAAACACAATTGCAAAGGGAATAGTTGTGGAGGAAAAATTAGCCAGCCTCGGAATAGGGATACGTGGCACGATATGTATTCAAATCTTATTAAAGGACGGTAGATCGAAACAGTTAGAGAAGATAAATCTAATAACCACCCCAAATCCCGCAATATCAGGAATCCTAAACAAGACGATCAAAATGGGAGGAAATCAAGGGAATAATTCTATGAAGATAAGGATTAATTAGATCCTACAAAGGGAAGGAATCAAGGGAAAAATTTATAAATAGGTGTTTCACAATGAGAAAGGTACGAAAAAAAGGAAGGATAAAACAAATTTATAATTTTGTCTCTAGAACTGACTTAGGCATCAGAGTTTCTGTGAAACAGGAGACGGGGACGATTGTAAGAACATAAGGAAGACAACTCGAAGGTGGGGAGGACACCTTGGAATGCAAACATGGTAATGACACATCTCTGAGAGTAATCTTTAGAGAGACTGAAATACATCAGGAATGATCCGGGTTTTATTCAGTCTCAAGCGAATTGCAAGAGTAGGCCCGGGAAACCTTATTGAGAATATCATCGAATCGAAGATCACTCGACAGATGATTGCTTCATACTAAGGCACATTATCCAAAACATGATCGATCAAGGGAACTTCAGGAGATTCGTTGCCACAACCGATGAAGTAGACATGGTTCGTGAACACCTGCCTCCACCATCGAGGGATCCACTTAAGTAGGAGCTGGGGGCAAAGATAGTTGCCAATATGATTTTCGGAGAATATTCTTCGAAGGAATAAATAAATAACTCGCGTAAGGCCAAGATTAGGGAGATAATTCACGAGAGAGAAGTTTGCCAAGCTTTTGAAGGGGCAATGATAACACGAGTCCCAAATTCGATTTGGGGAACTCAAGAGGATGTCAGAAGGATATATCTCCCTCTTAACGACGCCCTAGTCATTACTTTGGCGGTGGGGATAATGGATCTGAAGAGAATAATTGTAGATGCCAAGAGTGTAGTAGATGTATTGTTTTTGTCGAAGTTAAAGTAAATGGAATAATTGAAAGCCTTGAACCATCAGAAGCAAGTGTGTACGATTTCAATAGAGAAGCATCTCGACTTGTGGGGGAAATTACCCTGCCAGTTTCGACAGGACCAGAGACGGTGATGATTAGGTTTGTGGTGGTCGATTCTGGGACAACTTACAACACGATCCTCGACTGAAGGTGGATCCACGCTATGCAAGTCGTCCCTTCCACCTATCATCAAGTGATACGCTTTCTGATCCAGCAAGGACCAATAGAGATTAAAGGAGACTAATTAGCGCATGGAAATGTTACTTGGCAATAATAAAAGGGAAAGCGCAAAAGGAGGATAATAAAAATGAAAAGGTGACTACCCCCCAATAACAATTATCGAACGCACTGCCTCGTGGGTATGAGGTGGATGCAGAAAAGGTAGAAGAGGTAGACTTAAGATATTTAGGAGAGTATCAAGCATACGTAGGGATGGGGCTCGGGGACGAAGAGAAACAAACCTTGTGAGATTCTTTAAAGAAAATAAGGCATGTTTGCGTGGTCTTTCAAAGATATGCCAGGGATAGACCCTGACGTTGCTTGCCACTAACTAAACGTGGATCCGAACCATCGACCTGTGTAGTAGAAACCAAGGAGGTTGGCGCTGCACTTAAGACAGGCAATAAATGAAAAGATATCCAAGCTCCAAAAAGTAGGTTTCATTGAAGAAGTTCAGTATCCACCGTGGATAACAAACATAGTTGTCGTACCAAAGAAGGACGGTAGAATCCAAGTCTGCATCGACTTTACCAACTTGAACAAAGCATGTCTGAAGGATGGGTTCCCTTTAACACACATAGATCGGTTAGTAGATGCTAAAGTAGGACATGAGAGACTTTTGTTTATGGATGACTATTCCAAATACAACTAGATCCCTCTACCTCGGGAAGATTGGGAGAAAACGGCTTTCATTACATAGTACGGGCTATTCCACTACAAGCTAATGGGATTTAGGCTTAAGACTGTAGGAGCGACTTACCAACGGTTGGTGACCAGAATGTTTGAAGATATGCTCGGTGAGACCATGAAAGTCTACATAGATGATATGATGGTAAAAAGTAAACGATCGGAGAACCATATGACTAGTCTAGGGGCAACCTTCGCTCGGTTAAGGCAGTACGAGATGCAACTCAACCCAAAGAAATGTACCTTCAGCATCTTATCAAGAAATTTTTTGGGGTACATGATGACCAGAAGGGGAGTCAAAGTAACAGATCCGGGCTTTAAAAGAAATAAAGCCTCCTACTAGCGTGAAATATGTGCAGAGGCTGGCCGAGAGGATTGCCACGCTCAATAGGTTTATCTCACAAACCTCAGACAGATGTTGACCCTTGTTCACCTTGCTAAGGAAAAGGTTGGGATTCAATTAGACAAAGGAAAGTGAGGAAGCATGGGAGGAATTGAAAGGTATCTCGGAACACCATCGGTCCTAAGCACACCACAATACGAAGAGGTCTTGGGAATCTATCTGGCAACAACATCGATCTCCGTTAGCTCAGTGTTGTTTAGGATGGAGGGAAATAAAGAATGATCTACTTTATTAGTAAAATCCTAAACAACCTCGGGCCAAAATATAACAGGATAAAGAAGATAGCTCTCGCATTGGTCTATACTTCACAGAAACTCCGACAGTATTTCCAAGCCCATAGGGTACCGAATACCCCTTAAGGGAGATCCTTACCAGAACCGAGAAGTCTTGGAAAGTAGCAAAGTGGGCAGTAACCCTGGGGGAATTCGATGACCTTCGAGTCTAAAACAACATAGAAGGGGAAAATAGTCGCAAATTTAGAAGCGGATTTCCTTGCAAAAGATCCAAATTATGATGAAGAAGAATAAGGAGAACCTGATCCCTGGATTCCAGAGATTGGTTGGAGATTATTTGTGGATAGATCTTCTAAGTCCATAGGAGTGGGGGCAGGAAGTCTTGGTGTAGACACCCCATTTTTGCATCCGCCTGATTAATCAAGTCGTCAACCCGATCGCAAAGGTTCCCAATGATGGATGTCTATTCCAATGCTTTATTTTGTTACCAGATATGTTTCAGAAATCCGGATGAGGTATCTCGAACTGACAAAACTTAGAAACCACGCTACGCTAGGAAAATACTACCCCAGAAACATAGAAATCATCATCCTGCAAGCCAAAAAAGAAGCTTCACGATAAAAATCACTAAAAATGATCAAATTACCAAAATACCCCTAACATCAAAACAACCTTAGAGCCTACATTATGCTTAGGAAAATCTGTTCAAATACATAAAACGACAAATCGAAACCAAATAAATCATTTCGTTAATTTTCACAAAATTTGACAAAATTACGAAAATACCTCTCATAAAATTCACGATCATTTCACGCAAAAAAAATTTCATAAATGACAAAAACCAACATTCCCATTGAATTCCTTACGAAAAACTGATTCACAAACATCCTGGAACATTGAAAAACGACTTAAAACGTAAAAAATCCTCTCCGAGGGCAAAATGGTAATTTCACAATTATAATAATTAAAAATTTCGAAATTAATAAATAAATCATTAAATAATGTAAAGTGAAACATTAATAAAATTAATTATTAAAATTTAAACCAAAAAAAATTATCAATCAGGTTTTCAAGCAAAATTGTTGAGGGTTCGCAAGATATTTCTTTAAAGACCCCTCCATTTGGGGGTCCAAAGAATTAAAGATATAATAGAGGGGGGTTCTCCAAAATTTAAAGTCAATCAAGCAAGACTAAGGTCAAGATATTAAAGTCAATCAAATAAGACTAAAGTCAAAATTAAAGTCAATTAAGTAAGACTAGAGTCAAGTATTAAAGTCAATCTCAGAAGACTAAAGACAAAATCCTAAATCAAAACCCTAATCTAAACTAATCGAGTCAATCTCATAAGACTAAGGTCAAAACCCTAAATCAAAATCCTAATCTAAACTAATCAAGTCAATCTCATAAGACTAAGGTCAAAACCCTAATCTAAATTAATCAAGTCAATCTCATAAGACTAAAGTCAAAACCCTAAAACCCTAAAGACTAAGTCAAAACCCTAATTGAAACCCTAAAAGAAACCCTAATCAAACCCTAATGCTTCTAAAAACTTTATAAATAGGAGCCTCCACACCCTATTTTCGTATCAAAGAAAAAACCCTAGGAAAAGTAGGTAAAGAAGCCTCCATAACCTCCCCAAAACCCTAATTTTGGAGCCCAACTCCTTCCCTAACACCCCTACTCCGATTTTAGCCTCAAAAACACCCAAAAACCTCTAAAAAATATCCCAAAAATCCACAACAAATTCGAAGCACTTAGATCCAAGAAGGAGATACCTTACCTCGGAGATCAGGAATCAGATCCGGAGATAGAACGAAGTAAGGAATACGGTACAAGGAGCCATTCTCACCAGATCTGAGGGAATAGCACTTTTACAGATCGAAGGTAAGTTTTTTTTATTATTTTTTTAATCTAGGTTTGTCATTAGCGATGTAACTTTATTTGGGATAAGTAGAGACCGGCAATGGCCGGGCGGGGTTGGTGCCTAACACCTTCCAACCCCGTAACATGATCCCCGGATTCGAATTTTCTGTAGTGAATTAGTTTTTATCCATTTTAGAGTCAGTTTGGTTCCTAGACTACAGTAACTAGGTGGCGACTCCCAAACCTCAAGGGTAAAAAGCGGATCTGCGCACCCCGCGGATCGAGGGCGCTTTCAGTGGTGACTTCGCCGGGGACTATTGAGGATCAAACTTGAAAAACCCCAAGTATGGGAGCATTGCCAAAATGACCTAGTTTTTTTTATTATTTAGTTGGATTTATTTTATTTATTTTTTCTGTTTATTATTTTTTATCTTGATTGTAGATGATTTTTGGTATTGCATTTTTTTTTCTCCAATTAAGGATCACTTTTTGATGACCCCTAAATAATGAAAGATTCAAATTGACCTATGAATGATGGAATGATGAAGGTTGGACAGAAATATTAAAATATTTTTAGAGAATTTCTAGTGAGAATTAAGTCTGGGAGCCTCTTAATAAAACATAGATCTCGTCGAGTAGATTAATTTAAAATCTGAGTTCACTCAATTTCGTTATCGAAAGCCTTAGATATCATCGATGCAAGTTCAATCTATAAATCTGGAATTATTTCTGAATGAAAGTTGGGACAGCAACGTTAAAACTTTTTTACAGAACATTCTAGTGAGAATTAAGTCTGGGAACCTCTATAAAAACGTAGATCTCATCGAGTAGATTGATTTAGAACTTGAGTTCACTCAATTTCGTTATCAGAAGCCTTAGATATCATCGATGCAAGTTCAATCTGTAAATCTGGAATTGTTTCTGAATGAAGGTTGGGACAGCAACGTTAAAACGTTTTTACAGAACATTCTGGTGAGAACTAAGTCTGGACACCTATTAATAAAATGTAGATCTCATCGAGTAGATTAATTTAGAACTTGAGTTCACTCGATTTCGTTATCGGGAGCCTTAGATATCATCGATGAAAGTTCAGATTGTATTTTCCT
Organism: Akebia trifoliata; assembly: GCF_017979445.1. Lineage (NCBI taxonomy): Eukaryota > Viridiplantae > Streptophyta > Magnoliopsida > Ranunculales > Lardizabalaceae > Akebia > Akebia trifoliata. Next base: position 5,457,034 of record NC_141381.1, on the reverse strand, counting down.
AATTCACAGAAAATCTGAATTTATCTAATGTTGGCACAATTAATGTTCTTGAGAGTGAGCTCATCTCAACCATTGTCATTCTATCATCAATGTAACACCTATTGGAATCTCGATTTATTTTGGATCACCCAAAAGTGATCATTGATTGGACCTTAAAAATTATAAAAATTATGCCTATTGCAATGTTTGTTTGATCAATTATTATATGCCATGCTCATTAATTGATTTGCCATGATCTTGAAAGATATATTTGTGATGGGTTGATTTCATCTTAATTTCGATGTGATGGGTTTTGGATTATTTTCTTGATCAATATTCATTTGATATCCATATGTGATGACATAATCTAGCCATGGGCCCACGTGTTGAAAAAGGCCCCGGACACACCCCACCCTATTTTGCACACACCACAAGCACGTTTACTGTTTTACCCACTTACACGTCCTATATAGCCAACGTGGCACTAGTGCGTAGTCCGGTCTCTTCCGAGATGCGACGTCATTCATGAAAATCACAATTCCAGTCACGTACCTTAGGGTATATCAAACTGGGGGCATCAATACCGTCTGATCAGGTGATTCTGAGAGGTATATTGATGCACCCAGGCTGGAGCGACCTGAGCCTTTGACCTATTGTGAGCCACACAGTCACATGTCCCGATTGCCAACGTAGTACTAGTACGTGGTCGGTCCCCTCGTGGGATGCCAAACCATTTATGAAAGCTACAACCCTTGACTCGTACCCGTAGGTATAAAAGATAATCTAAGTGTATCAATTGCACTTCTTAGTCAAAACCGGTGCCTAAGCAGATCTTGCCCCGCTGTACCCTACTGTACGAGGGGGATAGACTACGTCTATTCTAAACGAGAGGTATTTAAGTGGGTCCTTGCTCAGCATTGTGCGCCACCTCTCAACTGGAGATCAAATTGGCTGTTTTTGGCTTCAGAGAAGTGAATTGAGGTTTTAGATTATCACCTATAAGATATATCAAACCAAGTCACCACGTATCGAAAGGTATATAGATGTGCTTGGGCAAGAGTGGCCAGATAAAAATGCATTGCACGTAGTAAGCTTAGAGTCTAGAAACCTTCCCAGTAGGTCACGACTCAAACTTATCGTGGGTGTTCCCGGGTTGTTTATTAAATGGAGCCTGTTGATTGATGAATGTATGTGAGTGATGTGAATGGTGTAAATCAGAGTGCATGATTGTCCTCAAGGATCAAATGTTGTTTTTGAAAATTAAAATGGGTGCACCGACCCAATAAAGAATCCATTCTTTTACAATAATAACCCAGTCCATCTCGATCCAACAATCATTATGGACCGAGCCATTTGAATCAAAATGAAATTCAAACTTCTTCCTGATTCGGATTTTAAATCTATTTTAAAAGAAGAAAAATATTTTCCAGAAGAAAAATATTTTTCAGAAGAGAAATGCTTTTCAAAAGTGAAATATTTTTCGGAAGAATAAGATTTTCCAAAAGGAAATGCTTTCCCAAAAATTTTTCTAAAAGAAAATGTTTTCTAAAAAAAAGAAAAGGAAAAAAAAATATTTTAAAAAAAAAAATGATTTACAAAAAATCTATTTTTGCATGAAAAATTATTGAAATATGTTTGTGGAAGTTGTTATTCAATGAAAACATTATTTGTCAATATTTTTCAAGAGTGCAATAAAATTATTTTTCTGAATAATCATTACATTAATGAATTGTTTAATGGATTGGTGCACAAAATTCAATAAAATCTCAGGATTCATTTAAAATGTTATTAAGGGGGTGACACTGAAATTGGTTAAATTCACCTTCAAAGAGGTTTAAGGGTTATCATTGTGTCTAAGCTCAATCGTCCATCGTCTAGCTAGGGTTGTAAATCCGGTCAGTTAAAGTAAACGTCAATATCAAATCAATAGTCAAAAATGACCTCAAAATTTCTCAACATCGTCCAGTTGTTCTTTGAAGATCATAGTGCTTCAATCCTACCGGTTATAAGCAATATCTCAGTCCTCAGTCCTAATCAAACTCGTGTGGGTACTTGTCTTGAGTTTTCATGAGTCATTTGGGTTAGCTCGAGTCCTTTTTTCCAGCAAGGTCATGTCTTCCTTAGATTGAGTCTACTCTTTCCTATTGAGTCAAGTTAGTTCATCGAGTCTATAGAGGTGTCTGTTGCCCCATCTAAAATTGATCGGATAAAAGAAATTTTTGAATACCTCGAGCACATTAACGAATTAACTAATAATTTGATAGATTTCGTTTCTGAACAAGAAAATAAGAGTCGGGCTCAACCTTTAATCGAGAAAGGAAAGGTCTTTGACCTCGAAACAAAAAATAATTCCTAAAGAGATTCAAATAAAAACCATCTTATCCCGAAAGGAACACGAGGGGATAATGAATTTACTCAGAAATTTCAAAAGACTTGTTCGTGTGATCATATGAGGGTATGTTAGGTACAAGCTTGGGTGTTGTTCAACACGGAATAGATACTCGTCTGTATCGATGGAATTAAAGAAAATGTTATAAAATATATCAGCACTATCCTTACTACATCTTGAGTTTCAAATCACATATTATCAGTCGATATGGGGGTACCTTTTGAACTGATATCTGATAATGGGTCGTACTTCAAAGCATAATCATTACTCTATGTTTAAAGTTGAAGATCCGGAAGCACAAATCATCCCCCTACCGTCCTCAGATCAATGGAACGGTTGAAGCAGTTAGTAAGAGTCTCAAGACTATCATCAGGAAAATGTGTCAATCATATTGAGATTGGTCAGAAAAATTATCATTCACGCTATAGACATATCGAACTTCAATTCGATCCTCTACTGGAGCTACTCCCTACTCCTTAGTGTATGGCATGGAAGTAGTCTTACCAGTTGAAATGGAAATTTCGTTTCTCAGGGTCTTGTTGGAAAATCATTTGCTAGAAACAGATTGGATTCGTCAGCAGTATGAAGAATTAAACTTGATTGAAGAAAACGAGTTAAAGCCCTGTACCATGTGCAAGCTTATCTAAGAAGAGTCACCCGTGCATTTGACAAAAAGGTCAAAGCTCATCATTTACAGGTCAAGGATTTAACTATCAGACTTCAAAGAAAATTGAACACTCCTCCTCGACTATAGGAGAAAGTCTGAACCCAATTGGAGAAATTCATTCATTAAAAAAATACTGTCTGGAAAAGCTGTCAGGCTTCAAGATCATGATGGAATCGAGTTACCAGAACCAACCAACCTTGACCAAATCAAACGGTACTACATTTAAGGAGGCCATTTTTGGCCGAATCAATTTTCCTACTACCTAATTCTTTATCTCCTTTCTCAACCCCTTTGCGGCCTGTTCAAAAAGAGAAAAATTGTGCCTTTTATTTCTTAGCCTGATCACCTAACCTAGGGGAGGAAAAAAATCCGAACTACGTTTTGATCTGATCCCAAAAATTTGGGGTACGTAGGCAACCTGAGAAGTTACTTCAGGCCCGACCACATCAAAATAAAAATATATATATAGATTCCCCGACAAAGGAAAAATCTAAAAAGAAAAAAATTCAAAAGAAAAAGAAATATCATCCAAAATGGGGAAGAAAGTTCAAGAAAATTTTTTTAAATGAAATGCCACACAAGGGGCATTTGGGTTTTTGAGCCTCAAAATTCCTTTCTTTTTATGCCTAGTCCCAAGCCTGCCTATAAAAGTCCTCCTAAGTACTGTGTGAAAAAGTCAAGGAGGGTAGCGAAGCATGATCAGACAGTAATTCTAGAACTTCAGAGGAGAAGAAAAAGATAAAAAAAAATGAAGAAGCCTACTAAGTTGAAAATCCGGAAATGACGACTTAGGCAAAAATTAAGGCAAGCTCGCAAGGTTGAAAATCTGAAAGGACAACTTTGGCAACAATCAGAGCCAAGAAAAAAGGAAAAAAGCTCGCTAGATTGAAAACCTGAAAAGGCGATCTAGGCAAAAGTTAGAGCAAGCTCGATAGATTGAAAACTTGGAAAGGCGATCTAGGCAAAAGCTAGAGGAATAAAAAAAAACATAAGAAAATCCCAAGCTGAGAGCAGTTCGAGCTGAAACATCAGAAATCCGAATAATCAAGTTCAATACTCAGCTTAAACCAGGCATAGATTCAGAAGCCACAAGTATCTTGTCTACGATCGATCTAAAAATTCTTACTTCCCCAAGTGAACCAATGGAGAGAATGGTGAATTTTATGATGAGTCTCAAAAGGAAATATTTTGTTCTCTTGAGCCTGACTCGAAATCTTTAATAAAATTAATCGAAATTAAAAGTTGGATCTTTATTGCGCTTGTGGTAATCAAATATTTCAAACCTTCATACAAGGGGCATTTTTTCTTTTTCCTCTAGATATGTAATTTCCCCCCTTATACTAGGGGCATTTTTTAATGATGTCTTCAATGCCATGTTTATTGTCAAACTAGGGACATTTTGTTTTTGAGCAATGTTAATCCTAAAAAAATAATGAGAACTCCAAACTTAAGGTTACCCTCTTGATAGCAGTTTTTCAAAAAACTCTTGAGGTTCAAACTCAAGTTTTAAATTTATAAAACTTTTTTTTGATAAAACCTTGAGGTTCAAACAAATGCATTCTGAATCTCACATAGGAGATAGGACATCTATTCTGTTCCAAATCTATTCATTCCCAGATTCTACCACTCTTTTCCAGATTCATTTTCAATCGTTTCTCTCCCAGATTTATTTCTTTGTTCTCAGTTTTACTCAGCCAGATGCCGCCGAGGGTTTTTCTCGTAACTATGCTCAGATGCCGCCAAGGGTTTTCTTGGAATTATGCTCAGATGCCGCCGAGGGTTTTCTCGGAACTATGCTCAGATGCCGCCAAGGGTTTTCTTGGAATTATGCTCAGATACCGCCGAGGGTTTTCTCGGAACTATGCTCAGATGCCGCCAAGGGTTTTCTTGGAATTATGCTCAGATACCGCCGAGGGTTTTCTCGGAACTATGCTTAGATGCCGCCAAGGGTTTTCTTGGAATTATGCTCAGATGCCGCCAAGGGTTTTCTTGGAATTATGCTCAGATACCGCCGAGGGTTTTCTTGGAATTATGCTCAGATACCGCCGAGGGTTTTCTTGGAACTATGCTCAGATGCCGCCAAGGGTTTTCTTGGAATTATGCTCAGATGCCGCCGAGGGTTTTCTTGGAATTATGCTCAGATGCCGCCGAGGGTTTTCTTGGAATTATGCTCAGGTGCCGCCGAGGGTTTTCTCGGAACTATGCTCAGATGCCGCCAAGGGTTTTCTTGGAATTATGCTCAGATGCCGCCGAGGGTTTTCTCGGAATTATGCTCAGATGCCGCCAAGGGTTTTCTTGGAATTATGCTCAGATGTCGCCGAGGGTTTTCTCGGAACTATACTCAGATGCCGCCAAGGGTTTTCTTGGAACTATGCTCAGATGCCGCCAAGGGTTTTCTTGGAATTATGCTCAGATGCCGCCGAGGGTTTTCTTGGAATTATGCTCAGTTTATATTTACTTCATGCTTAGATTTGACTCATTTCCAACTCAAACTCTTTGAAATCTATTTCAGATTTTGAGCTCACACACTTGCACAGTTGTTACATCAGTCAAGGATAATTTTTTAAAAAATTCAAGGATCTGACACTGCCAGTGAGAGCTCGCGCTCAAGGACCTGACATTTTTCTAGTTCGGGGAGAGTTTTACGCTCAATGATCCGAATGCCCCGACGAATTGTTAAATCAGGCTGCAAAATGAACTGTCACTAGCTTTGACATTCGGATATCGCACTATCTACCAAAATAGATTTGCTATCTAGTTTGCTTCAACCCTCTGCCAAAGAGGGGCATCTGTAGACACCCCAGTTTTGCATCCGCCTGATTAATCAAGTCGTCAACCCGATCGCAAAGGTTCCCAATGATGGATGTCTATTCCAATGCTTTATTTTGTTACCAGATATGTTTCAGAAATCCGGATGAGGTATCTCGAACTGACAAAACTCAGAAACCACGCTACGCTAGGAAAATACTACCCTAGAAACATAGAAATCATCATCCTGCAAGCCAAAAAAGAAGTTTCACGATAAAAATCCCTAAAAATGACCAAATTACCAAAATACCCCTAACATCAAAATAACCTTAGAGCCTACATTACGCTTAGGAAAATCTGTTCAAATACATAAAACGACAAATCGAAACCAAATAAATCATTTCGCCAATTTTCACAAAATTTGACAAAATTACGAAAATACCCCTCATAAAATTCACGATCATTTCACGCAAAAAATTTCATAAATGACAAAAACCAACATTCTCATTGAATTCCTTACGAAAAACTGATTTCAAAACATCCTGGAACATTGAAAAACGACTTAAAACGTAAAAAATCCTCTCCGAGGGCAAAATGGTAATTTCACAATTATAATAATTAAAAATTTTGAAATTAATAAATAAATCATTAAATAATGTAAAGTGAAACATTAATGAAATTAATTATTAAAATTTAAACCAAAAAATTTATCAATCAGGTTTTCAAGCAAAATTGTTGAGGGTTCGCAAGATATTTCTTTAAGGACCCCTCCATTTGGGGGTCCAAAGAATTAAAGATATAATAGAGGGGGGTTCTCCAAAATTTAAAGTCAATCAAGCAAGACTAAGGTCAAGATATTAAAGTCAATCAAATAAGACTAAAGTCAAAATTAAAGTCAATTAAGTAAGACTAGAGTCAAGTATTAAAGTCAATCTCATAAGACTAAAGTCAAAATCCTAAATCAAAAACCTAATCTAAACTAATCGAGTCAATCTCATAAGACTAAGGTCAAAACCCTAAATCAAAATCCTAATCTAAACTAATCAAGTCAATCTCATAAGACTAAGGTCAAAACCCTAATCTAAATTAATCAAGTCAATCTCATAAGACTAAAGTCAAAACCCTAAAACCCTAAAGACTAAGTCAAAACCCTAATTGAAACCCTAAAAGAAACCCTAATCAAACCCTAATGCTTCTAAAAACTTTATAAATAGGAGCCTCCACACCCTATTTTCGTATCAAAGAAAAAACCCTAGGAAAAGTAGGTAAAAAAGCCTTCATAACCTCCCCAAAACCCTAATTTTGGAGCCCCAACTCCTTTCCTAACACCCCTACTCCGATTTTAGCCTCAAAAACACCCAAAAACCTCTAAAAAACATCCTAAAAATCCACAACAAATTCGAAGCACCCAGATCCAAGAAGGAGATACCTTACCTCGGAGATCAGGAATCAGATCCGGAGATAGAACGAAGTAAGGAATACGGTACAAGGAGCCATTCTCACCAGATCTGAGGGAATAGCACTTTTACAGATCGAAGGTAAGTTTTTTTATTATTTTTTTAATCTAGGTTTGTCATTAGCGATGTAACTTTATTTGGGATAAGTAGAAATCGGCAATGGCTGGGCGGGGTTGGTGCCTAACACCTTCCAACCCCGTAACATGATCCCCGGATTCGGATTTTCTGTAGTAGATTAGTTTTTATCCATTTTAGAGTCAGTTTGGTTCTTAGACCACAATAACTAGGTGGTGACTCCCAAACCTCAAGGGTCAAAAGCGGATCTGCGCACCCCGCGGATCGAGGGCGCTTTCACTTGGTTACTCCTAGCAAGGACCGGCTAGAAAAGCAATAATATTCGGGTTCAGACCGTCTAATAATGAAGCAGAGTATGAAGCGATATTAGTAGGGTCGAAGATGGCCAAGGAAAAATTCAAGAGCTTCAGGTTTGTACTGACTCCTAGTTAGTGATTCGACATTATATTGAGGAATACCAAACCAAGGAGGACAAGATAGAAGAATACCTCAGCCTCGTCCATGCGAAAACGACCAAGTTCAAACAGGTCCTGATATAAAGAATTCCGACAGTGTAGAATAGGCACGCCGACTTATTGGCATATGTGGCGTCCATGTTGGGGGAAACCGAAGCATGAAGCATACCCATTGAATATCAAGACAATCCAAGCATGGAGGAACAGAAACAAGAGGAATGCATGCAGGTGGAAAGGCGGGAGGGTTGGAAGGACGCAATAAAAGGATATCTCAAGGATGGAATGGTCCCTGAGGACAATAACGAACTTTGGAAATTGTAAAAGAAAGCCGGACGTTACTTGATGATTGAGGGAGACCTATATTGAGCATCGTACGCAAGACCTCACTTGAAGTGCTTAGACCGGGAGGAAGCAGACCTAGTATTGGTAGAGATACACGAAAGGACGTAAGGAAAGCATTCAGAAAGAAGAATGCTAGCTCACAAAACCATTTCCCAAGGGTACTTTTGGTTGTATATGTAGGAAGACGCGAAAAAGTTTGTCCAAAAATATGATAAGTACCAAAGGCATAAATGGATGATACTCCGACCATCTTACAACCAAAAGTCTATCACTATCCCTTGGCACTTCGTGGTCTGGGGGCTGGACATAGTGGGTCTGTTCCCTCGAGTCACGAGCAAAAAGGGAGTTCATGCTCGTAGGGACATATTACTTCACTAAGTGGGTCGAAGCGGTACCTGTGACCCATGTCAGAGAAAAAGTGATCAAGTTTTTATGCGAACAGATAATCACAAGGTTTAGGATACCATACGCCATCGTAACTGATCATGGGAAATAGTTTAAGGGAAAGCAAGTCAAAGCATACTGTGAAGAATATGAAGTCAAGATGTTAAATTCGACTCCAAGGTATCCTCAGGGGAATGGGCAAGCCAAGGCTTCAAACAAAATGATATTGAGCAATCTGAATAAAAGACTCAATGAAAAGAAAGGAAGGTGGGCAGATGAACTTCACAACATACTCTGGACATATAGCATGACCCGAGAAGAGGCACTGGGGCCACACTGTTCTCCTTAGCGTATGGTACGGAGGCTATAATACCAACGGAGATACAAGTCCCTATAACTCGATCCAGGGTAGTAGGAGACATATCCAATGATGAGCTCCTGGCCTGGAATCTCGATTGGATAGATGAGACCAGGGAAAGAGTATTAAAAAGGCTTGGTAGATATCAATAGGACCTTAAAAGGTCATATGATCAGAAAATTTGGAGAAGGGTACTGAAGCCCAGAGACCTAATATTGAGAAAGGTCTTTTAGAACACACAAAAAATCAACAGTGGGAAACTCGGGGTCAATTGGGAAGGTCCGTATGTAATAGATAGATTGGGAGAGGCAGGGGTATACTTCTTGAAGACTACCACTACAACAAAAAAGGCTTTATTCATCAGTTTTTAAGTGATGTCTAAAACAATAGACATCAATTTAAATTCTGATGTCTACCGGGTGATATCTAAAATCAAGCTTTTAGACATTTGTTAAACTAGATGTCTAAAGTCTTAGAATAGACATCGGCTTTACAAAAATCAATGTCTATTGTCTGATTTTATTTTTGATTTTTTTCAAAAGCCAGATTAGACCTTATTTTACACATGCCCACCTGTGATTCTTGGACAAAATAAAAATAAATAAATTTCATAAATAGTAAATACATTCAAAATAAAAAAAATTATAAATATGATATACAATTACAATCAACTTTAAAACCTAAACTTCAATGTACACCCTAAAACCTATAAAAATGCAACCAAAAATGGATTACAAAGTTCCATTAAACATTGCAAATATCGATCAAACTAGACCGATAGAAATTACGTCATAAATTTGCATGTACACTACAAGGATTTTCACTTTGCAAAAGATTTGGTATATGCAACCATATGTTATAAAGTAAAACAAAGAAGACCAGCCGAAAGCACATCCAAAATCCAATGTATAAAAATAAACATTCAAAATCCAATGCATAAAACTAGACATTCGCACTAGTTAAAAAAATATCCATGAGTGATGTCTACTACATTTATAATGTACCAGGCAAAGCACCTGCTAAAAGTCAACCCATTTACACTCCAACTAAGAAATCATCCATATCCATAGATAAAAGAAAAAATGTAACTTTCTGCTTCATAAAGGTAATTTGGGGAAGCCTGATACATATTTTGGTGGCAAATGAATGTAGTAGTAATCTTTTTGGAATTTAGACATATTGAGGTCACTACAATAGTGATAATATTTGTATCAAAAGTAACCCAAACGGTGGGAATCGACAAGGTCGCATCTTGTTTGTTGTTTCATATCCAACATATAGTAAAGCTTAATTTAGTGAGCCAAAAGAGAATCAAGTCATTCTTTGATTGTTTTAGGCTTACAGGAGAGATTGTTGAAGTTATCTACTCTAAAATAAATCAGCAATTGGGGTTTTGGAGGATACAAATAATGGTTGCCAAATATTCAAAATTATTTACTCTAAAAACGTAACTTGAAGTTGAGCATGTCATTGGCACTCCCTTCATGATTAATTTTCTCTATTGTAAACTAGTCAAGATAGTGCCATTCTTTATGTATAATAAAACCAACCCAAGGCATTTACGACTTGCTAAAATAGAACAGAAAGTGAAGGGTCGTTCCATTAAAAATGAACAGATTGACCTAACTATTGTCATGTTGAGGTTACTTGCTAATATGATCACATAATTGTACAGAAATATATGCAAGTGTTTTTTCCCATGGTCACTATCTCACATGGCCCATACGTCTAATACTAGCACTAGTGTATCTATGTAACAATTGACGGCTGCACAATGAGAAGTATCCAACAAAAAAAGAGAGCCGATAGCAGCAATAAAAACTAAAAAATCCAAATGCCTAATTAGCACTTTCATAAACTAGATTAGACGGTTCAATCTTTTTTTTAATCGATCGAGCTAACACGATATCCAATTAGGGGATAACAAGAGTTACTCTTATTATGGGATCAGTAAACAAAACCGCACTTTCCATAGCAAGGTTGTTTCAGGATGAGACAACTTACAACCTTATTTGCAATGATAACATCTTGTCTCTTCTTTGCATTCTTGTTATACAGCTCTTTCAATATAAAGATCACACACTCTGCATCACATGAAGAATTAAATTTCATTTTTAATACACAACTCATTCAGAATTGATGCCAAGGCTCAAACACTCCTTCAAATTATCCAATATTCTCCACATAATTTGATTATAGCAACAATTATAGAGAGGCCTAAAGTAGTAGAAGAGGGTAACTAAGGAGGGAGCTAGTCCCACCTTAAGAGTATGAATAACCCTTCTTGGGTCAGCTTCTTCTAGTTTTTTTGTCTTTGTTACAACTTCCATGACTTCGGCCTTGAAATTCTAGCGTAAAAATTTATGTGGAGAGTGAGTGGTACTTCTTTTAAAAGAAGAAAATAGAAATAAGTACGCTATAGACACATGTGGCACTTCACAATTCAGAAAAAGAAAGTAGAGCTACTTAGCTTTCATAGTGGCAGCTCTTAAAGCCTAAAAAATTCAAGAGCTGCTTCAAATCCTACATTTGGAAAAATAGGAAAAAGGAAGGTTCTGGTCAATTCGACAAAGTACTTGCAAGAGTCTTGAAAGTGAAACATTAAACAACAACCCATTTATTCATGTCTACCAATTGAAACTTCAACCAATCAATAGAAAAATATATGCACATTAGAAAAAAAAATCCTCTGATATTCTTAACAGTTCAGTTGTCTCATTCAACACAACACTTCCGAGATATGTCTTCAACGATGAGAAATGCAGTGCATTCAGATTTAGCATACTAAATGGAAAATGTACGTCAGTGTCAAAAAACAGGGAAGGCCAAAACAGGGAAATGAAAAGGTCCGAGAACACTCATAACTCACCTATACCGATTCCCTGGCATTAGTCTTAGTGTCTCGTCCTGCAGTACCCTTTGAGTTGTGTTTTATGTTGGTTTCCTTCATACCTTAATTTGAAGTTACAAATATTTTATATAGTGATATCATCATAATAGCATTTACATTGCCCTACAAAAATTGGAATAAGTTCAGTAAGTGGAATAGAAAATTAAGGATAGTGTACCAAAAAGCATATTACTATTGTTTCATATTTTCTTTTTCTTTTTCAGTAAATAATATATAAAATCTGGGTTTTGAATTTCAGATATGAGTTGGGAGCCATGATGGATCCTACTCAGAAAGTTTTATGGGGTTGCAAATCAGGCTTAGTCAATCGAAGATAACAGTCATAGACCACTTCTTCACTCGTCTTAGTTTTTAAGAATCAGGCTTAAGTCCTTGGTTGTATGACGTAGTGGAAGCTTATGAAGAAGTAGGCACCACCTGCTTCTTGGAAAATCGTTCGAATCCATGAATAAAAAAGTAATACACTCGAATCCACGAGCTCAGAGAATAAGATCTCAAAAAGAAAATTCTTTATTGAATGAAAGTTGACCTTACAATGAAAAGAAACAGCCTTTATATAGGCTGCAAAATCTAATTCAACTAGATCTATAACTTTAGGAAAGAAATAACTAAAATAAGGAAAAATACTAACAATTCCAAAAATAGGAAAATTCTAACTAAAAGCATAAATCAGAAGCCCTAAACTTAAGCAGCAATCTGGTAAAAAAGGACAAGTCCAAACGGCAACTGCAGATTCCGAAATTAAGCAGCACATTATTGTCAAAAATGGCAAAAACGCACTTTTGAAGACCAAAACGAAGGAATTTGCCCGAAAAGCGGCATAGGTCCTGGCCAACGGCAGGAGTATTGGACAGCACATCAATTCCAAGTCACCCACAAAATTTCACGCAGTTCTGACGTTTGACCCTTCTCTCCCTACTAGTGTTTTTTTTTTTTTTTTTTTTCTGATTTTGTTTTTGGAGGTCCCTCCATGCTAGGAATTCTTCTACAATCTGTTCTACATCATTGTATGTACTTGTGTTTACTAAGGCAATGAAACTATTATCTACAATTTTACTCACCAAGTTTGTGTCCCACTTTTCTATATGCATATGTCTGCAACATACATTCATACGTATCTACATGCATGTGTAAGTCTAGACCATTGATGCCCACAAGTAAAATATGTTATGTTAAATGAGTTAGATACATTAAAAGAGCAAGCAAGGCAAAAATGCCAAAAGCACATTTCACACAAGTTTCCAAACAAACTCCAAGTAATGTTCAGAAGGGGATTTCAACTCAACTCAAATCCCCATATTTGCATAATAAAAAATTTGGAAGACCAAAAATATCCCACTTTTAAATTTAATTTGAGTGATGGTAGTGAAATTTACAAGAGTTGTTGACTTCATAGTCCTTAAGACTGAAACATTTTCCATTCAATTACTTGAACACTATAGCTGCAATGATTGGGTTAATGAAGGTGTTGAGGATCTCGAGGGAGGATCATATTGGGAGTTGCCACCTAATTTAGGTTTAGGAACCAATACTGACACTTAATCAAATTCGACTTGGTCTACGATAGAGATACTGGGTAAGTGGTCAGATTAGGTATCGAAAGGTGATAGGCACTGAATCTACCCGACTTAAAGCCAGTCTCTACTACAATCCATTGACTAAACCTAAGGTCAACTTAAGTGGACTAGGGTCAATATGCTATTCTAGGGACAATGACTTTGATCATGATCATCTCATTGATGCTTGATTCGACTTGTGATTAGTAGGGGTGTAACTTGGTCTAGTTCAAATTGAGAACCGAACCAAACTGATAGCTTTGGAGTGGTTTGGTTCAGTTTGGAACAAGTTGCGGTTCGGTTCCATGTTACAAAAATGGGGAACCGATCAAATTTGATTTGGTTCTCGGATCAAACTTGTATGTAACCAAACCAAATCGAGAACTGATCCCTTATGCAATAAATAAATATATATGTATATAATGATTATTATGCATTATTTTAGGAGTTAAGACATAGATTAATGATCTTTTATGGTTAAACTAATGACTTTTTATGAATAGATTAGTGATTTATTGTATGAAAATTTATGTTTATTATATATTTATTTTTTCATTAAAAAATATTATTTACAATTTATAGAATATTGGCAACCCATAGAACCGAACCAAACCGACTTTAGTACGGTTTGGATTGGTTTGGTTCCAATGGAACTTGGTTTGGTTCTGGTTCTTATTTAGTGGAATCGACCTATGTCGGTTCGGTTCCAATTTGACCTCAAACCAGACCAACCCGAACCAAGTTGCACCCTTAGTGATTAGATATATGTATGTGCCACTAAATTAACCAGATAACTAAGAAAATCTTGAATCCATAAAGTGGTTCAACACACCAAATTATGTCAATGTTACATAAAATATTAAATCATTGAGGTGAACCATAATTAAATGTATGCAAATCACATCAAGACTTAACACAATTAATGGTCATACAATTGACTGCCATGCGAAATCACCAAAATAATGAGTTGACTCACAAAATATCAATGCGTACAAATACATTTCATGCCGTGCACAAAATCCAAAACAATGAATCGATTAGATGGGAACCAACTTATAAAAATCCATTTTTGATGCTATGCCAAGATAGTGAGCCAAATCAATTTGTATACATCAAATAAAATCAATTTTTAATGCATGCCACATTGCCCAAAATAATGAGTTAACTTCATGCAAATTAATGCATGGAATCAATTCCATTATACACTAAATAGTGAGTCAACTCAATAAAATTGATGCAATCAATTTCATGTATGTGCAATATTACCCCCAAAACAGTGAGTCGACTCGATACATGCAATATATAAAAAGGAATCGATTTTCATGAGATATAACTCTACCATAAAAGTGAGCTAACTCGGTATCCACCCATGCATAAAAAAATCGCTTTTTATGGGACATTGGGTTATCAAAAATAGTGAGTTAACTCAATCAAGAATTACATAGTGGGTTGATTCAATGTTCACATTTTGAAATACTTTGATTTTTGTTGCAATGCCCATGTCACTAACAGTGAGTCGATTTGCCAATGTCCCCAAAATTTAGAGAAAATCTTAAAAAACCAAGATTAAATCGAATATCCAATCTAAGATTATAATCCAGATTCCGTGAATAACAAATTTCAAATTAGGAACATAAAATCCTAGAACTTGGATCAACAAAATCACCCATTGAATAATCAAGAGAGAAAAAGAACAATAATTTTTATTTAGCCATAATTTACTGAGTCAACTTGCTAACGACTAAAAAAAATCAATTTTCTTTACAACCTTATAGTCATCGAGTCAACTTGATTTGTAGATCGGCTCAACCCTAGGTTTGAACTTGCTTAGGATAAGGAGTGGTGGACCTAAAAAATGTTTTACTTACTAACCTAGCTAGTAAGCTTTCTCACTAAATGTTGTTGAGCTCAAAAGAATTTCCACGTTGGAAAATTCAGTAACACACACATTTATCTAAATTCCATGAGAAACTCAAAACCTAAAACAAAGGTTGTCTTTTGACCCACATTAGTTAGAAGTGGGTTGCTACTGGACTCCACAAAATCCAAACTTCTAGATTTCATCTTGTAACTTGTGTAGAAATAAAAAATAATAATAAAGAAAAAGAAAAAAAAAAAAAAAAACTAACCTTGCGAGAATCTAAAAATAAATAAAACTTCCTCAATGTATTATTGATGAAACGCAACAAATCTCTTCACTTG
Organism: Akebia trifoliata; assembly: GCF_017979445.1. NCBI lineage: Eukaryota > Viridiplantae > Streptophyta > Magnoliopsida > Ranunculales > Lardizabalaceae > Akebia > Akebia trifoliata. Next base: position 5,441,511 of record NC_141381.1, on the reverse strand, counting down.
CTGCAATTAGAAAGAGAGAGACGTGATATGTCGGAGAGAAAAGATTGATTTGATAAGAAAATGGGTGGTTTTTGTGTGAGAAAAAAACTGACGATGGAAGTATTCCTATGTTGTGGGAAGAGAAGAAAATGGGTTTAAAGGACTACGTGTAGGTGAAAGAAAATGAGGAATGATAGATTACTTGGTTAGTGGGCGTACATGGGATTGTGGGGACTACATGTAAGTAGAAGAGTTTTGTTGTAGAGAATGGAGGGTTGTTAATTTGAATTTAGCTAAGGTGTTGCCATGTGTGAGGATAGTGAGTGGGATTTATTTTGATGGTTATTAGAGATAGAACTATATGATGTAATGAATTGTGTGGGTGTGAGGCGGCAGTAATGTGAGAGATTTGGAGAGGAGTTAACTTGAAGCAGAGACAAAATGTGAATTGTGTGAGTTCAGATAGTTTGAGTTGGAGTGGTGGTGATTTAGAGTTTTTGGGGTGAGTTGAGAAATATAGTCGAGTCGAGTAATGAAATGACTTGGGTGGGTGAGTTCATCCTTTAAGTTTGAATTTTAGTTTTCAAAATTTAAGTGTGAATTTCTATCTTGGACAATCTGATTTGAATATAAGCGTGAATTTTTTGGAAAGATTTCAGTTGTTTGGGTATTATTATTATTACTATTTTGTGGAAAAGACAAAGTGGATTTCACAAAGGGTATTTTTGTAATTTCACAAGTTTTAAGGGTATTTTGAGGAAAAAGTTTTATTTCGAGTTTGAACGAATGCTTACAAGCTTACAGTCATTTTTAAAGGTTTGTTAGCATTCCAAATTTAATTTTGAAGTAATTTTTATAAATATAAAATGGATGTTTGAGGTCTAGTAAAAAATTATCGAGGGTATTTTTGTAATTTTGTCCAATTTTGGGGGGTTTTTTGTAAATTTCATCAATTTAAAAGAATTTGGTCTCGTTGGACTCTAAATTTCATTTCGAGAGCAAGTAAAGTATTTTTTGAAGTATTTCAAATTTTCTTTACCTCATTTTGGGAGTAAAATGAAGATGTGGGTCCTACGAGGGGTATTTTTGTAATATTATCATGTTTTTATCTTTTTTGGTGTGTGGGAGCTAAAATTTTGGATTTTACATCTCAAAATGTGAAAATTTGTTAGTTTCTTCGAGAACAAAGATCATTTGACACATTTTTACTCAAAATTATCTTTTTTGTACAAATCTCATGATTTTTGGAGGTTGAGTACGTTGTTTTCTATCATTTGTCTATTTTTACCCTATGTGAGAGGTTTCTAGGTCACGGGATGCACTTCGGGGTTGTTTGGAATGTTTTGTGATTAGGCGAGATTCTAAGGGCATTTTAATAATTTTACCTATGTCCAGGGTTTTTTAGGCGTGCGGCCTAGGTTCTTGGTTTCTATATCCCATGATAGGTTAATATGTTGATTTTCACGTGGAAAGGTGGTCGTTCGACAATGGCTCTCTCCCAATTATTCATTTTCCTCTATTTTCTCTTTCTTACTTCTAGAATTTTGTCATGCTACCTTTTTAACTTTCTAAATCAACCAAGCTTTGACCCCTTCTTCCTTTTTGCCAAAGAGTTATCTTTCTTGTCTTATCTATTTTCTTGATTAATTTCAAATTTTGACCTTATGGCCATCAACATTGCCAAGCTTCACAAAGCCCACCCAATTCCCTTGTCCATGTCCATCAAGGTCTGCAATGACCTTGATGATCCTAATTAGTATCATCAGGGGGAGGTGATGGTCTATGCAAGCCAGATTAAGCCTGACCTTAGCTTCCCCCTCTCCACCTTCCTTACAAAGGTTCTAAGCAAGATCAATCGGATTCCTGGCCAAATGTCAGGCAACTTTTATTGATTGGTCAATCGGGTAGAGGATTTGGGGGTAACCCCCAATGATTTCCTCTCCAAGTGCAAGCTAAAAGCTAATTTCCATCGCCCTGGCCAATATTCTATGTTTGCCAAATCTGGTACGTTGTCCTTAGTACATGTCCTTCCCAACTCTAACAAGGACCGACACAAGGACCCCTAATCATCTTAGGAGATTGGAAATTCGGTTCTATCATTTCTCGTGAAGGGGTCAAGTGCCTCAAACCTTCCAGGGTAATTAGTGTCATGAATTAATCTTGGCTTTTGTGTTTTCTGATCTAAATATATTATAATGTTATCTTTATCTTCTATTTTACTTGCCCAGATTCTTATACTCTTGTTGTTGAGGCAAGGAAAGAGCAAAGGCAAACCGAGAAGAAGAAGAAAACAAACAAGGGTCCTACTGCAATTGGAACTGCTCAGCCTACTCTGTCTCTTCTTGCACATATCCATTTATCAACTCAAACCCCTCTCCTAATTCAGCCTGCCCCTGCTCATGCAAACTAACAGGTTGTAAGGGCCATTCCCCTTTTTTTTTATCAAAGACTTGAGGACCCTTCTGCTCTCCTACCAAACTAAGCTTACCCAGCCCATCTCTCCAACTGCCAATTCTCATTCAGTTATAGACCTAGCCCAGCCTAATGCCATTAATATCGACCTTTCTGAATTTGTCATTCTCTTTATCAATCATGTAAGGGTTATTCCACTATTGTCCTGATTCAATCATCTCGCGTAATGGGGCTGTGGACATGGGATTTTCTATATTTTAAAACATCCCTCCACTTTGGGGTGTTTTGGAGTCGCCATCATTCATTTTCGAAAATGGGTGTGAATGGTCACCCGAATTTGTATTTTTGAAAAAATATGAAAAACATGAAAAACATGTCATTTTGACACTTTGATGACTCTCGTATGGATATAGCATGTTTGGTCCAACCTTTGATTCGAAGGTAAGGGGGTCCATTTATGGAGTAGGGAAGGTGTTAGGCACCCTACTCCATCCACATAATGTGGTAACCTCGGATTCGATTTTTTTAAATTAAAAGAAAATAAAATCGAAAAAGGATTCGATGTGTGCCCTCAAGTGTGAGGGGCTTCGATGTTGGTTCAAATCATTGAGGGCACCCTTATCAAGAAGGGGCCATTTGGTGATTTAGACCATAGTAGGGTGTGTGCAAATGTGTGGAGAAAGGGAGAGTAGAAGAAGGAAGTTGGGGGGGTATTCCTTTTGTCCAAACCCACCTTGTTCCTTCCTTGACTTTCTTTGATGAGTCTTCTTTTTCTTTGCTTGACTTGTTTGAGAGAAGGTTGAGAGTTGAGATGAGTTGAGAGTAGAGATAGTAGAATGGGTTAAGAGAGAAAGGTTGAGAGAGTGATTTCTTTTTTATCTTTTGGAGGGTTGGATGTGGGATTTTTCATTAGGGATTGAGAGTTGAGAATGGTGGAGTTTTTATAGAAGTTGGAGGGTTATTTTAGGGGTAAAGTTGGGTGAAATGAAAAAAAAGGATAGAATGGTTATGAGTTTGAGAGAGAAGTGGGTGTAATTTGATGGAGGTTGGAGGGTATTTAGGGAAGGGGGGTTAAATGGGTTATTTACACCCAAATGGGTTGGATCTTTCAACCCATTTGGGTTGAGTGTTAGATGGAGGAGAATTGATGAGAGTGGTTGAGAGGATGAGATTGTTTAAAGGGGGTAATTAATTGGTGGTTGTGATTAAGTGGTGTTTGGTTTAAGAGAATGGAGGATTTAAGAGGGTGGTTGATGATATTTTGGGAGGGTGAGGGAGATGATGACATGTGTCAAAGTGGGTGGAAATGAAGGGTGGAGATGAGTTGATGGGAAAGGATGAGTGTTTGATTTGAGAGGATGGGTGTAGGTGTAGGTGTAGGTTGTAGAGATGGGTTTTGTAGGGAATGATGGTGGTAGATTATGGGAGGGTGATAGGTTATAAGTGTTTGATTTGAGAAAATGGATATGATAGGTTAGGGTAGAGTTATGGGTTGAATTAATTTTTGGAAGGAAGTAATGGAGTTGGTTGGTTAGATGAGGGAGGTGGAAGGGGGTGATGACATGTGTCATATTGGGTGATTGGTTGTGATGTTGGGCTTAGGTAGAGAATTGGGCTTGGGTAATGTGTTGGGTTGAGTTGAATGGGCTTGGGTAGTGGGTAGGATAAGGATGGGTTTAAGTTGAATGGGTTGAATTGAATGGGCTTGGGTAGTGGGTAGGATAAGGATGGGTTTGGACTTGCATTGGGTTGGATTGAAGAATGTAGGAGGGTGATGAGGTGTTGGGTCCATGGGCCACGTGAGTAACCTTGGACCGTTTATTGAAAAATAATGACAGAATAAATCGAAATTTTGTAGGTTTGGGCTTCGGAGCCCATTCCGATTTTTTCGATTTTTTGGGGCATTTTGCGTCGATGGCCCGCTCAAATTTGAGTGTCTACAGGGGCAAAGTAGGAAGAGATGTGCCCAAGACCCTCTTTCCCCTCCTTTTTCCAAGGTCCAGGGGACGCAGCCCAAGAAAGGGTCATTTTGGAATAACGGGCTCCAGGGGATGTTGTTCCAAAGGGGCAAGAAATAAAGGGAGTTGCCCAAGTTGGGCAAACTCAAGAGAGAGTTTCCCTAATTGGGCAAACTCTAGAATGAGTTGCCTTAATTGGGCAAACTCAGGTGGAAGTGGCCCCAACTGGGTAGACTCTAGGGGTGGCTACTCAGATTGAACATGCCCAAGATGATGATGTCCAGGAGCTCAATGCTTTAGGAGAGCCTGAAAGGTGTAGGTGGTAGAGGCTTCATATGATAAAAGATTTTGTCCCGAATGAAGATGAGGATAAGTCTGGTCGAGGTGCTAACTCCTTGCTAAAAAGAGCGCCTACTTTTAATCTTGGTTCTAACCTAGCCTGCAATAGGCACACTAGCCTCAAGGATCCCTTGGTGGTCACTTCTCTTCTCTCCCATTCCCTTCATCCCAAAGACTTGGAATTGATAGAGTAGGCCAACCTTGACCTGGATTTCAAGAAATTTTGCCAAGGTTTCTTCTAGGTAAACCTCTCAACTTCCTCATATATGTTTTTTTTTTTATTGAGCATTTTTCTACATCCTTCTTATTGGGCAGACAAATCTCTATGGTGCCTCAACCTTCCTTAAGTGGCGTGAGGCAAAAAATGAGCTCACTATCTTTACTCGTGAAAACGAGGAAAAAGTAAAGCAATTATCTATCGATCTTACCTCTTCTGCTATTGTCTCCAAAGAGACAATTTTTGACCTGGAAGCGAATCTGCTCAATTCACCAAGACTAAGGATGATTTGGATGCCAAGCATTAGAGGCTGAAATTGAAGCATCATGACCTTTTGCTAGAGCAAGAGGACTTCAAAGAGTGTGTGTAGAAGAGGGAAGCTGAGTTGGAAGACCTGAAGAGAAAACTCACGGGCAAGGAAGTCGAGTTGAGCTAACTCAAATCCAACTTTGAGGAATGAGTGGGTACTACCATCACCTCACCCATTGTTGCTCAACTTGAACCTACTTTGACTAATGGAACTTAGGAAGCTAAAGTGAAACAGGCCAAGGAGGATGATGTGAAAACCAAGAAACTGTTGAGTCAACTGAAAGCTCAATATGTACTGACTATGGAGGAGTCTTCTCGTATTACCTTCAATGAAAGTTTTGAGATTACTTGTCTATAGTACAACGAGGTAGAGGAGGTGGAAGAGACGTTCACTAACCAATAGGCTCACGAGATTTATTCAAAATGGGAGGGTAAGTTCAAACATCATGAAGGTGCTCATCCCTTTCTTAAAAGAGTTGACCAGCCTGCTCGGGAACTTGACGTTCGTCCTCTAGAACTCTAATCGGTCTGTTGATGTCAAGGGGTTGATAAAACTCCTCTAACTGATGCTACTCCTGACCAGGCATTTACTGAATTTTATTTTCAACCTCCATCCCAACTCAATCATTTTCCAAAGCAATAAATGTAGCCAAAAAAAACAAACCGAAGCATAGGCCAAGTAATAGATTGAGGCTCAGGTCAAGCAAGCTGAGCTTCCTATTCTCTAATCAGCAAGCCCTATTTTCTTTTGCTTTCTTTGTATTACTTGTTTTTTTTTCCTCCTTTGGATGCCTATCCATGTAAACATTTTTCCCAGATGAATGAAAAAATTATTTTCAAATATGTTTTCCTTTTTGAAGCGTTTATTTACTTTGTATTGCTTAGCTAGATAGCTTAAGTGCAACCTCTTTTTTTCTTTCCCCAGGTGTCATCTCGGGGCCTGTCCTGGGATGACACCTTTCTTTGGTCAAAAATTCTGGAGAATTAAGAACATATGGAAGAATTTTTCTTCTCAATTGTCATCTCTGGAATTTTTTCAAGGATGGCAATTTTTCTTGATCTACTATGGCATGCTATTCCTTAGACTCTTTTGTGTTTAGTTTCTGGAGCTAAAATGGAACAAGGGCTTTGTTGTCACTCAGGACAGTAAAGTCGATCAATTCCCTGAGCTATAAAGTGCTGACCTACATTAGCCATAAGGGTTTTGATATTTCTTAGGTTAACGAGAGTCACTAGGAACCCTAAGCCTCATTGAACTGAACCACACCATAGCCATAAGGATTGTGCTGCCACTCAAGACAACATAATTCACTTGGGACCTTGAGCCACATAGGGTTAAACCACATATTAGCTACAAAGGCTATGCTACCATTTAGGACAACAAAGGTCACTTGAAACCCTGAACCACACATTATCCACAAGGGTTGTGTTGCCATTCAAGACAACAAAGGCTACTCGGGACTCTGAGCCACTTAGGGTTGAACACAACAAAGACAATCTCCAAATTCTTATTTTATTGATGATACCTCTTAAGGTTACAAGTATTTCATGGCTTATGTAACTCCTGACCTACCATGATAGTAAGATAGTATGCCCTTTTTGTCCTTGACTCAGTCCCTAAGTAAGAACCTTCCTAGTTCAGACCCAATTTTTTGTTATTTAGTTCTATTTTAGAAGACTCTTTGAAGAACTAAGTCCCCTTCTCTGAACTGTCATTCATGTACTTTTTTACTAAGGTGTCTTTATAATAACCTCTTATGGTAATTATCTAACTTTATTCAGGCTGAATCCCATTTTTTATTCTAGTATGTTCAACTCAGCCACTATCTTTCATTCTGCTCTGATCGCACTATTCTTGAATGTGTAGTAGGGAAGTTGTTCTCTGTGGAGATTACTGAATTTACCCCATATCCAATGGAAAATGGGGAAGATTGAGTTGAATTCCTTGCAATTGTCCTCTAAGCCCAAAGTTCCTTATGTAGCATTGATGTTCATCTTCCTTTAACTTCTCCTAACCTTCTTTTCAAGATACCAATCAACATTTTGTTTGTGGCCTCAGCCTATCCATTCCCTTGAAGGTATTAGGGAAAGGAAAATGATTGTGTGATGCACTATTGTCGACGGAAGGCTTTGGTCTATTCTTCTAAAAATTATATTTCGTTGTCCGACACAATGGTTTTTGGTATACCAAATCGATAGATGATGTGTTCCCAAATAAACTTCTGAACTTCTTGTTGAGGAATCTGAGCTAGTGGGAATGCTTTTGCCCAAATTCTTGAAGTAACTTGCTGCTACGAACATGAAAGTCAGATTCCTTAGTGCTCTTAGGAGTGGTCCGACCAAATCCATTCCCCATTGAGCAAACGACCAAGAACTAATTACTGAGTTGAGTTGGATTACTAGTTGATGAATAAGCCTTCAGTGCCTCTGGCATTTATCACAACATCTGACATGTAGAAAAGTATCTTTCTGAATGTAAGGCCAAAAGTACCCTTATGAGAGTACTTTATGTGCCAACAACCCGACTTCCGAGTGATTTCCACAATTTTCCTTATGACTCAGTACTTGCCTTACTTCATTTAGAATCAGGCAATGGAGATGGAGCCCTCTAAAAGACTTTCTATAGAACTGACCAACAACTAGAATATAACATTCTGCCTTGGTTTTGATTTGCATTGATTCTCTTGGGTCCCACTTGGGTTCCTCAATAGCTGGTCTCTCTATCCTACCCTATTAACTTGGAGGCTACGAAGGCCAAGGCATCTACATGTCTGTTGTCTGATCGGGGTATGTGCTCTACTCTTATCTCCTCGAGTTGAGTTATCATTGACATGATATTTTCAAGGTAAAGTTGCATCCTAGAATCTTTGGCTTCAAACTTATTATTGACATGGTTAACCACTAGTTGATAATTACTGTAACTAGTAACATCTTTTATCCTGATGAAATCGCCTCGACCCTTCTTTACAAAATAGTGGATAAGGGTCCGATTTATTAAATGGGGGACTTTTGAGAAATGAGAGTCGCCACCTAGTTTAGGTCTAGGAACCATAAATAACTCCAAATGGATATGGGTCGATCCACGGATCAAAGAGATGGGTAATGGGTCAGATTACGGGTTTTGGAAGGTGTTAGGCACCGAACCCAGCCCGATCAACATGATCGGTCTCTACTACGATCCAAAACTGACTTATGGTCAACAATGAAGACTACGGTCAAGACTATGATCCATTTGCCAAACAAATCTTATGGCTAAAATTGTCCCAATTATTACATGGCTATTCTCTGAATTCCACAAAATATAGAAGGGTCTGAAAAAGCCTTAATTAGTTCCATGATCTAAAATCAATTAAGATATTCCACATGCAAATATGTATTAAACTGTCCAAAATAGAAACTATCAAATTGGAACTCAAAGAATTTTCAAATTGGGAATCTAAAGTTCCCCAAATTATAATTCAAAAATATATGCTGAATTTTCAAATCATAAATTTAAAAAATACATCCTCCAAATTAGCAAAATTCAAGAAATGTAAATTTTTGAATTAGGAACTCCCAAATTTTCATATGAATGTGAACCTTCTAAATATAAGGATGCATAATCTTTTAAATTGGAAAATTGCTAAAATATGAAATTCCTAAAATGAAAATTTATAAATATGTGTTTTTCCCAAAATAGAAAATTGTGCAACCTCCTATTAGAAGGTTTCCAAATATGAGTCTTCCAAACGATTCACCAATAATTTTCTAAAAGGAGAATTATATAAACAATGAAGTCCCAAGTTAGAAGCTTATGGATTTGCCAAAAATCATCAGATTAGAAAGTTACCAAACGAGAAGCATCTAAGTTATCATACTTATCAAATCGGAGATTGACAAATATCATTGCATAAGATTTCCAAATTAGAAAGGAAAGTCCACAAGAAAATTTTCATATTCATTGAAACCTTAAAATAACCAAACGAGCATGCACACATGATTTTCGGTCTTGTCACGTTGGCTATCATTCAACAACATACATATCTGTCAAGTTAAGAGGTACACTGATCATATGGAAAAATCTCAAAATAATACGGAAAGTTTGAACATCATCATAAATCGTGTAAATCCAAATTGAGCGTGATGATCATGATATAAAAAATCCTTTAATCCTTTCAACATGTAAAAATAATAAAATAAAAATAAACAAGAGGGAGGCACAACAATATTATCCTAATCTATCAATATGCAAAAATAAGGGCTTAAAGCATAGATAAATAAGGGAGAAAAACAAAAAAAAATTATATACATGAAAGATTTTCCTAATCCTACTAATACAAAACAAAAGAAATAAAAATTACTCAAAATAAAAAAAAATAAAAAAAACTCTCTTAATCCTAATGATATGCAAAAATAAATGAATATATAAAATAAATAAAAAATCTCCTAATCCTACCTACGTGTAAAAGCAAATAAAAAACTGAAAAGTTCATAAACATAAACAACGTGCCATGAAAACGATGAGGAAAAATAAGAGAAGACAAAAATAAAAATGGACTTACCTAATAGACCGAGACAGCAAGTTGACTCCTTCAGGTACAACCGAAGGCTCGTGAGTCCCTGTGATGGCTGCTGTGATAGAGAGGAAGAGTGAGGCGTTCTACAATGGCCTTGTGCTAGAGGTTCTATGGAGAAAATGAAGATGTCTGTCGAAGGCGATGAAGGCAGCAAGGTGGCTGCTTTGCAATGTTGCGATGATGCTATTGAAGATGAGATGAAGACAAAGAGGAGACTGGGGAGTGTAGCAGACGTGACAGAGAAGATTAGGAGATAAAGAATGGCTGGGAGTGAGAGAGGATGTGGAGAGGAGATGGGCAGCAGGAACGTGAGTTACAGATTTAATAAGGAAGTGGTCGTTGCGGGCTTAATGGAGATAAAGGGGGGCTTAGTTGCAGGTTTAATGGAGATGATGGAAGGGGCAGCAAGGGATGAGGACGCCGAGTGGTGGGTTGAAGAAGGTTACTGTTGTAGAGGATGAGGGTTGAGAGTTGGGGCGTTAATGGAGTGGGTTGTGTTACAAGTAAGTGGAGGTGATGTAGGGGACAGCAAGGGGAGGACGTGGAGAGGAGCTGGGCAACAGGTCTGTACGTTCAAGAGAGAGAGAGAGAGAGAAAGAGAGTAAAGAGAGAGAGGAGAGAGAGAGGAGAGAGAGAGGTTGAAGAAGAAGAGAAGAAGACGTGAAGGAAGAAGAAGACGTCCAGCCAGCCCTTGGTGTTAGAGAAGAAGACCGAAGAAGAAGACCCCAATAGAGAAGACGTCCTTCTCTATATATATAAAAAAACCTTCTAATTTTTCTTTATTTTTTTTAACATCTTTCTTTTTTCTTTTTATTTGATTTCCTCTCTATTTTCAAATGCTTCTTTTGGGGAAAATGGGGAGTAACGTTCGCACGCTATTCGTACCACTATAGTCTCGAATTGTGATTGGTCGATTCTAACTTCGATTAAAAAAATTATTTTAAATTTTATTGGTTTAAATTTGATTTCAATTTTATTGGTTTAATTTTGATTTCAATTTTATTGGTTTAAATTTGATTTCAATTTTTAGTTCTAGTTTTAATCGGCCATTTGATTTATTAGTTTTGTCGATCGATTTGAATTTGTGGTTGAGTTTCACTTTCAATTTAATTGGTCGGTGAGAGTTTGATTTCAATTTTAATTCGTTCGTCGATTTTATTTTGATTTCGATTTGGATTTAATTTCTAATTTTAATCGTTTGATTTTTTAATTAGATTAGATTTTAATTGTTTAATTTTTAATTAGATTTTAAATTTTAATTGTTTAATTTTGAATTAGATTTTAATTGTTTAATTTTGAATTAAATTTTAATTGTTTAATTTTTAATTTGAGTTTTATTTTTATTAAATTAGATTTTAAATTAGATTTCAATTTTTTTTACATTTTCCTAAGGATCGGGATCTCTAAGTTGAATTTGGAGGTTGAGGGGCATTTTGGTCATTTTTATGATTTTTCCTAAAGTTCTCTGTTTTAGTCGGTTTGGGTCCCGTTAGACTCGAAATCATGTTTTGAGTACAATGGAGGTACTTTTGAGGTCTTTCGGAGGTCTAAAATTTATAAAGGGTATTTTCATCATTTTATCGATTTTGACAGATTTTTACGAATTTTAATGTGAGGTTTCTTTCAGTTCCAACGTGATTATTTCTAAGTTTCAAAGTCATGTTTTCCTAGCGTAGCGAAGTCTCTAGGTTATCAAACTGTATAGTGAATCTAAGTGTACGTGCTTGCTAAATCAGGTGTAAGGTGTAGCGATCCTAAGTGTGCGAAAATTTCTATGTCGAGTCATAACGAGTAGGGAAGATGAAAAGAGTGGAAACGCAATGAATCAGGGACAGTACTCATAAGCCTTCGAGTTCTTTGCGATCATTATTAGGAATTCACGATAAGCGGGTGACGAATTGTCGAATTAGGCAAATGCAAAAATGGGGTGTCTACACCCGATATCGTGCAGTATACCTAGATTGAGTAGCATTGCTTTATACTATGATTTATTATTGGAGGCCTTGAATCCTAGCATTATTATTTTCACGATCCTTTCATTATCTAGGGTGACCACCACCATCCCGATCCCTAGTTCTTTTGAGTTCGAAGACCTATCCACAAAGACCTTCCACCCTGATTAGATACCCATCTATTCAACTCTTTCTTCTGTACTCAACTCCTCCAATTGGAGATCTATGATTTCCTCAGTAGGAAAGTTAGCTAGAAAGTTTGTTATTGCTTGACCCTTCAATGAGACTTTTGATTAGTATTCTATCATGAATTCTACCAACTGAAGTGCCTACTTTGCCATTCTCCCCTATCCTTCCATTTTTCCCAATATCGATTTCAAAAGATATTTTATTGCTACCTAAATTCCGTGTGCTTGAAAATATGGTCTTAGTTGGAAAGTTGAGTATACTAAGGCTATACTGAGCTTCTCTATCTTCGTGTACCTAGTTTCTACATCCATTAAGATTTTTCTGAGGAAGTACATCAGGTACAGGCCGTGTTCTTCTGGTTTGGAAAGGATAGGTGGATTCCCGAGGTACTTCTTCAATTCTCTGAAAGCCTACTTACACTTTTTTGTCTACTCAAACTTTGTGATTTTCCTCAAAAGTAGGTATAAAGGCTTGCACTTATCTGAGGACCTGAAAATGAACTTGTTTAGCACTATTATTCTCCTTACCAACTTTTGGACTTCTTTTTTGGTCTTTGGAGAAGGCATCTCAAGTAATGCCCTAATCTACTCTGGGTTAGCTTATATCTCTTTCTTGGCGACCAAGTAATCGAGGAACTTGACAAACGTTACTATAAAGGTACACTTTTCTAGGCTAAGCATCATCTCGATCTACCTCATTAGTGAGAATACCTCTTCTAGATTGCCTATGTGATTTTTTTTTCTGCTCTTAACTAGCAAGTCATCAATGTAGACCTCCGCATTTTTTCCAAGTAGATCCTTGAATAGCTCTGTCACCAACATTTGGTAAGTGGCCCCTTGCATTTTTCAGTCCAAATGACATTACTTTATAGCAATAAACTCCTTGTTCGATAATTAAAATTGTCTTCTCTTGATTTTTCGAGTTGAGCTAGATCTGATTGTAACCTGAGTAGCCATCCACAATGGATAGTCTCTTGTGTCCTAACGTTGCATCTATTAGTTGGTCAATTCGTGGCATTGGGAAGCTATATTTTGAGTAAGCCTTATTAAAGTTTGTGAAGTCTATGCACACCCTGACCTTTTCATTATTTGTTGGTACCACCATAATGTTTGCTGTCCAATCAGAGAATTATATTTCCTTTATAAATCCAACCCTGATCAGCTTACTAACTTTCTTGTAGACACCCTAATTTGAACGGGCCCCAACTCGAAAGAGTCCAAAAATAATAGCTTTCCAATGAACTTGGCAACGGGCCTCGAAGGCCCGAATCATTAGAATATGTCATTTTATCAAAAAACGAGGCTCCTAAGACCTCCTAATGGCCTAGTGGGTCCATCCACAAAGATTTGACGCACCACATTCACCGTCCCTACTCGAAAAGGGCCCAAAAATAACTGTTTTTCAACAAAATTTGCCAATGAGGCCCAAATCTTCGAAAAATGACATTTTGATCGAGTCAAGGCCCCTAAAACCTCCTAATGGTTTAGTGGGCCCACCAAAGGGATTTTACCTACCTTACACCTTCCTAACCTTCGTCGCTCCGCTTTTTTATCCAGAAGTATCCACTTCTTAATAAAATTCTCTAACGGCCTAAAAAGCCCGATTTGCTAACACGTGGCATTTTTTATATCAAACCAATGATTTCAAAAATCTCAAAAAAAATGAATAAAATTAAAAAATGAGACCTGGGACACTTACCACTTCCTCTATCCTTCACCGTCCCACTTTCGAATACAAAAATACCCTAAGCCTACCTAACGCCCACCAACCCTCAAACTCTCCAAAATCAATCTTTCGCCTCCCACTGACCTAAAATTTAATCTCATATCACCTAAAACCCTATAACATATCTACCCTCAAAGACCCAATTTAAAATAACTCCAAACCAATTTATAAAATCCCTAATATTTCCTAAAACCCAAGCCCAATGCCCCTAAGCCCAAACCCATATCCAATTCATATCCAACCCACAACCCTAACTCACTAACTACTACCCACATCAACCAATCACCCTATTATCATCAAAAGATGACAAATGTCATCATCCCCTTTTACCTCACTCATCTAATCACCTACCTCAATCACCTTTCTTTAAATAATTCATTAACTTATTACTTCTCTCCAAAAATCACCTCAACCCATACCTTACCCTAACCTAACCTATCACTTTTCTCTAACACCATCAACCACCCACATCACAACCCATATCTTCTACACTCTAACCTATCACCATTCTCTAACACCATTAACCACTCACATCACAACCCATATCTCCTACACCCTAACCCATCACCTTTCCCTAAAACACTCCAACAACTTAATCACAACCCATACCTCCCATCATCATCACCAAACTAATCCATACCCTTCTCTCTAACCAAACAACCACCATCACCAATCAACCAATCTCATCACCTCACTCTCCCATCTCCATTTGCCACATGTCATTATCCCCTCAATTCTTCCAAAATTCAATCAACCAATCTTTTACACAACCTATTACCCTAATCTAAACACCCTACCTCCTTAACCAACCTAACACTCAATCAAACACTTAACCCCTTACACCATTATTCTCCATCACTCATCTCATCTCACCAAACACTCCACCCAAATGGTTTGGGTAAGATCCAAACCATTTGGATCAAAACACCACCCATTTCCTTCATTACACAACTACCCTCACTTCCACTCTAAATTTCATACCTTTCATCTTTAAAACTCATGCCATTATCTATTCTTCCAACCCTTCACTCCATTATATCTCTAAAATACCCTTCAAACATCTATAAATACCCCATCCTCTTTCCAAAATGGGTTACCAACTTTCACTACCAACAAAAAAACCTCACCAAGTCTCACACTAAAAAATTATCACTCAACTCCATTCTCTAATCATCTCTACTTCACTCTCACTCTCACATCACCCTTCTAAAAAAGAGTATACTTTCATCCTCCATTAAAGACTAAAAGAATAAGACATAGAAAAAAAAAGAAAAAGAGAAGACAATTTTGAAGTTGCAAGGTGGGTTCAAAGTATATCTCCCCCTCTTCTTATCTACCCTCTCCATCTCCCCCTTCTAGTATCCCCATCCTCTTTATTTTATTTTTAGAAGGACCTAAGATGTGAATGCTCCCCCTCACTTATTTTTGGTAGATTGGACCTCGGTTCAGTCAAAAGTATAAGGGTTGTAACTACTTTCTAAATAAAACCGATTTTGAACCCTTTAAACTGTTTTGAGGCAACGGTGTTTGAATTTTTCTCAACTCATGAGAATTGATTCATTGCCATGGCCAACACTTTTCAAATATGCTCAAGGCTAATGCCCTCTAGGATCATCTCCTTCGATGAGATGATCCTTACAAGCTAAAGCCGAAAATGAATCCCTACTTAGGGTACAAATGCACAACACGTGGCATTTTATTTTTCATATTTTTTTAACCGAAATGATTGAGTTGAGTTGAGGTTACCACCACATGGTGGGGAGAAAATTGTGCCTAATACCTTCCATTTTCTCCAATCGAGCCGCTTAGCTCGATCTTAAGGTTTGATTAGTTCCTATCCATCGTGAGTCACTAAATGTCAAAATGTCATTTTTTCAAAAAATGTACATCGGGTAACCAATCACACCCACTTACAATATGAATGGTGGCGACTCCAAACCATAGTAGACGTGACCATCGTAATCGTGAAATCACGTATCTACACTTCTCATTTACTACTTCCTATAAATGCGATGCTAGTCTCACTGGCTTCTATTTCACTAGCTTCATACTTGGTGTGACATATCACCTCTGACATAATCTTTGGCATATCCTTTAACGATTAGGCGAAAATGTCTTTGCTTCATTTTAAGTAGGCCACCACACTTTTCAGCTCTTTTGGATCCAACTCTAGTCTGACCCTGATCTTCTTTCCTTCCCCTATATCGACTATCTAGATGCTCTCCAGACATGAGGGCTACTCTTTTCGGCCATCTCCCATTGTAATTACTATTGTTGAATATTTGTACCCTGAGTTTTTCTTGCTCCAAAAAAGATATACAAACTACTATCTGGTCTTTCTCGATATCTCACATGCCTTGAGGATTTGGGAACCTTAGTACTTGGCAATACGTAGAAGGGACTACTCTCATTTCGTGTGTCCACCATTTACCCAAGATTGCATTGTAGGGTGATGCTGCCTCTACTATTGTGAACCTGATTATTACGTGACCGAACTTACCTGTACTAGAAGTATGATCTCTCCCCAAGGTTGATTCGTAATTTTATCATACCTGACCAGGGTGCTCTTGTTGTGGTGAGCACATTCTTGCTCAACCCCATCTTCTCAAAGGCTTGAACATAAAAGATATCCATCAAGCTGCAACTATCAATTAGAATTCTTTTGAAAGTAAAGGTTTTGACCTTGACTGTTAAGATCAAGGCATCATAGTGTGGATGTACCACACCTTCCAAATCCTTATCTGAGAAGGCTACAGTCTACACATGTATCATGTGCTCCGTTCAGTCCATCTTCACCCTTTTATTAGCTTTGCTCTCACCAGGTCTTCCTTTTATCTTGCCTTAATACCATATGTATCTATGTTGCTCTCTTGTTTTACTTTTCTATGGGTTGTTGTTCTTGTTACTATTATTCTTGGTACTACCTTTTGGTTTACCCCTCTTTGGCTTTTCTTTCCCCATGAAATCTCTGAGTTACCTTTGCTCGACTAGCTTCTGCAAGAAGCTCCTTAGAGCTTGGCACCTATTTTCATATGGGCTCGAACCTTGTGATAAGCACAATAGCATTCATTTTGTTATATCTAAGCCTGGGGAAGTGGTTTTGACCATTTAAAGAAATACTCATTCATGATGAGAGACAAGATCGCATTCGAAGATATAAATAAATACATGCCATCTTTCTTCTATCCTCCACCCTTCTCAAGTTGTACTTTTCTCTTCTTCTTGGGTTGTTGTTGTTGTTGCTTACTAGTCTTGGTGACAGTGTGGATAATTTTGTTTCTACTAATTGGGTTGCGATGATCGCCTTCTAACCTAATATACTTCTCATGCCTCTCGACTTGCTTAACCAAGGTTTTTGGTCTCCTCTTCACCATATACTTATACAAACCTAAGTTAGGAGGCAAATCGTTCCTTAATGCCATCAATGTTATTCTTTCATCAAAGTTTTCCATGGCCATAAATTCTTCTCGGAATCTTCTCATGAAGTCCCTCATACCCTCTCCTTGATTTATAATCATATTGAGTAGGATATCGAAATCCCTTCCCAACTTTTTATTGTCGATGTACTGCATTACAAAGGCTATGCAGAGCTCCTTGAAAGAAGCAATTGTTCCATTGGCCAGTCTGTGAAACCAAGTCAGAGCGTTCTCTTGTAAGATGGGGGGAATAGTCTGCACATCAGGGCCTTGTTCCCTTCATATAATGTTAGCATCTATCGAAAGTGGTACATGTGATCGATTGGATCTTTGGTACTTATTTAGGGGGTGAAATGCGGAGCCCCAAACTTCTTTGAAATCTCTACAACCAAGATCTCAGCTATAAATGATGATTTCTAAATCCCTCTGATAGTCCAGGCTATAGCCAATGTGACTTCCATGGTCTTTACCACATCCCTCTCCTTTCTGATTATCTTTATGATCTCATCCCTAGTCAAACCTACTAGGATGTCGACTAGGGTTGTTGTAGTTGTTGCGACTTCAATATCTCCATTTTCAAAAGTTTTAGAGCTATTATTTTCCTTAGAGATATGATCATCCTCATTTCCACCCTCTTGAAGAGGGGGGTCGTTAGTCTCCTTTTGCTGAACTTCTAACCTTTGATTCAAAGTCTAATTATTTTCGGTCAATGTATCCATCTTACGCTGCATCTGGTCACTTTTTCATCTCGTTGATCAGATTAAATAAAAGAGTTTCAGTAGGAATAGTAACAGGTGGAGGTAGGGCTGATTGGTTTCTCTAAAGCATGTGGGTCTCACCATTGTTTTGTTTGAAATCAATTTCTTGACTTTCCCACGGATGACACAAATTTTTAGATACAAATTCAAGTATTACTTCAAACTATTGAGCTCTACTGCTCTGAAAAAGTGTTCCTCGCTCCTCCGTTATGGCATCTACCAATCATCCTCCGACAATCAAGTTAAAGTTGTAGAAATGATTAATAGATATTAATTCGAATCGAGAGGGAGCCAAAAAGATCCCTAACTCTTGGTCATCCCTTAAATATGTAGGATATCCCCAAGATCAAGGTTCCCCCTTCAATCAAGATTTGATCATTGGGGATCCCATGATCACATGAATCCCAAATTGAATTGGAATATTCCTTCTCATGTCCCTAAATCCTTGGGATTTTTTCCTAAGATCTCAGGGATTGATACGCGCAGCATGGGATTGCATGGATATACTAGTTTGCTCTGCCCTGCCAGCAGAGCTGACTTCTGTCTTTTCCTTACCCCTTTCTTGGATGGGATTGGATCATTAACCTGTTTTGAGTACCACTTACTTTTCACAGTCGCTTTTCTGCCCTTCAACTCATGTCTTCATAAGGACACGTGTTGGGTCCTAATGAAATACTAATTTTACTCTTTACAATAATCCATAGATTTCATATCATGAGAAAGATAAAATGTTACTTTAGCATTCTCATTGATAATGACTCATTATGTAGTATTATTCTCTTATTCATTACCACATATAACATATTCTACGTGTTTTTCATGGGATTCATATGGAGATCATAGTTGGTTAATCTAATAGTACTACACGTTATACTCATCATCCAATTCAAATCATTCCAATCAATGTCTCAATTTTTTTTTTTTTTGCATTGGATTCATTTCCAAAGTATAATAATCAAACCCTCAAGATCCACATGGAATAAGTCCTAAAATTATGTTGCTTAATGCATTGGGATCTATACTAGACAAATTTCAATTTATGTATCACCGAAATACATTTTTTGCTTCCACATGTCCTGTGGAGGTAATTTTGGTCGACGCTCAAGTCAAACAAAACCTCAAGGAAGAAGTGCATAGAATGTAGATTTCTGAGTTGGAATTGTGTACTTTTGATGACTTCTCCCATGATCTTTTATAGCTACTATCGTAACCCTCATTCATTAATTTTAGCCTTGATTTAAGTATAAGTTATTATCCCTTGATTTTTGTCATGATTTTATTGTAGGATGCTATTTTAGTCATATTTACAAAAATCCCATTATCGCCGATCCTATCTCGGTTTAGATAATAATGTTATTTTCAAAACTCGCTAGATTATGAATATTCAAACCTTTTGGTTTGACATTCGATTGTTAATCTTCAATCCTCCTACCTCCAAGTCCAATCTTGATGTGTGGTGTGTCCTTATTTTTTAGGGTAAAATTTTTCCTCACACATGTCTAATATTATTTTTTGGCTCATACAATATACATCTTTTTTAAATAAGGTATTTTAGAAACACTCCTATAAAATTGGTGATATTAGGTTTACCCCCTTACAAAATGCAAGATTAAGTTTACCCCCCTTGATAGTAAGTCAATGCTGTTTTTTTTTCTTGATAATTTAACAGTGGAATTTGGATATTTTCCAAATTCTGATTTAATAATTCAAGTATTTAAAGATCATTTTGAAGAAAAAAAAATTAAAATTTCACTGTTAGATCATGAAGAAAACTCAATGTTGACTTGCAATTAAGAGGGTAAGTCTAATCTTGCATTTTACAAGGGGTAAACCTAATATCACAAATTTTACAGTGGGTGTTTCTAAAATACCCATTTAAATATTATAGATGGAAACAATTCGTGGGACAATAATAATGACAAAATCTATGACAATGAGAGATCATCATCACCAAAAATTACCTCATTCTAAAACTTTTACCCCATCAAAAATGATTTACAAAAAAAAATTGATGGACTATGATTCTTCAACATGTAAATTGGGGTTAGAAGATTCGGAATGAGCTGATTTTTGGTGAGGATGATTTTCTCACCATAGAGATCACCTTCACCAAAAATCAACCCATTCCGAAAACTTCTAACCCCATTAAAAGTGATTTACAAAAAAAATCATTATCACAGATTTTGTCTCAATTATTGTCCAATGAACTGGACCCATTATATATAAATGGGAAATGTTCAGCACTCTATTATTTGCCTTACGTTTTGCCCACGTGTTTTGTCTTTCATGGGTTAGAAGTTTTGGAGTGGGCTGATTTTTTATGAGGATGAGCTCTACTGTTAGAAGATTCTTTTCACCAGAAATCAGCCCATTCCGAAATTTCTAGCCTCATGTTTACAAGTTGAAAATTTGTGGACCGTCCATTTTTTGTAAACCATTTTTGATGGGGTTAGAAGTTTTGGAATGGGCTGATTTTTGGTGAGGATGATCTCCTCACCAAAGAGACCATCCTCACAAAAAAGTAGCCTATTCCAAAACTTCTAACCCATGTAGGACAAAACATGTTGGGCAAAACGAAGGGTAAATAGTAGGGTGCAGAACGGGACCCCTATATATATATATGAACATTTTTTAAGATTTGACTCAATTTTGATCCAAACCAATCAATTGGAAGATCGTCTTGAGCATTGTGGACCATCCTAAACTTTAATATTCTGTAACGTTTTTCATCAAACACGTATACTTTAACATCACACACTTTCAGTCGATATTGTTGCTGTCAACTCGGGCAGACCATCGTCCCAAATTCATATATGCAGATGAATTCAGGTCTCCTAGGGTGGAGGAATAAAACCCCCTCCCACAATTCAACCAAATAAAACCTAAAATAGCTCCTTTTCAAAATTTCCTTGAAATATCACTAACGTGTCATCTATTGAGGTGGGGGAGGAGGATTTCATTCCTCAGCTCTGGTGTATAGGATCTGGACTCCTGCGGATATACTAATAAAACAGAAAATCTCGAGGATCTAGTTACCTAAATTTCCGCTGACACGTGTAATCAGTGACGAAAGCAAATCTGTACCCCTTCTCTCGCACCATCGCACGGACTCAAAAGTTAGAAATAACCGTTGTGTTCCTTTACGTATCAAGTAATACATGATACCAACGTGTAATTATAAGAACCGTTGATTAAGAAATGTGATGATTGATGTGGGCCCAGTGAGGGTAAAAGTGGAAGTATATTTAGTGATGAAACATGGAATTAAATGCGATCCGACTTTTATCACCAAACGTCCGTCCCGACGGATTAAGGACGAGTAAAGAGAGAGAGACGTACGACGTTGAAAGTGACGGGATTTTGCAGGTGAAATCATTTTGAAAAGTTCTGCCTTTATGAGGGACGGATGTAGCTTTGATAGATCCATATAAAATCTTTTTTATATTTGTGGTTCTCAATTCACGTATTTTCTTACTTGACAAATTTACCCTTGCTTATATTCAGAAAGTACCAAAATGCAACTTTTTTTTTTCTTTTTCTTTTAATAGGACAACATTTGATGTACAAGTTAAGAGCAAAGGACAATGAAGTTAATCATTGTATTAAAACTTGACCCGGACTCTAATCAACTCGAAAACTCACCAGTCGACTCGGGTAACACAAATAAAAAATGTTTTAATTTTCGAGGAATTTACCAACTCATACTCATCGGAAGGAGTGCAACTTGGCTTAGTTGGAGATCAAAATTTAACCGACCTAAGTCAATTCTACTAAATAAGAACCAGAACCAAATAGAATTGCCTATATAATCAAACTAAGGTCAGGTTGATTTAGATCTATGAATTGCCACTTTCTTAAAACTCTGTGAGGAAGTAATACATATCTATATAATAAATAATTGTGTGTGACATAAACGTCTAATTAACTATAGTATTATGAGAGACAAATCCAACTACAAACCTCCCATCGTCTATAGTTTCGTGGGTTAAACCTCCTATCAAGTATAATGACCCACTTTTTTTTTTCTTCACTTCTTTTAATTTTACTATATTTTTTTCTTCTACGCCTTTAATCCATTTTATTATTTTTCATTTTTTTTTAATCTTTTTAATCTTAATTTTTTCAATAATACCTTTCCAACTTTTTTTTTTTCACTTTTATCCCCTTGACTTGAAAGAGGATGCTCCCTCTTCTAATTTTACTATATTTTCTTTTTTAACCCTTTAATCCACTTTATTATTTTTCATCTCTTATTCCTTTAATTTCAATTTTTTTTTAATAATATCTTTTCCATGAAATTATTATTTTGTGGGACTCACTTTATTTCATTTATTTTTCACCTCTCCTAATTTTACTATATTTTTTCTTTTACCTCTTTAATCTACTTTATTATTTTTCATTTTTTAACTATTTAATCTCAATTTTTTTTAAATAATAAGCACTACATGGAAACAAGAAAATTCAACAGAAAAAATTGACAAGCCAAGCCCCAAGAATTTTAGAAATTGAATTTTAATGGTTTAGGACTGACGAAATTCGAGAAATTCTCAGATTTGACAGATTAGAGCCGTCGAATTTCTCCCATCCTTCATTAATTTGATAGTTTCAACCCGTTGAAAAAAAAAATTGACAATGAAAAATTTGACGCCAATTCGACCCTTTTGTCCGTTAAATTTGGGCTTTTTTCACATTGTGAAGACCCCCTCCAACCTTATTTTTATCGATTTTGCCGCCTTTAATCTAAATATTTCATATGATAAGTAATGGATCTTGAATTACAAACATACCCTCATTACTTGTTGTATTATAAATCTATATGAATTTACAAAAAATTTCCTATCAAGGGTATGATAACATGCACATTGAAAATTAAAAAAAAAAAAAAATCCTTCATCAAATAAATTATTGAAATTACAAAAAAACCTTTAAGTACTTTATTTATGGGTTAGTACTTGTTACGAAAACATGCATATAATTGAAGTCAAGAGCGGAGTCAGTATTTTGCCCATGTGGGGGCAACCAAGAGTACACATTTTTTTGTATGGAAAATTAAGAGTGGAATTTTTTTTGTGGGTGCAATAGTGATTGATTTTTTTATCCGTTGTTAAAATCTATTGCAATAACTCACTAATCTAATCCATATATCTTAAAAATTCTTGTGGGGGGCTAGTGCCCCATAGTCCCCAATGTAAATCCACCCTTGATTGAAATTATTTTGATAAAAACTACGAAAATTATGATCATACATCCTAAAATCACATTAATTAATTTTTAAAATTACAAAAATATCTTTTTTATCATGTAATCTTCAAAACCTCTTTTAATATTTTAAATTACAAATAAACCCTTCAAATATACATATGTGTTGGCACATGCCACCTTATCGTATTAAATAATATGATTTCATCTAGTAATATGATAAATTGCCTATTTTATAATTATTCATGAAAAAATATTTAGTTTTTTGTGATCCAAAAATGCATATATAACCAAATGACTCAGTTACGTCTCTAACCCGGTTGTGATGCATTTATGAGTTGAGTCAGTCAAATTGATGAATTAACTTGATTATTTGTCAAGTTAATTCTATGATTCGATTCCTTGACCATCAAATTTGTAGATCAAGTCATCTTAAAATCCAATTATATCTAGGGCGGAGTCAGGATTTTGCCCATTTGGGGTAAACTTAGAGTGAAGACAATTTTGCAAAGGCAAATTAGAGTGGAATTTTTTTTATGGGGAAACTACGAATGATTTTTTTATCCGCCCTTATTCTCTATCCCACTAACTCATAATTTCTTATAGACTTTGAAAATTCATGTGGAGGCATTTGCCCCCATTGTAAATCCGTTCCTATTGAATATAATTGACTTCATCGAATTTTGTGTAAACTTTTTTTAAATTCATGTCGATGTTGGATTTTTTTCTGGTTGAGTTGATGAATTAACTTAATAATTTATTGACTCGACTCGGTGAATTGCTTTGAGGACTGGGTGACCTCAAATTTCTATTGTGTTGAGTTGACTCTGTCAGGTTTGAATCCATTGCATAATTTTTAAAATTAGGAAAAATTACTTAATGAGTGACAATAGTGGGATTTCTTTCTAATCACCCCCTAATGTATTCATGATAACTTAATAGCCCATTCAACAACTTTCTCCTTCTTCATTCCTCCCGCCCTTCATGGGCTCCATACCTCTCTCTTTCGATAGGTGAGACAGTGATTCAAATTCTAAAGATTGACAACTCAAATCATTGAGATCAACATTTATTCCAATTGTTGAGATCGGTGATTTATAATATTTATGGAGGAAAAAATTTGTTAGCCTCAAATTAAGGACATGTGGTACAAGATGCAGAGGATGACGTGATCCAAGTCATACCAAGGAATGGTGCGTTAGATAAGAAGTAGTGAAGAACGGTCAGAAAGATACTAAATTTAGTAACCGTCACGAATCCCACGATATTATGGATCCCATGTCAAAGCAATCAAGCTTATTTCAGATGAAAGATAGACCGAAAAAATAGGAGAAAATTAAGGAAATAATTATGATGCAACTAAGGGTGAATTGGAAAGCTATTAAAAGAGGGAGACTATCTAAAATATTTATAAATAGGGCATCCACACCATCAAGAAGGTAGGCAATTTTTCTAAAAAAGAAAACTCTTACAAATTTCTTGTGTAACTGACTTAAACATCAAAGACTCTGTGAAACAGAAAACGAGGACAATTAGAAAGAGTTCCAAGGCATTTCAATCAAGAGAGTTAGAATCTCGAGGTATTCACAAAAAATACCTCTACAATATTAATCATCAAGATTAATAATTCAAAGTGTCAAGATCAACGATCTCAATGTTCCAAATTATTGAGATTGATGATTTGAATGGTCAATTTGGAGGATTCGAGTTCCCACTAAGACAGTTTTTTAAGATTCTGCCCTAACACTTATGGTGCATTTAAAAAGGCGTCCCTACCACAGGGCCTATTTGGTAAATTTCCCTTAAAACCAAAACAAGGTAAGAAATCATGGGTAGTGCACGTGCGTTGCCTATTATTGTTCGGGATTTCACTTTTTGTATTTAGTGAGATGACTTTGTGGGAGAGGAACGTTGATGCTTAAAGTCAGATGGTGAGAAAAAGAAAAGTTGCTATGAGAAATTGAAAATTGAATAATTTGCTTTAAATAAATATTTTTATTTTTATTTATCATTAATACTTGGAGATTTTCCTTTATTTTTAGAAATCTTCATTTATTTTGCTTGACTACAACGATTTCCATAACCAATGAGATTTCATTGATCTCTCTAATTTTGTGATTTATTGCTGTAGAGGATTTTTTAATGAATTGGAAACATCATGATCCAAAGTAGTTCAAAAGTTGGCCCATTAATCTTTTTTAGTTGATTTGCCATGTGAAAAATATTAAGTGCATAGAAACTCACTTAATGTCAAGTGAGCACTTAAGAAGGAGAAGTTGAACAATAATGGCACAACCACAAGGGGTCAAAGTTTAATTTAACCTTAAAGCAATACATTGATATGCTCTAACACGTTACTCTATGAACTAGTAACCAAGTTTTCGTTGCTAAACTTATCACACAAAGTCAATGAACTATTAAGATGGAAGTGGCCTAAATCTAATAATTTAAATATTATGCACGAATGATTGATAATTAATCTCTTGTAATCTCTACTTCATTATCAGTGTTGGAGAGTTGTCATGAATTCAACCCAAATTCTTGATGATCCGTTAACAACCCATATGATCCGATTTGTTTACTATTGAGATAAAATACAAGATAGTAACAATGGCTATTAAAGAGGTCATTTGGCTACATGAGTTGATTGAGGACTTGAGAATTCTTCAGGAACACGTTGAGGTCTACTGCGACAGTCATAATACAATTTGTTTAACAAAGAACTAGGTTCATCATTCTGAATAAAGCATATTGATGTTCGGTTCCATTTTGTTCGAGAAGTTGTGAATGAAGGTGACATTCTTCTTCAAAAGATTGGGATTTGCATATATGCTTACTAAGGTGGTGATTGAGGTCAAGTTCAAGTAATGTTTGGACTCGATCAACATCTCTTAGATTTGAACACCATCGGGTGCATAGTGCCTAAGGACGCATTTGGAGGCAGCTTTGAGTTATTCATTTTTTGTTTTGGATGGTTTGGTGGAATTTAAGATAAGGTGGAGATTTGTTGGAGAGTTTTATGAATTCAACCCGGATTCTTCATGATGAAATTTTGGACCCATTTGATTTGGGTTTTGATTTGACCCGTTTTATCCTTTTTGTAACCTTAAGTATATGAAGGCTTTTTTAGGATTCATTCTTATGTGTGAGCAAGGAGAGCCATAAGAGAAAGCTTAGAATGAATGTAACAGGGGACTACGATTTTCTAATGAACTTTGTACAAATCTCATTGTTGATATAGTGGTTTGATCATCGTTGCCTATAGATGTAGGCAACTTGTTGAACCACGTAAATAGCATCTTCTGTTTTGTTTTCTTTATTTTGTTTTGCTGTAAATTTCTTGCTTGTAGTTTGTTTTATTCGTTGCGTACTTTCGCACAACAAATTGGTATCAGAACCTCACGTTGTTCCTACCATATGTGTCCCCATAGGGACTTGTTTTCAAATTTTCAAGAGATGGATGGCAAAATTATTTTAATGAGAATTCATAATGCCTGCAAAACAAAGGGGATAGGAAAATTCATTTAAAGATACATGATGGAATAGTTAGAGTTTTAACTAATGTTCGGTATGTATCAGAACTCTAGATTCAAAGGGTTTCAAAGTTACTATGGAAGGTAGAGTCCTAAAAGTGGTACTTGGCGCACTTGTTATAATGAAAGGTACTCAACAAGGAAATTTATATTTTTTAGATGGAATACAATCACAGGGAGAGTAGCAGTTTCTGATAGCTTAGATGAGATTGTGATTGGTACTTCAGACAATGGCACATACACTTAGGATATGTAGGAGAGAAGGCTTTGCAAGGATTGGTGAAGTAAGATCTGTTAAAGGGCACCAAGATTGGTAAATTTGGATTTTGTGAACATTGCATTATGGGCAAGCAAACTAGAGTCAAGTTTGGGATTGCAGTTCATTCTACTCAGGGACACTAGATTATGTTCACACAACTGTACAGGGACCTATCAAAGTTGCATCTTTGGGAGGTAAACATTGGTTCGTTACTTTTTATTCATGTTTTCTAAAGACGAGTTTGGGTATACACAATGCAACATAAAGATGAAGTTCTGGATGTGTTTCTTCAATGAAAAAAAAAATGGAGACCTAGACTAACAGAAAAGTAAAAGCCTCATATTAGACAATGGTGGTGAGTACAAGTCAGACCCATTTGTGCAAGTAAGTCAGGACGAGGAGATAGTTAGATACATCACGGTTAGAGATACGTCGCAAAAGAATAGGGTGGTAGAACACATAAATCGCACTTTATTGGAGAAGGAGCATTGTATATTATCCAATGCTAGATTGGAAAATGTGTTTTGGGTTGAAGCAGTGACATATGCATGTCATCTCATCAATAGGTTGCCTACAACTGCAAATAATGGAAAAACTCTTATATAGGTTTGGT
The DNA here is from genome assembly GCF_017979445.1 of Akebia trifoliata. NCBI lineage: Eukaryota > Viridiplantae > Streptophyta > Magnoliopsida > Ranunculales > Lardizabalaceae > Akebia > Akebia trifoliata. The sequence goes on along the minus strand of NC_141381.1, from coordinate 5,414,097 downwards.
CTGGAACATCTGCCACAGATTATGATTGTTTGCATATTTTTTATTGTCATGCATACTTTTATGTTAAAGAAACTAAATTGGATCTTAGAGTAAAAAAATGTTATAATTTTTTTGCTTCAGCACAGGTGTATAGGGATACAGGCTTTGGTGTCCCAAATCAAAGATTTTTTTTTTTTAAAGACAGGATGTTGCTTTCGTGGAGTTTGATATGTTAAATTAAATGAAGCAGAATGATTCTTAAAAGAGAATATGAAAAATGATGCTACGCAGGTGAAGCTTGGGGTTCTTGTGGTTCCATTAAAGAATGTTCAAACAGTTGATAGTCCCATAAATTATCCAGACAATGAAAATTCAGGCTCATATGAGGAAGAGGCCCTAGCTCAGGAAGTTTCACAACAACCAAACTCTATTACAATCAGTAGACCTAGAAGAAAGATTCAAAAACCTACAAGGTTTACTGACTTAGTGGCTTATGCACTCTAGTAGTTGATGGTGATGTTCTGCTTACTTACAAAGAAGCTTTAAAACATCTAAAACATATAGAGTAGAAAAAGAGAATGGATGAGGAGATGAAGTCACTTTACAAAAATCAGACTTAGGAGTTATTACTGTTTCCAAAAAGAAAAAAAAACAATCAGTTGTAAGTGGGTATACACCAAGAAAGAAGGTTTTATGGGAAATGATCAAGTGGGATTCAAGGCTAGATGGGTGGCTAAAGGTCATGCGCAGAAAGAAGGGATATATTAAAATGAAGTTTTCTCTCTTTCTTTGTCAAGTACTCTTTTATTCGAATTTTATTAGCTTTGGCTACTCAATTTGATCTCGAGTTAGTACAACTCGATGTCAAAACTACCTTTTTGCATGGTGATTTGGAGGAGAAAATACATGCCACAACTAGATAGGAATAAGGTTGTTGAAAAAGAGAATAGGACTTGCAAATTGAGAAAGTCATTGTATGGTTTGAAACAATTTCCAAGGTTAATCGATTTATGATAGGAAAAAAAAGTACATAAGAAGTCATTTTAATTATTGTGTGTATTTTCGTAAGTTTCGTGATGGTTCCTTTTATATATTTACTCTTATATGTAGATGACATGCTCATTGCATCTAAGAGCAAGGTGGAAATTGATAGATTGAAGTCTCAGTTGCGGAATGAATTTGAAATGAAAGACCTTGGAGAAGCTAAGAAGATACTCGGTATGAAAATTAAAAAGAAAAGAGTGAAGAGGACAATTTATTTGTTACAAACACAATATTTGAAGAAAGTGTTACAACGATTTGGTATGGATGACAAAACAAAGCTTGTGAGTACACCTTTGACTCCTTATTTCAAGCTTAGTGCTTTGTTGTCTCCGTACAGAAGTGAGGAGTGTGAATATATGGCTTAGATTCCATATACAAATGCAATTGGTGCACTAATGTATGTTATGGTGTGTACCAGGCCAGACATTTCATATGCCGTTAGTATGGTGAGCAGATATATGCATGACCCAAATAGAGGACACTGGTTGGCAGTTAAATGGATCTTATGATACATTTACGGTACAATAGATGTTAAGTTCATATTTGAAAGGAATGACATGGTTAGTCAGCACATAATTGGATATATGGATTCAGATTATGTTGGTAATTTGAAAAACACCGATTAACTACAAGATACTTCTTTACTCTTGCTAGAGGACCAATCAATTGGAGATCGACATTACAGTCGATATTTGCTTTGTCTACTACTGAGACAAAATACATGATAGTAACAGAGGCCATTTGGCTACATGCGTTAACTGAGGACTTGAAAATTTTTCGGGAGCACTTTAAGTTCTACTGTGACAGTTAGAGTGCAATTTGTTTAGCAAAGAACCATGTTCATCATTCTTGAATAAAACATATCGATGTTCAGTTCCATTTTGTTCGAGAAGTTGTGAATTAAGATGACATTCTTCTTTAGAAGATTGGGATTGCAGATAGTCCTATAGATATGCTTACTGAGGTGGTGATTGGTGTCAAGTTCAAGCAATGTTTGGACTCCATCAATATCTCTTAGATTTGAGCACCTGCAGGTGCATAGCTCCTAAGGGCGACTTGGAGGCAACTTTGAGTTTTTTGTTTTTTTGATGGTTTGGTGGAATTCAAGCTAAGGTGAAGTTTTGTTAGAGAGTTTCATGAATTCAACCCAGATTCTTGATGATGAAGTTTTGGACCCATTTGGTTTGGGTTTTGATTCAACTCGTTTCATCCTCTTTGTAACCCTAAGTTCAAGGTTTTTAGGATTCATTCTGATGTGTGAGAAAGGAGAGCTGTAAGAGGGAGCTTAGAATGGATGTAACAAGGGACTAGGATTTTTTGATGAACTTTGTATAAATCTCGTTGCTGATATAGCTGATTGATCATCGCTGCCCGTGGGCCTAAGCATCTTGTCAAATCACGAAAATCATGTCTTTTTTTTCTTATGTTTTTTCTATTTGATTTTGCTTTAAATTTCCTACTCGTAGTTCGTTTTATTCGTTGCATGCTTTCACACAACAATCATATCACCCGAATTATGACTAGTCTTAATTTTCTAATCGAGATCCTTCAAAATAGAACACTAGTTTGCTCTAATAATATGGATTAGAAGAATAAACTTTAGTTTGTATTTATTGTGGGAAAATTATACTTGTATTTAAGACACCTAAACCTCTTCTTTCTTTGGATATCACACTAGTCCCAATAATTGAACCGCATAATGGGATAATTCAAATGATGAAGAAATTTTTTATATATGTTTAATATTTTGCATTACCATGGTAGATATATGTGTCTGACATTCTGGTTAACCTATGTGTAAAACTAAAGATCTCTTAAGGTATTCTAACTAGATGATACATCATGAAAATGATAGGTCTCTATTGTGGCTAGATCCCAAGTCACACATGAAAATCTGATTATTGAAATTAATCCCTTCTAACATCAATTTCAACAACTAAAACCCAAAATGTGTTGCAATATAAACACAAGTAATAATAAAGAGAGAAGAGAAAAGAACAAAACCACAACCACAACACAAGATATACGTGGTTCACCCACAATGGGGCTACATCCACGGGTAAGCCGATAAGTAGAAATCCACTATTCAAGGAAAAAATTACAAGAATGGAGGTTTATACTTACCTCCAACTCTCCGATGGAACCCACTAAATACCTACACCCAATTTTGGTAAAACTCAAAAAGAAATTGATTTCACTCCTATTGTCACAAGTCTGTGACTATAATGTGAAGATCACCCTCAATTACCTTGAGCATCTAGATTTTACAAGAGAAGAAGAATATGCATGTAGAGATTCACTCCTTTATCATACCCTCTAACAAAATAGAACCCTTTTTATGGACCATAACCACCATCTAATGATCTCTTTTATTTCTCAAAAGCTAATGAAATGATCATACCCAAAATACCCTCACATAAGTGGAAAAACCCATCAATCTCAACAAAAAAAAAAAAAATGTGGTGATTTTATATCACCAAACCCTACAATCTCCACCTTGATAGAAAATTACCTACATGCCATTGCCAAACCACCAAGCCTACATTGGCTTAAAATCTAGAGAAGTTGAGCTTCACTCCAACTTCTCTACTTGAATCGTCTTCATTGGCATATCCACTAAATTCTTCTTAGTTTGAGCCTTTATTAATCGTATCATGCCTTCTTTACTCATGTGGCCCAACCTCTGAGGTCATAATTTTATCAGAAAGTAATCATTTTCTCCCACCATGTTTGCATCTCCAACAAACTTGTATAAGTTGTCAACTCGGACACTTTTTATGACAGCTGATGCTCCTTTGGAGATCTTGAGAACTCCACCTTGCCCATTGAATTAGTAGCCATTTGATTCTAATTCGAAAAGAGAAATCAAACTCTTTTTTTTTTAAACTTCGGCACATGTCTAATACTTTTTAATGTTCTCACCATCCCATCAAATATTCTCAACCTTACTATGCCAACTCCCACCATTTTATTAGTTGAGTTGTTTCCCATCAAAACTGAACTACCTTCACATGGTTTATATAAATTATACCAAGATTGATGAGGGTACATGTGATGAGTAACACCACTATCAAGAATCCAATTTTGTTGGAATATGGGATTGTCTCGATTGATGAACACTTTATCTTCCATAAACCCAAAAGTAAACTCTTCAACTCGATTGACTTCTTTTTTCTTTTTCCTTCTGCATTTTTTTCTTATTACCCATTTCTTTGTTAGAACTTGAATCTTTACCTGATTCATTTCTTTTCCAACAATCCCTTTTTATGTGTCCCATTTTGCCACAATACTAACAACCATCCTTGTCAAAATAACCTTTTAATTTTGATTGATGCTAGATTTGCTTCTTAACATGTAAGCTTCCATATTCGAGTCTCTCAAGCTTCCTAAGGATGAATTCCTTCGAAACTCATCAACAAGTAATGCACTATACACCGCATACAAGTCAAGAACATCTTCTTTGGCACAATTCAAAGTAGTTACCAAATTGTCATAAGATTTCGGCAATGTGCATAATAAATCACCGTCTTATCGTCTGTTTCCATCCACATATCAATACTTTCAAGTTGACAAGTAATGTTGTTGAACTCATTTATATGCTTTGAGATTTTTGTGCCTTCCTTCATTCTCATGGAATACAATTTTCTCTTCAAGAAAATTTGATTAGTTAGAAACTTAGTTTGATACAAGTCTTCTAATTTCACTCATAAGTTTTCTCTTGGACAATATTGAATAGTACTTCATTCTCTAAACACAAACGAATGGTTGCCTGTGCCTTCAAATCAAGTTCTTCCTAATCATCTTCGTTAATTATTTCTAGCTTCTTGTATTTTCCATACAAAACCTTGTGTCACCCTTGTTGAATTAACAAATCATGGATCTTTATTTTTCACAATTCAAAATATTTTTTCCCATCAAATTTCTTCACCTCAAATTGAATACTCATCTTTTTTTTTTACAAAAATTTCTTACAAGTAATTTGTCAAACACCTTGTATATACAACCCGAATGCTCTGTTACCACTTATTGTGCCTATATCCGAAGCGATACATAGAAATCTGATTATTAAAATTAATCCCTTCTAACACTAAAGCAATCAATTTCAACAACCAAACCCCAAGAATGTGTTTCGAAACAAATGCAAGTAATAATAAAGGAAGTAGAGAAAAAAACATAACCACAACCACAACACAAGATATAGTAGTTTACCCACAATGGGGTTACATCCACGGGCAAGTCGGCAAGTAGAAATTCACTACTCAAGGAAGAAATTACAAAAATGGAGGTCTATATTTTCCTACAACTCTCTAGTGAAACCCACCAAATCTCTACACCCAACTCTAGTAAAATCCAAATAAAAAATCGATTCCACTCATGTTGTCACAAACCCATGACTACAATATGAAGATCACCCTCAAGTACCTTGACCTTCTAGGTTTTACAAGAGAAAAATAATACCCATGTAGAGATTCAATCCTTTCTCACACCCTCTGACAAAAGAGAAAAACTCCTTTTAAAGGAACCACCTTTTATGGATCATAATTACCACTAGGTTCCTCACATAGTGGAAAAGCCCATCAACCTCAAGAAACAAAAGAATGTGGTGATTTTATATCACTAAATCTAATAGTCTCATTTACGAATTGATGATTATTGTCGGTGAAATGGATTCTATTACTCAAATTAACGCTATTCTATAGTCCTTCTCCTCGTCATCCAATTCATTATTTTGAATTGCGATATTAAAAAAATTAAATTACAATGAGTGAGTTGACAAACTTAATTATAACTACACATGATTAAATGAAAAAATAGATAGGTGAAACAATTTTACTTGTTGAAGGTTCTAAATATTTCATAAAGCTTGAAAATAAAAGAAGGATGAAGCAAATCTAATAAAAAGTCTAAAGAAAAAGGGTTAAGGGGCAAGTATTACCAATCCTATGGCTGGACTTGTAGGGTGGCAATGGATTGGGTCATATCATGTTCGTGTCGTGTTGTGTTGAGGTGAGGGTATTCTGAAAATGTACCAAACCCAGACTCGGCCCATTTAACTATCGTTGTTCGTGTCGTGTTGTCTAAATAGTCCCTAAGTTTTGGGCGGTATCTTAATAGTTCGTTTAGTATACTTTTCTTTTCTTAACAGTTCTTGGACCTCTTCTCACTTGTATAAGGTCTTTGAAATATCCAAAGTACTATTTTCCCATCTTCTTCATATAGTTAGGTTTTCCAACGACGATTGTGATCATTTTTTACGATCTTTGATCATGAATGAAGACTGGAGAATGATATTCTCTTAATTTTGAACATCTAGACTTCTTTTTTTTTGATAATTTATAAATTAAAAAAAAAAAAAAAAAAAAAAATGAAGAACGAAGATGAGATTCGAATTTTTTTATGATTAAGCTGTAATTTTTTATTTGCAACTATGATTTCAGCATTTTGGGTATTTCAAAGAGATTTACCCAGTATTGAAGTTGGAAAAACGAAAAAAAAAAAAAAAAAAAAAAATCTGATTTGCATTTAGAGCATCGAGTTCACCACTTTTTATTGTCTAGTTCACCATATAATTACTGTCAAGTTCAACAGTTTTTTTTTCTTATGAAAATATTGCTGAACTTGGCAGTAATTATTTTTTACTTAGTGTCGAGTTCACCACTTTTTTTTAATTATTGTTGAGTTCGATAATATTTTCATAGAAAAAAGCCATCGAACTCGATATTAATTAACTGGTAAACTCGATGTTGTAATGTGAACTATATTTTTCATTTTTTTTCCTACTTCGATACTTGGTAAATCTCATCAATATAATGATGTAATCATAAAAAAATTTCGAATCTCAATTTCGTTCTTCATTTTATATATATTAATCATAGAAATAAATAAAAAAATACATTTCGATGTTCAAAATTAAGAGAATATTATTCTCCATTCGTCATTCATGATCTAAGATCGTCGAAAATGATCATAATCGTTGTTGGAAAACCTAACTATGTGAATAAGATGAGAAAAAGGGTAGTTTGGATATTTCAATAATATTATGCACGTGACATGAGGTCCACTGGTCTCGGGACTGTAAAGAAAATAAAAGTTTACTAAATGGACTATTAAGGTACTTCAAAAAATTTTCCCCGCATTTATTAGATAGGTAACCTGATTTGACTTGTGTAATCCATTAAGTAAAATTCTAATATTAAGTGAAAAAAATAGTTCCATCTCCACCACAAAAAATAAAACACCATTACTAAAAATTAAGTCACATAACCATAAATCAATAACTACTCACTTAAATTAAGTAGTACAAAACATAAACTAAGCTTCACCCCCAAAAATGTACGACAACCAATTAAAGGGATGAAAAAAAATGTGTTCATATCCTAGTACAAAAACTACATATACCCATCACTGTTAAAAAAATAATAATGATAAAAACATCCATCCTTGTCACCATCAGTCCTCCAAGCTCATCATGCTTATAAAATAGATATAAGAAATAAAAAATGAGAGTTGCTATTGGCACCCCAACCTTTACTTCTTACACCACAATTAACAAGAAAGAAAATAAGTAAATGATGAATCTCCATTTCATGCATTGAATATCACGAAATTACAAGTTCGGCACACTGCTCATTTTAATTCCCAAAATATGCATTCATCATTTTTATAACCTACAAACTCGTGAGTTCATCACTTTTGATATCTACGAATTCGTAGGTTTACCATTGTATTCATTGATTATTAAAGTGATGAATTTGCGAAATGCATGTTTTGGGAATTAAAATGATCAATGTACCAAAATCAAAATTTGAAAATAAGTTGTGCACGTTTTGAGAATAATCCCATAAGTAAATGGTTGAGAATAAGTAAAAGTTGGGATGCCAATAGAAGCTCTCTCTTAGTTTTTTTTTATACTATATTTCTATTTTTGGGTTTAAGATGTTATATGAGCCTTATCATAATTGTAAACAACAACTGAATTTTTTGGACCAGTGTTAGAACGTTTTGTAATGTTCACATAATAATTGAGAGATGCTATTGGCACCCCCAACTTTTACTTAGTACATCCCAATTAAAAATAGGAAAATAAGTGAATTGTTGAAAATAAGTAAAAGTTGGGGTGCCAATAGAAGTGCTCTCTCTCTCTCTCTCTCTCCTTTTTTTTTGGAGTGGAGGGTTTAGGATTATATATGTGCCTAATCATAACGGTAAACAACTACTAAAACATGCATTTCGCGAACATTATGATTGTTATAATGTTGAGATTATGAGCCGAACCAAACTTGGTTAATGTTTGAAGGGTGTGTTTTAATCTTTAATTGGGGTGTGATAAGTAAAAGTTGGGGTGCCAATATTAACTATCTAATAATTTAGCCAACCTTTGTAATGTTTGAATGGTATATTTTAATCTTTAATTTGTTTGAATGGTATATTTTAATCTTTAATTGGGGTGTGGTAAGGAAAATTGGGGGTGCAAATAGAAACTCTCTAAAAATAATTAGAGGAAAAAAGAAATAGACATTAAAAAATTAACGTTCAATTTGGGTAATCTTAACACCTCTTGTTGGGTATTATGCATAAAGACAAATAGTATTGGAGCAATGGGTTGACTGAGACTCATTCACGTTAAGGTTAAGCTTGGAAATATCCTCATGACTATCGAACTCCCAAATTTAAAAGCAAAATTTAACAATGAAAAATAATTATTTTTAGAAAAAACAAAAAATCAAAGTTCTTAGAATTTTGTCCTCTACGTCCCTGTTGTAGGAAAAAACAATATCCCTTTCTTGGGGATTATTATAATTACTAAAGAGAATAACTATTGCCACACCAACTTTTGCTAATGCCACACAAATTCCTATATAAATCACCAAAAAATTGCACAGAGTTGGTGTTGTGTTAGTTAAAATTGGTGTGGCAACATAAACTCTCTTACTAAATCAGGGCAATCAGATCTGTTTTAGTCCAATCGAACCCATAAATCCCATTTGAAAATGTAGGTGGATAAACTTCTTTGGCTAACTCACCTCCTTTTCTTGCTCCCTCAAAGTGGTTTAGCTACCTTGGTCGACCCTCTTGTTTTTTCATTCAAAGGAGGTTCAACTTCCTCAAGGAGCCAATCCCTTGCTATATTCATTCGAAGGATGTTCGGTCTCCTCAAGGAACTGAACCCTTACTTACTATTTGCATCTGAAGAGGTATGGTCTCCTAAAAGAGTCAATCCCTTTGCTATTTCATCCATAAAAGGTTTAGTCTCCTCAAGGAGCTGACCCTTTCTATATTCATCCAAAAGAGGTACAACTTCCTCAAGGAGCCTAACCCTTGTTATTTTCATCCCAAAGAGGTTTGATCTTCTCAACAAGCCGACCCCTTGTTATTTTCTTTCGAAGGAGGTTTGACTTTTTCAAGGAGTTGACCTTTATTATTTCATTCGAAGTTGGTTCAGCTTCTCAAAGGAGCTGACCCCTTTGCTGCGTCATCCGACCATTATCTCAAATACTAAAGTGATTTAACCAAGTTCTATCAGCAACAACAATAGCTTTTGCTATTTTTTTTTTGCTCAGTAATTGATGTTATTGCTTCTTCTCTTTCTCCTGTTCTTACTCAGTATCTGATGCTACTACTTCTTATCTTTCTCTTGTTCTTACTCAGTAGCTAATGCTACTACTCCTTTTCTTACTTGGTAATCAATACTAATTGCTACTGCTACTACTACTCCTACTTTTGAGAATTACGATAAGGAGATTGATATACTAAAAGAATTATGTAAATCTACCTGATTAACAACATAGAAAAGCATTATAACTAGTCACCGTAACGTTAGTAAAGTGGTAAATGTCATTATAACATGCTTTACCGCCAAAGTAAAACACACATAGTTCCCTAAAAAAATTGTAAACACATAACTTGACTGATGAACTCAAAGAATTGAATAATCACGAGTTAGAGCAGTTACATATGTAAGGTCACTCCTCATTTAGGTACAAACACTATGAGGAGTGGGTATTTATTATCATTAAAACATCATGAGATTTTATTATCATAAATGCTAGACAACATGGGTGAGTGGTTACAACTAAGTTTATTGCCCTCATTAAAGAACTCACTTTATAAATAAGGAGGCTTCTCTCACTCAAATCCAAGGCACAAGTCACATAGAATTTTATTGCTTTTTTTTTCTTGTTATTGTTTTACAACTTATATTAAGCACTAACTTGATTGTCGAAGGTTCTTTGATTGGTACCACACCAGTGTCTTTTAAGTTAAGGCGAATGAAGAAGATGATCTAGAAAAGAAAGGTTCACTAGAAAAGACAATCAGAAACTTAAAATATCATCGGAGAAGAAGACTAGATAGATGGATTAATTACAGTACCCCAAAATTTTTAGCTTCGTCCATGGGAAATGAAGAATAAACCTAGAGTTCCCCCCAACCAAAAACCTTTTTCACGTCTAGGCTTCACAAAAAGTTGTATCATTCATTTTCTCTATAAAAAACTGTCACCATAAACTTGGAGGCCTACTTTGCAAAACAATACTCTCAACTAAGAAGACTCTTAGTCCCTGACGAGGTAGCTATCTATTTAGCTAAAGTCAAACTAGTAGAACATTCTTCTTAGGTGATCTCACACGAGTAGATCATCACTAAAAAAATCTTTTATCTTCATCACCATCTTTTCTTATGGACAATACCTACAACTAGCCTCAAAACTATGCAAATACATTTAGATTTTGCAGGATAAAGTCCAAAGGATGCAAAATCATATGCAAAAGTAATAAAAATAATGATGACCTTGTACTCAGAGAATGCTAGACTGCAAAATCAACTCAATGGTTTGGGGCAGAACTACTTCAAGGCATGAATGATGTGCCCAATCTTGAAGTAAACAGCTAGGTGTGGAGAATAACCCTTTCCAAGAAAATTTACATTAGCAAAAGGGAAGGATACCAAATGAGCTAGCCAGAAATACAAAATGAACTAGGCAAACTAAATAAAACAACTACAAATCGACCAATAACAAAATAGTTGGAAGGGAAAACAATAACGAATTCATCAATCTTGATGAACTCAACTTGTTATTGAAGAAGTAGAAAAAAAAACTCAATGTACTAATGATGTTGGGAAAAGGAAAGTTAGCAGAACAATTTATTGGCTTGGCAATCAAAGATTTGAAAGATTCACCATTCTCCCAAAAAATCAAGATAGAAGAGGATCGTCAGTTCAGAAGTAAAAGAGGACATCAATGAGCAAAAGATGCCAAGACAAGAAAAAACTAAGATCTTTTACCATCTCAATGATTCCCTGTAATGTATTCTACACCAACTGAGACAAGATCAAGCTAATCGGCAACAACAACTCCAACCCCCATCACCAAGGGAGAAGGGACAATAAAATCAGAAATAAAATGTAATTAATGGATCAATTATTCAACAGAAGAATCACACAAAACATCTCTAAAGAATAAACCTGATAAAAAAAATTCATTCAGGTATGAGAAGTATATTAGATCTGACCTCAACCACGATGGACTCCATCTTTGTCAGAGAAAAAGCAATCAACCATCTTCTCTTTTATCAAGACATGGAAGGAATGCATGGACCTTGTAAAGACGCTCTTGTTCTCATGCTTCTGATAAACAATTATGATGTTCACAAAATTTGGGTGGTCTCAAGAAACAATAACAAAACTATCTCAGGATGTAGAAGAAGTGACATCAGGACTATGGTCTTCCAAGATTGAAAGAAGACGTCTAGTGGATGGATCTTCCAACAATAAAGGCTTAGGGGTAGGGATAGTAATAATTACCCCCCAAGAATCCCGAATTAGAAAAAATAATCAACTTTAGACTTAAAGCCTCCATCAATGAGACAAAATACAATGCTCTCTTCTTGGGATGGAAATGACTTCCTATTTACCCAACTAGTGGTCTACATTGATTCATAGTTGGATTTTAAACATATCAACCGGATCCACGGAGCCACAGGCGAATCAGAATCTCAAACATACTTAAAGTGGGCAACATCAACTATATAATTAAGATAATCTTGAATCATACAAAGATAGATTATTCATCTTTACTTTTCATTTTTTTAAGTATCAAAAAATTAAGATAAAAACTATGACACAAGCCATATTAAGGAAAGAGGACTTTCGAAAAGATTGAAGAGTAACTCGGGGTCAACCTAGCTCGAACAGTCGACACAACGAAAAGTTTACAACTTCAAATCCAAGTTGCATAGAATCATCCCAACTCGAAGAGTGCACAGTAACAAACCTATGACTACGAGCCTTAGCTCATGATGAAACCCTCGTTTCTCAATCCAAGAGTCATGACTCTAAAGTCAACGTGACACCAAGTCAATACAACTAATCCAAACACCCCATAGATGAAGAAAAAAATAAATTAAGGGAGAAAAATAATTCCTTTTTTATTATTGTCCTTCCATATTTATAAAAAAACTAATAGACCAATCGTACTCTAATTGGTGTACTTACATAAAAGAAACCAAATCCCATTCTAATTGCGTACTTACTATAAATAGTAATCCTATTATACTAAGTCTAAAAATAGTAAAATTCAAATTACTTCCTAATTGGATTAAGAATCGAAATTACTTTAAAACTTTCTTCTGCCACAACTTCAGAATAACAATCATACTAAAGTTATTCAAAATCAAATATTCTATAAACAAAAGGTTCAACGTTGACCATAATTGGGGCAGGGGGGGGGGGGGGGGGTAAACGATGCTAAAATACTTTCGTAAGTTATGCTCATTCTACTATGTAATCCTTTAAGTCTTCTTTCCAACGCTTTTGGAATTGTCGAATTCCATGTCTGTATGACAAAGTTATGCTCAAATTACTATAGGCTATATATGGGACAAACGATGTCGAAATACTTTCGCAAGTTACGCTCATTCTACTACGTAGCCCTTTGAGTTTTCTTTCCAACGCTTTTGGAATTGTCGAACTCCAAGTCTGCATGACAAAGTTATGCTTAAATTACTATAGGCTATATATGGGATAAAAGATGCCGAAATACTTTCGCAAGTTACGCTCATTCTACTACGTAGCCTTTGAGTTTTCTTTCCAACGCTTTTGGAATTGTCGAATTCTTAGTCTGCATGACAAAGTTATGCCCAAATTACTATAAGCTATATATGTAGATTCTCTTGGATCAACGACTTTAAATTTGAAGAGCCATAGCTCTAAAGTTGATATGACGCCAAGTCATTGTGACTATAAACTCGAAGAGCCATAGCTTTAAAGTCGATGTGGTGTTAAGTCACCGCAACTAGAGACTCGAAGAGCCATAACTATAAAGTCGATGTGATGCTAGGTCACATCGATTATAAAATTGAAGAGCAATAGCTCTAAATTCAATGTGGCACCAAGTCACTGCGACTATAAAATTGAAGAGCAATAGTTCAAAATTCGACGTGTCGTTGAGTCATCGTGACTTTAAAAACGAAAGCCATAATTCTAAAATTGGTATGGCATCAAATACTATGACTATAAAAATAATAAAAAATCTTCATTCTCAAAAGAAGCTAGCATTTTACAAATAAAGTGCTTTTGATTAGAAACAAAAAAGTCTACATTGAAGAAAATCGTGCTCTATAAAAATTGGCAAAGTTACAATGAGCTGCTAACTCCCAACTCGAAGAGTCAGCAAGATGACGAGCATATGACTAAGAGTTCTCGCTCTAAACTGAGTTGCATGGAATTGACGACTCCAAACTCAAAGAGTCGGCATGATACCTTGTCTACGATTAGGAATTTAAATTCCATTCTTAACCAAGTTGCAAGGGAGAACCCCCCAACTCGAAGAGTTGATATGATGTTAAATCTACGATTAAAAGTTGATGTTCTATAATATCAAGTTGTGTTGAAGATACTCCTAACTCAAGGGATTGACAATAAGTCAATGGTCCATGATTCAAACTTTATCCCAAATGAGTGGTGTGACGGCAACCCTCAAATAAAAAAAGTCAACAAAAACTAAGCATTCCATTTGCTAATCCCAAGGAATGAAAGTTATTCTTAGAACTTTAGATCTCATCATGATCTAAGGTCTTAAGAGGGGACATTGTAGGAACAAAAAATATTCCCTTCTTAGAGATTAGCAAAATACTAAATCAAGACAATCATATCCATTCTAATTCGATCTAACCCATAAATCTGATTTGGAAATTTAAGGGGATCGACTTCTTTAGCTGATTCATCCCCCTCTTTTGCTCCCTCAAAGTGATTTAGATACCTAGGCTGACCTCCCTTGCTTTTTCATCCAAAGTAGGTCCAGTCTCCTTAAGAAGCCAACTCCTTGCTATATTCATTCGAAGGAGGTTCAACCTCTTCAAGGAGCTGGCCCCTTACAATTTGCATCCGAAGGAGGTTCAACCTTCTGAAGGAGTTGACCCTTTTGCCATTTCATTCACAGAAGGTTCAGTTCCTTAACGAGTCAACCCTATTTGTATTCATCCAAAGGACGTTCGGCCTCCTCAAGGAGTCGACCCCTTATTATATTAATCTAAAGGAGGTTCGACTTCCTCAAGGAGCCGACCCTTTGTTATTTTCTTCCGAAAGAAGTTCAACCTTCTTAAGGAGCCAACCTTTTGTTATTTCATCTGAAGGAGGTTTGGCTTCTCCAAAGAGTCAACCCATTGCTTAGTCATCTAGCCCTTCTCTCAAACACTAAAATGATTCAACCAAGTGCTATTAGTAGCAGTAGTAGTTGCTGCTACTTCTTCTTCTTTTCTACTTTTGCTCAGTAGTTGATGTTACTATTTCTTCTCCTTCTCTTACTCCTACTCAGCAATTGATGCTACAAGTTCTTTTCTTACTCCTATTTAGTTGTTGATGCTACTACTTCTTCTTCCCTCTCATGCTCTTGTAGACACCTCAATTTGAACGGACCACTTCTCGAAAAGGCCCAAAAATACAGATTTTCCAAATAAATATGCCAACGGGCCTTAAGGGCCCAAGTCGTTGAAAAATAACATTTTGACCAAACCGAGGCCCCTAAGACCTCTCAATGGTTTAGGAGGCCACCAAAAGGACTCGGCCAACCTTACGCTTTCCCAATATTCACCGCTCCACTTCCAAAATCAAAAACGTCAAATTTTCGATAAATTTCACCAACGGGCCTAAAAAGCCCGATTCGCCAACACGTGGCATTTTTTATCAAACTAAAATCTAAAAAAATTAAAAAATTAAAAATGTGAGACTTGGGATGCCTACCCCTCCTCTATTACCGTCGCTCCGCCTCCGAATCCCTAAAACCCAAAACCATTTCTAAAATCCAAGCCCAACACTACAAAGCCCACAAATCATTAACCATATCCAATTCATTATCCAACCCACAACCCTAACCCATAAACCACAACCCACATCAACCAATCACTCTTTTATCATCAAGAGATGACACATGTCATCACCCCATCTCACCTCCCTCACCCAAACACCTACCCCATTAATTTGCTTTAAATCTCATCTACCCACACATCAACCCATCACATTTTCTCTCAAATCAAACACATCTACCCACACCCCTAACCTATACCTCCCCTAATCTACCCTCATCATTCCCTACAAAACCTACATCTACAACCTAAACCTACACCATCCTCTCAAGTCAAACACTCAACCTCTCCCATCAACCTATCCCAACCCTTCATTTCCACCCACTTTAACACATGGCATCATCTCCCTCACCCTCCCAAAATATCATCAACCACCTCTTTAAATCCTTCATTCTCTTAAACCAAATACCATTTAATCTCAACCACCATCTTAAACTCACCTCACCAAACACTCCACCCAAATGGGTTGGGTGAGATCCAAACCATTTGGGTCAAAACTCACCCATTTAACCCCCCTTCCCTAAATACCCTCCAATCTGCTCTAAGTTACACCCACTTCTCTCTCAAACTCATAACCATTCTACCATTTTTATTCACTTCACCCCATTATATCCCTAAAATAACTCTTCAACATCTATAAATACCCTCCTCCTCTTCCCAAAAATGGCCCCCAACTCCTCATTACAAAACTTCTCCCCAACACTCTCTCTACTAACAACCATCACCAATTCTCACCAAGATTACCACTTCTCTCTCACTAATCATCCTCAAGTCTCACAAAAAAAAAAATCACCTACTACACTCATCTCTCTCATCATCTCTTCTCTATTCCTTCAACCATACAAAAGTTGTATTTACTTAAAATACTGAGGACTCAAGAAGACTCAAAGAAGAAGAAGAAAGAAGAAAGAAGATACAAGGTGGGTTCAAGGCAATCCCCCCCCCTCTCTCTTCTACACCCTCTCCTCCTCCCTCTTCTATCACCCTCTCCCCTTCATTTTATTTTTTAGGATGAATGGACCCCAAGGCTAAAGGTCTATAAGGGTCATTTCCATCAATGGAATGACCCTTTGATCAAGCCGAAAATGAACCCCTATCTAGGGTACAAATGCACAACACGTGGCACATCGTTTTTCACATTTTTAAAAAAAAATCAAAATGACCGAGTTGAGTTGAGGTTACCACTATCTAGTGGGGAGAAAAGGGTGCCTAACACCTTCCATTTTCTCCAACCGAGCCGCTTACCCGAATCTCAAGGGTTGATTCATCTTTATCCATCGAGAGTCACCAAATACCAAAAATGTCACATTTTCTAAAAAAAATGCACATCGGGTGACCATTCACACCCACTTACAAAAATGAATGGTGGCGACTCCAAACCATCGTAGATGTGGTCATCGTAATGACGAAATCCCGCGTCTACAGCTCTTACTTAGTAATTGATACTAATTGCTACTCCTCAACCTATTTTTAAGAATTACTCTAAGGAGATTGATACACTAAGGGAATTATGTAAAATTACCAGATTAGCAACATAGCAAAGTACTATAAATTGTCACAATAAAACTATCCAAGTAGCAAAGATCATTACTATATGCTTTATCGCCAAGGTAAAATACACATGCTGTTCGAAAAAGTTGTAGACGCATAACTCGGCTAAGTCAACTTGAGGAATTGATCAGTCATCAAGTTAGAGCAATTGTATATTTAATGTCACTCTTCATGTAGGTTATACGAATCATGAGAAGTAGGTCTTCATTATCATCAAAGCATCATAGGCTTTTATTACCATAAATACTAGATAATATAAGTAAGTGGTTACAATTGAGTTTACATCCATTAAATAACCCACTCTATAAATAGGGAGGCCTCTCCCACTCAAACCCAAGCATAAGTCACATAAAACTTTATTGCTCTTATTTTCTTTTTCTTGCTATACAACTTATATCAAGCACTAACTTGATTGTTAGATGCTCCTTGGTCGACACCACACCATTGTTTTTTCAGGTTAAGGCAAATAAAAAAGACAATCTAGAAAATGAAGGTTCACTGGAGAAGATGATCCAAAACTTAGAAGATCATCACAAAAAAAAAAAAAAGACCAGAGAGACATATTACTTACAGTACAGAGTAAGAGATCTGAAAAATCCTCCACACTTGTGGCACAGATCATGATTTTTGATGTCGTAAATTAATGTAGTTAGGAAACTTTCCTTACAAACTTAGTAAGGAAAGTTTTTTTTACCATATTAAAAGTTTAACCCTTAATTATTTAGAAAATATCTTAAAACACCCTCTATATTTTAAAAAAACTCAAGAAGAAAATATATTATAAAATATTAAGTTTAATTTCTACGTTTAAGCTATTACATTCATATTATCTTTTGATTCAAATATTGAAAGTAAGAGACATGGAAATGTTTGTGCTACTAGCTAGTAGTTTTAAGACATACAACATATGTTTTATAGATATAGATATATTTATTGTTGATATAGACCCATTTCAATAATAAAACTTTGGATATAAAATGGAAGATTAATGAATCAACTAATTTTTGGCATTTTCATATTAGTCACATTAACCTCAATATGATCAAAAGGTTAGTAAATTAAGGATTCTCCCTTGGATTCACCCTAAGTAGAAACATACTGAACCAAGAGTCTTTTTCTAGTAGATAAGCTAATTAAGAAATCCTATCAAAGAAGAGTGCAAGAGTTAAGGAAAAATTAAAAAAATTACATTATGATATATATATATATATATATATATATATATATATATTATTAACTGTATATTAAGATTCCTCCATTAAAAAAAATAAAAATAAATAAAAAATTAAAAAATTAAAAAAATTGTATTATTAGGATTCTCCATTGATGAATATGACCGGAAGAAAGGATTAATATAACCCCCTAGGATAATTTTAGAATCCAAGCATGTAGTGTAGAGCATATCTCCTTGTAATTTAGAACATGTCAACATTCTTGAAGCGTAAGCATCTAAAATGACAAATATGGTTTGAGAGTAAACCCTCTTCATGAGGTGATACTTAGCACTATAAGTTCATAATAAGCTCTATGGGAGCATTTGCATTCATCATGTAATTATAAATATTTGCATTTTTCATATAGTTTAGACATCTAAAATGAACAAATATGTTTAAAGAGTATACCCTCTTTATGTGGGGATCCTCACCATTGTAAGCCTATAATGAACTCTATGAGAGCATTTTGCATGCATTCATTCATCTAATTAGAACACTTGCCCATGCTCATCTAATTGTGAAGCACATCTCATTCATCCATTTAGATCTAAAAATAAAAATCATAAAATCATAAAGGGTATACTCCCATCCATGGAGTAGTTTTCCAAAATTCTTTTTTCAACAAAAATTATGTCCAAAAAAATTGAGTCACCTCAAATATTTAATAACTTGATTTAAAATAAATTGATTCAATGTTTTTAAAATTGAAACATTAATGAAACATTCAATTAACATTTTTTTTTTAATCTTCCATAGGAGACCATCCTCAAGAGGTGTGTCATCAATTTGAAAACACTGGGTCACCTCAAATATTTACCAAAAAATGAGGGTCTTGTCTAAATGACCCAGTATTCCAGAGGAAACCAAGGTCAAGAGAATGTCATGTGTTTCATTTTTTATTTTTAAATTGCAATAGAAGGAGTGAGAGTAGAAACTAACTAAGAAATTTGGCATGATGAATTGGGCAACCCAGCCACGCACCTCTATCTCTTTCTTCTAGATCTCTCAAAAGAGAAATAATCCAAATCTTCGAATATTTTGATTTCATCCTTGTTTTGTCTCGAAATGTTAAAATATCAAGCCGATAAAAAAAAAATTATCTATAAAAAAAATGATATTTTGAATCATGGAAAGTAAATTTTGAATGACTACTTTTTGTAAAAATGATGATTGGGTCTTCAGAAATATGCTACCTTCAACGATAAGCAAAATAAATGGTTTTACATGAAACAAAGCTACAAATTTCTTGGAAGGTAGAATATTTATCTAATGCTAAATAAGGTGAGCTCATACTATTGCGAATTTTATTTATAACATGCCAATTAATGAAGTTGTACACAACATCCCAAAAGATGTATACTCTTCAAATGAAGGGTTATTAAAAAAACAAAATCAAAGATATAGGGGTGCATTTGCATTTGTAATCCAGCAATAACCATTTTTCAATTTTTTCTTAAATCATTGTCTTACTCTTGTAATCAATTCCTTTAGAATTCGAAGTGCATTTCTAACATGAGTAGAAGATCAAGTCGAAGTGCTTCTATAAAGATGAAGAATAAATGACAACGGAGTGTGGTTACTAAAAATATAATAATTTTTCGCACTCAAATATTATATTTAAATTATCCAGTTAACCATATAATGATAAATGGTGATATGTTAAACAATCCAACTGTATAATAAACTGTCCATACCTTGGATTTTCTCTTGAATATCATCAATTAGCATACATTAAGAGACCTACTCTTGAACATGAAAGGCTATTCTATCTACAACTAAAGTAAATTAATAAACTCAAAGTGAACCTTGATGTACACTTTCAGCGGTATTTAAAAACTAAAACCTTCAACTTCAATTGAAATTTGTATGTCATAATATTGTTGGTTGTGTAGTGCTATGGACCTCTTCAAGTCCTACCTCTTCATTTTTCATTTTGGGATCAGAGGGATTAGGGGCAGAGGATGCTTATCTACGAGTTTGAAGGAGCCGCCACTGCTCAGGTTCAAGAGTGTAAACAATCGCCTATTGATTGGAATGAATCTTGTTTGATCTACGGAACAAAGATTTGGGGTAAGTGGTTCGGTTGAGAAAAAAGGTGTCAGGCACCCTAATCCCTTATAGAAAGGTATTTTTAGGCTAGGGTTCTAAAAGGGGCTACTTGTGGATGTTTTTTTTTTTAATTTTTATGAGTGCGCAATGCACAAGGAAGTGCTCCACTTTATTCTATTAGAATGAGGGCTAGAATTGGTCACTCTCCTGGGATTTCGATGATAAAATAAATATTTTTTATTTTTATTTTATAACTATAAGTTCGACAAAGGTTGGGCAATACATCAATAGTATAGAAAGTCTTTGAGGCACGTGGATAAAGCTTCCATTGCGAGGAAGGTTAAAGGCTCACCAAGTTGGTAACTAGGGAGTTTGGGATGGTTGGGCAAAAAATTGGGAAGGTCAGGAGAGCATCGGGTCTTCAAAAAGATAGTGAAGAGAGAGTGGGTGAGAGCTCGAGAGAGTTGGTATGTATTGAACGTGTGGAATGGGGTGGGGGCACCCCCATTTTTATAGTGTTGGTTAGATCGACCTTAGATATCGATCTGGTTATGTCCAAAGCTTGAGGAATGTAGGCAAGAAGATGCAGAGAATGGATAAGACAGTTGGGTGGTTAATTAGGAATGCCAAGACCAGCCTTGGCAACAACTGGTCAAATCATATTGATTTAAATTGGGAAAGGTGAAAGGTTTGATCTTTGGTTTTTGGGTTTTGAGAATCTTAGGATGGGACCAGAGGGTTCGAGAAAATTAGAAATTTCCTAGGATTCTGTTGAAAGGTAGGGGAATGGTACATGATTTTGTGGGAAATGGTTTAAGTGTTTGGAAAGGTTTGAGAAAGTTTTAGGATTAGTTTTAGACATTTGGAAAAGTTGGTCAAGGTTCTCGAGAGTAGATTAAGATTTCTAGGAAAGTTAGGGTTTGGCTTATGGGTTTCGGGAATGGTTTAGGGGGTTTTGGAGGTGTTTTGAAAAAGGTTTAAAAAGAATTTTGAGACTTCAGATTTTAGCAAATTCCTTATTATAGGACTTCTAAAAAACTACCAACATTATCGAAATGTTATGCCTTTGTACCTGGAAAGACACGTGCACAATTTTTAGATTCTATAGGTTGTTTAAAACTCAATCTTAAGTGTTAATAAAAACAAATGAATATGATGTCTTCATTAAAAAATAAGATATTATCAATAATAAGTCCCAAAAGGGTCATTTTCTTTCTTTTCAATATTTTTGTGGTACTTTATTTTCTATGTTTGACACTACTTCATGTGAAAAATAAGAAATCTGAGGTTTTGGTCTACATCGACATGAGACTTGAATCCACAAACAAATATTGAATAAATTCAATGAATTAAGTAGGTAAATTAGTTTTCTTTCCTTTTAATTTCATAATAAATGTGTTAAATGGCAAATCACGTTGTTCAAGGGAAACAACTCACCGTGGACCCCACATTAGCTTTCTATTCGATGAATATAAAAGATAATTAAGTTAATTTACTTTCCTTTTATTTCATCATAAATGTAATTAATGGAAAATCATAAATATCCATCTAAACAACTCATATTACATATCGTGGCAGTGGTGATCATTTTGGTGGCACCAATGATGTCGTGGGGTTTAAAGAAGAAAGATAAATGCGAGAAATATGTTCCAAAATTTTCCCAAAAAACCAACATAAAATTCCTAAAAGTTAGTTTATACTCACTCTTTGGTCTTATTCCCTAATTTTTTTTTATCACTTTCAACTTGACCATATTTCAATCCACTATGACACAATTAACCTCATCAAAACTTGGTTGAGCTTGAAAATTTTAAATTATTCTATTAAATTACTATTTTTGATATACTTTTGCACACCAAGAATAATTGAAATAGATGTTTTTTTAACAAAACAAAAGTCACAAATTTCTTACAAATTTAAAAAAAACAAAAAAACATTCATATAATGCTAAATAAGGAGAATTTAAAATTCTATATATGCAACACAAAATGATAAATACACACCATAAAAGCGATTAAAAAGGTATGAAGTGAAAGATTAGTGCATTTTCAATTTCTTTTTCTTTAAACATTTTCTCTCAATTATGATCAATACCTTGAGAATTTGAAGAGCTTTATTATATTATTCAATCGCAAGGGATATTGGAGGTATTTTAGTACAATTGTACAATAGAACATCTATACATATCTTGAACCTGATATTGAATATGAGCAACTACCATGCACTAAGGAATATGAGTATTTCTTTTATCTATAACTAAAATAAATAAACAGATTGCAAATGATCCTTAATTTTAAACTTTTAACAACATTTTAAAAACAAAAATGAAAGCTTTCAACTTAAATATAAACTTTTATTCATGTAAAGTTATAATCTCCTTAGTGTTTACAACTTGATCATAATCTTTCATAAGAAAAATGAATATGATACTTCCATTGAAAAATTAAAACACCCAAAATATTCTAAATTATAAGTCTTAAAAGTGTCTATATTAATTTTTTTTTTTGGTTCTATATTTCCTTTGTTGTCAAATTTTACCCTATTTTGCACCTAAAGTATGAGACCTTAGGTACTGGTATGCATCTACATGAGACTTGAGAGTGGCCAAAGCAACCTATTTTTTTAAAAAAATCATGACTAAAAATTAGATAAATTTAACAAATTAAGTTGGTAAATTTTCCTTCTTAGTTTCATAATAAATGTGGTGAATGGCAAAGCACGTAAATTGAATATAACAACTCATAATGGACCCCACATAGGTCCCCATTCGATGAACGAGGATCGTAAACTAGGTTACTTTCCTTTCATTTCATCATAAATGTAGTCAATGGTAAATCACATAGATCAAAATAAACAACTCATACCGTAAGTCGCGGTGGCGGTCACCGTAATCCTCGCAGCGACACCGTTACAGTGGGGTTGAAAATAAAGAAGAGAGACATACGGAGAGAGCGAGGGAGTGAGAGAGGTCTAATGTTAGAAATAAATTCTACAATTTTCCCTAGAATTAACATACAAATCATAAAAGTTGGTCTATACTCACTCCTCCCTATTTGTATTCTTATTTGTGAAACCCATATGAATATTATGTTAGACGATCCAATTGTACATTGAACTGTACATGTCTTATAGGCTAACATTAGAACTTTTAATCCATTATGATATTCTTTATCATACAAAAAGTTGGGTTGAATTTGAAAAATCTGAATTATTCAATTAAATAACTTTATAGACAACCATACATTATTGAATGGGTTAGGCATTTTTTTCGTTATAATAATCATTCTAATTCTATTAAGAATGATAATTGGATTGTCCAAAATATTATCTATATTATCTTACAAGCGACGCAAAATGTTCGTAATGCTAAATAAAGAAGTTTATGTTAACGTAACAAATGATAAAATTATATTTAACACACCAAAGAGGTTTTCAAATAAAAAAATAAAAAATAAGGCAATGGCCATAGTAACTTAACATCCATCATTCATTATTCTTGTTCCCACAAACAATGGAGTGTGGTTATTAAAAACAAGATTAATTTTCTGCACCTGAGATATTATAAAAAGAGTGCTTCTATTTACTAAGAGCACCCCGAGAGTTTTGCTAATTCCTTGGTGATTTATATATGAATTGGGTTGCTCGTAGTACAAGTTGGTGTGGAAATAGAAAGAAACGTTGCATTATATCTGAACTTTGACTTTTGGGAAAAACTTTTTTATAGAAAGTACTATTAGGAAAAAAACCCAAAGAATCAAGGGTATTTTCGTCATTACACTTCTAAATAGCAAAAATCGTACCGTTGTTTTGTTGGAAAAAGTTGACACTCAAATGACAGAGAAATCTCAGCTCCGGTTAGAGAGAGAGAAGAGAGAGGAAAGAGAGAGAAGAGAGAGAAAGGCCTCGAATGGTGAGAAGGTATTTAAAAGGGCGCACCGATTTCTCAGAAGAAGGCTTTAAATCCGTCGGGTTACCTCTTAGGCTCTTACCCATCTTCGAAAACCACGCGAAAACGCTTTTAATTCCCTCAAATTCACAAAATCTCTCTCTCTCTCTTCCCTGATTGACGCCAATATCTCAGATTTTTACAACCCATTTCTCTTCTCCAAATGAAAATGGGTTTTCAAGTTGAACAACAGTGCATCAACAGCAACATTTCCTTGTTCTTTTGCTGTTTTTTCTAGGGAGTTAAACTTCTTTATTTGAACAGTTCTTGTTTTAATAGTATTTTTATTACCATGAGAGCATCACAACTACTACTTCACACCATCAACAACGACAACCTTTAAAAAAAATGGAGTCTGGAAGCGGAGGTGGTGGGTCCGGCGACGAGCAAGATGTCTCTGATCCTCAAAGAAAGAAGAAACGCTTCCATCGTCACACAGCTCATCAGATTCAACAACTTGAAGCGTAATAAGATCGACCCATTCTTCATCGTTAGCTTCGTTACTTTATAATACAGTTTTGTTCCTAAAAAAAATCCTTTTTTTTTTATTATATTCTTTTATAGTGTGTTCAAGGAGTGTCCTCACCCAGATGAGAAGCAAAGGATGCAGTTAAGCAGGGATTTGGGTTTGGAACCTCGCCAGATCAAGTTTTGGTTTCAAAACAGGAGGACCCAAATGAAGGTACTTTTCTTTTTTCCTTTTAATTTTTGGGCTATTGTGTGATTGGGTAGTTCTATCTCTCTCTCTCTTTTTAATGATTAAATTCTTTTTTTTACACCAATGGTTCAGACCCAACATCTCCTTGTTGTTTTTTATTGTGAGATTGGGTTGGGTATATTGTGAGATTGCGTTTGTTCTTTTTATGATTAAGTTCTTTTTTTCACACCAATGGTTCAGACCCAACATGAAAGAGCAGACAATTGTGCGCTTCGGTCGGAGAACGATAGGATTCGATGTGAAAACATAGCTATTAGAGAAGCTTTAAAGAATGTGATCTGCCCTTCTTGTGGGGGTCCTCCAGTTGGGGGTGAAGACATGATTTTTGATGAGGAAAGACTTAGAATGGAAAATGCCCGATTGAAAGAAGAGGTATTGTTTTTGTATTTGTTTTGTTTTTTGTTTCTTGTTTTGGTTAATTGGGTAAATTTCTGTTCATTTGTTTTTTTCTGTTTTTGGGGAAATTTTTTCAGCTTGATAGAGTATCTAGTATTGCTTCAAAGTATATAGGAAGACCTGTTTCACGAATCCCTCCAATTGAACCGATCGCCACTTCGTTAGATCTATCGGTGGGGAGTTTCTGTAACCATGGGATCACGGGTCCATCTCTCGATCTCGATCTTGATCTTCTTTCGGGAAATTCTTCTTCTATGCCAACATTGTCGTCTTTTCAGACGACGGGCATATCCGAGATGGAGAGATCATTAATGTCTGAGATTGCTACCAATGCCATGGATGAATTAATCAAGCTTGCCCGGACAGACGGGCCATTGTGGATTAAGTCCAGTAGTGATGGACGAGAGATTCTTAATCTTGAAAGCTATGAGAGGGTTTTCCATAGGGCTAATCCCTTGAAGAATCCTAATGTTCGAACTGAGGGATCTAGAGGTTCTATTGTGGTGATCATGAATGGATTGGCACTGGTTGACATGTTAATGGACTCGGTGAGTATCCCATTTGAGAAATTAGATTATCGTTTCCAATTTTGGATTTCTTATGTAATGAGGATTGTTTTAATTGTAGAACAAATGGGTGGAAATGTTTCCAACTATTGTCGCCGAAGCAAAGACCATTGAAGTACTAGCATCTGGCATGGTGGGAAGCCATAGCGGATCCTTGCAATTGGTAATTACTTGCAAATTTCCCTTTTTTGGTTAATTGTGACAATTTGAGTTCGATTTTGTTAGAAAGTCTTCTGATTCAAGAGGGTTGGTCAATGTAGATGCACGAGACATTGCAAGTACTCTCGCCTCTATTATCAACTCGAGAATTCTATTTCCTCCGTTATTGTCAGCAAATTGAGCAAGGATTGTGGGCGATAGCTGATGTATCTTTTGATTTTTCCCGAGAGAACCAATTTGGCTCTCCTTCAAACTCTCGGAAACTTCCATCCGGATGTTTGATTCAAGACATGCCTAATGGGTACTCTAAGGTAATCAAATTCACCCTTCACGAGCATCTTCATACACCCAAATATGTCATTGTCTTAGACTCTTAGTAACATGGTTTTGGGAAAATTCTTTATAGGTTACTTGGGTGGAACACGTGGAAGTGGAAGAGAAGACTTCAATTAATCGGCTATATCGAGACCTTGTTCATAACTGTATGGCATTTGGAGCTGAACGATGGCTAGCTACTCTGCGGAGGATGTGTGAGCGATTCGCTTGTTTAATGGTGACTAATACTTCTACCCGCGACCTTAGTGGAGGTACTTAAAACAACTTTTTCTTTCTCAAAATATTTTTTCTTTTCATGAACACTATCTTTATTTTATCCTCATTATGGTATCCAGTTATTCCTTCACCCGATGGTAGACGAAGCATGATGAAGCTTGCCCAAAGGATGATTAACAGTTTTTGTACAAGCATAAGCGCATCGAATGGCCATAGATGGACCACACTTTCCGGTTCGAATGATGTTGGAGTTCGAGTCACGGTTCATAGGAGCACGGACCCTGGCCAACCAAATGGAGTGGTACTTAGTGCTGCAACCTCTATATGGCTCCCAGTATCTTCACAGAATGTATTCAACTTCTTCAGGGATGAGAGTACCCGTGCTCAGGTATTCATACAAACAATACTCCTTTTAATCAGCATTATTCAATCCAACCCATAAACTGTTTTTATGTCTTTTGTATAATTATTTTCAGTGGGATGTTCTATCGAATGGTAATTCAGTTCAAGAGGTTGCTCATATTGCAAATGGATCACATCCTGGGAACTGTATATCGGTTCTCCGAGTAAGTCTTCTTTTCACCAATTCTCATGTTTACAAATAATATAAGTTATTTTAGTCTGGATTAGTTAATTATGTTGTAATGAAATTTTTTGAATTTATTCGGTGATTGATCACCAGGGGTGTTATTGTACACTGACACCCAAATTAGGTATCGTAGAGTTTTGTTTATTTCAGGTTAATGTAGCTTGTTTTAGGGTCACAGGAAAATGAAGTTGAACTAGAAAACAAGGGTTTCAGGATCTATTGGTTTCATACATGGACCTAGTGCGTTTTGTTCAAAATTGTGTCGTGTGTTTCTTTTATTTTTATTTCCTTCGTGATTTGGTCTAGGGTTAAACACCCACACATTTCAAATTTTTTTATGTGGTGTGTTCTTCGTTTTTTTTTTTCAATTGCTTTCATGATTTGATCTAGGATTTCGGGCTCACATTTCAAAATAGTTCCGTGCGTTTTATTTTTATTGCCTTTGTGATTTAGTCTAGGGTTTTCTGTGTGTTTTATTTTTAGTGTCTTTGTGATTTAGTCTAGGGTCTAACCCACACATTTCAAATTTTCACATTTTTTTTAATTGCTTTCGTGATTGAATCGATCTACGACATTTCAAAATTTTCTTTTCAACAGGCTCTCAATTCAAACCAGAACAACATGTTGATACTCCAAGAGAGCTGCACAGACTCGTCGGGCTCACTCGTAGTCTACTCTCCTGTTGATCTACCAGCCATCAATTTAGCGATGAGCGGTGAAGACCCATCATACATCCCTCTACTTCCCTCGGGATTCACAATCTCCCCAGATGGCCGACCCGACCAAGGAGGAGCTTCAACGAGCTCAAACATACAATGGGGTGGTACAAGTAGGTCAGGTGGAGGTTCACTTGTTACGGTGGTGTTTCAAATACTAGTGAGTAGCTTGCCTTCTGCGAAGCTAAACTTGGAGTCAGTGACGACAGTTAATAACCTTATCAGCACTACTGTCCAACAAATAAAAGCTGCTTTGAATTGTTCAGGCTCTTGATGATCTCTCACTCTTCACTCTCCTCTTTAAATTGTGAGATCAGATGAACTTAAGAAGCTCTTATTGCTGGCATTCAATGGAGAAATATTAGAGATTTTGAAAGTTGGGTTTGGTTGGTAGAACATTTGAATGCCTTCATCAAGAGTTGAAGCTGCTTCAACTACTACAACAAGTCTTCAAATTTTTACAACAGAACTTATTCAATTTTACCTTTAAAGGAAGACCCTTTAAAGAGGGAGTCAAGAACGCACCATAACTGCCTTTCCTTGCTGTGTGGACTCTTTCTCTCTCTCTCTCTTAAATCAATTTTTTTTTTCTTTGATTAACTACCAAGGCAGCATGGGTATAATGGTTCGGGTATTGACTTCTGTTTAGTAACTATGTTACATTTATGAATCTATCTACTATTGGAAGGTATCACATTTAAGTCTATCTCTTCTCTCTCTATCTAATGTGGGCTGTTATTTTGGTTACATCAGCATCGTTAAATATCCATCACACATACACACACCCCTCTCTCACTCTCTCTCATACACAAAGACACCCACAACATACAATGTTCTGTCTGTGGGTCCAATTTTTCTTCAACAGTCATGGTGCACCAGTGCATTACTTATGCATTCCATGTGGCAGACATTGACCTCATTAATATATTTTTTTTGGCTTACCCTTTGGTAACCACTCATCATATATGAGCCTGAATCGCATTTCTTAGCCATTGGATTTGAGTAACTTGGGTCATGAAGAAAAATATTTACATCCAATGGCTAGAATCGAGCACAATAAGTCGTGGGGGCACTACGATGTGGCACACAAAAATGTTCGTTGAGTATTATATGGTAAATAAAATATTATATCGTATGAGCTTAAGACGAAGAATTGATGGGCAATCGACCATACCACTACCCAATTAGTAGATTTTCCTGTGTCAACGATTGAAGCTGCTGATTTTTTTTGTCATAAATATTTTTTCGAGAAATTTTAATGGTAGGTGATGGCCATGGCAAGGTCCATTTTGGAAAGTGGGGTTTTGGGTGTTGGGAGTACAGAGAATTGGTAACAACTTTCGAAATGAATTATTGCATTTAGTTATGCTTGAGAATGGGTGTCATCGCAGGATACACCCCATTGTGAATGTTGGTATAGGTCACAATTATTAGGTGGCCTACTTGGTATGGTCGGCCGGTTGGTTTGGGCAGATTGGACTCGGATGGCCTGCGTCGCAAGGGCAATAGGTGGCCTAGGAGCAAATGACAAGTGGTTGGTGGCATGGACACTATACATAGTGAAGTTGGAGGGGTTTCAGTTATGATTCCTTAAAAAACACATTTGTGTGGATTGCAACTTCATCAAAGCTGAAAATATAAAAAACATGATATGGTTCGGCGAAATTTCTTACATCCATCGAAAAATTGGGTTACACTTAATTCTTATTTACTCCAAAAACAAAAAAGCCGAAAATCTCTCATAGATATCCCAAAGTAAGTTTATTATGAATATATATGATCTACAATTTAATAATACCAACATAATATACGACTCGAATATAACAAATTAAAGAAACTAAATGGTTATAGGAATTTATTAAGCGATTATTCCATTGCATCAAAAGCTTTTTATCCCTACAAAACACAGGGGACTTTCTGTTAAAGCCTTTGCTCCTCGAGTAGATTCTAACCATTGTATCACTCCATTAAATCCTAGCCTTCCATTTTTCTATAAGAAGCTAGAATTACAAAGACATCCTTGTTTTGAAGAAAATCACAATTTCAACCAATATTCTTCTCATTTTGCATTCTCTCTAACACACAACATAACATGTGCTAATTAAAACTAAAGTAATCCTTTCGTTCTCTCTCACTCTCTCTCTCTGAAATAATAATTTCTTTTTCTTTTTGAATTCCATCAAAGTAAAAATGTTGATGTACTCCACTCTAAAAAAAAATGCACAGTCATATCTTGTTAGATCTGAAACAGTAAAAAAAATAGTTTGATTGGTGATGCATAGATATTGATCATAGCTAATCATGGACTTTGACTGATCAAGAAAAATAATAATAAGATGAAAGAAAGAGTGTAATTTTTTTTTTTTAATGCAATCATACATTTGGAGTGGAATTGGTATAGTCCTCTTTATTTTCTAATGGTATATAGAGATGGTTTGAAGTATGTGTCTTTACTAATAAACACGTTCATATGGCTAATTTAGTAATTTTCAGAAGACATATATGTATGGCTAATTTAGTAATTTTCAAAAGACATATATGAAAGGATAGAAACTTGAGTAAATATCTTAATAATTAGATCAATTAAGTACAATAATGTTTCAATAGAAAATTCTAACCAATTGGATAAACACATACTAAATACAATCCTAATTTAATTAGATCATTATCTCATATGATACTATCAAATCTTTCATAATCTTCATAGAAATTAAATGATTTCGTGTGTCTCAATACACTTTATTACATTGCTTTCTCTCTAATACTTTGACGCACTCTACCTCAAACTCAGGGTGATCAACAATCATTGAGTTTGTTGAAATCAATCACCTTCCTCCAAGAATGCAATTGTTGATGAATAGCCGCCTATAGCCAATTGTTTGTTATTGAATAAGTTAGGTCGTTGAAACTAGGAGTGCACATGGTTCGGATTGGTTCAGATTTTGGCAAAATTGGAACCGAACCAAACATGATTGGTTCTACAAATTTGGAACTGAACCAATTCAAACCAACCTTGGTTCGTATTAGTTCTTGGTTCTCATACTTTAAAAATAGAAAAACTAGTATTTTTTCTTTCAAAAGAGGAACCCTTTGGATCAAATCATAAATAATGCCTATTTTTAAAATGAAAATGATTTTATGATTAAATTTTGACTAAAATATGTATAAATTAAAAATTAGAGGAAGCTCAATAAGAATTAAAAAAAATTATAATTTTAAAATTGGTATTTTGGATGGATTAGTGAGAAAACTAATCCATAAATGGTAGATTAAAGAATCCAAGTCTAGGTTCGTATAATATATTTCATCTAACAAACACAACATAAAAGTTTTCGTAAAAAAATAAGAAATTAAACTCTTTGAATTTTTTTTTCCGTAAATGGGTAGATCCATTTGAGAGTTGAGAGAGAGATTTGTGTATATTTTTTATGAGTTTTTGTTAGAAAAAAAAACAAAGGAGATGAAGTCGAAGACTTTGACGAGTTACATCCTCGTAACATACTAACACAGTTGAAAGAGAGAGAAAGAGATGAGTTACCTCTTCGTTTTTCGACAAGGTGGCGAGTGGCGAGTGAGGGAGATGAATGACGGTTAAGTTTTCTTCAAATTTGAAGAAGAGAGAAATAGAGAATAGAAGAACGAAATTAAAAAAGGATTTTATATATAAATATACTTCAAATTGATTCGGTTCTATTATATTCCTAATCCGAAACCAGACCAAATCAATCGAATTTTTTTTTTTTTACAATCCGCACCCGAACCAAACCATGCTCAATCCGAACCAATCCACTCCAAAAGACTTCGGATTGGTTCGGTTCTCAAATTTACCCAATCCAATGTACACCCCTAGTTGAAACTCATTTTTGCCAAATGTAGAGTGTATGCTCAAAAACCATGATGCCCCCAAATATGTTGTAGAGAATTAGTAGCAAATAACACAACTCTACCGGGACTCGATTTAGGTTTGATCAACATCTTTTAGATTTTAATAAAAAAAAATGTGGTCTCTAATAGACTAGAAAACGGAATTCAATGTCGTCTCCATGAACTCGATCATTATCAATGACTTCTATTGGGCCTTAAAATTGAACATGGGTCTCTATAAACCATGATGAACTCTATCATAAAAGATTCAGAGGCTCTTTTGGATTTGGAGATTTTTTGAACAGTATTCAAACCCATCAGGATTTAATATTTTTTTAACACGATTGGCTCTCATTAATTTGGACAAAGAATATTTTTTCTTGAGAATGAATATCGGACTCGAATGAGGAGAAGGGCTAGTTTGGTAGATGTCTTGGTGTCCAAGATGTGAGGAAGTGAGACCAAGGCATACTTTACCGAATAGAATATGATATATATATATATAATATATTATATATATATATATAGGGAAATGTTCAGCACCCTAAGTTTTACCACACACTTTAACAAACGTTTTTTGTCCTACATGGGTTAGAAGTTTTGGAATGGGCTGATTTTTGGTGAGGATGATCTCTATGATTAGAAGATCATCCTCCCCAAAAATCAGCCCATTCCGAAATGTTTAGCCCCATGTTTACACGTTGAAAAATCGTGGACCGTCCATTTTTTGTAAATCATTTTTGATGGGGTTAGAAGTTTTGGAATGAGCTGATTGTTGGTGAGGATGATCTCCTCATCATAGAGATCATCCTCACCAAAAATCAGCCCATTCCAAAACTTCTAACCCATGTAAGACAAAACACGTTTGTTAAAGTGTGTGGTAAAGCTTAGGGTGCTGAACGGGACCCATATATATATATATATATATGGGTCCCGTTCGCCACCCTTAGTTTTACCACACACTTTAACAAACGCGTTTTGTCTTACATGGGTTAGAAGTTTTGGAATGGGCTGATTTTTGGTGAGGATGATCTCTATGATGAGGAGATCATCCTCACCAACAATCAGCTCATTCCAAAACTTCTAACCCCATCAAAATTGATTTACAAAAAATGGACGGTCCATGATTTTTCAACGTGTAAACATGGGGCTAAACATTTCGGAATGGGCTGATTTTTGGGGAGGATGATCTTCTAATCATAGAGATCATCCTCACCAAAATCAGCCCATTCCAAAACTTCTAACCCATATAGGACAAAAAACGTTTGTTAAAGTGTGTGGTAAAACTTAGGGTGCTGAACATTTCCCTATATATATATATATATGAACAGCGTTCCGAAGACTCATATTGCGACTCACATTGCGACACACCATTTTGTCTTATATGGGCAAAAATATTTGGAATGGGCTGAATATTTGGAATGGGCTGATTTTTTGTGAGGATGATCTCTATGGTGAGGAGATCATCCTTGCCAAAAATCAGCTCATTATGAAACTTCTAGACCGTCCAATTTTTGTTGAAAAATTATAGACCGTCCAATTTTTGTAAATCAATTTTGATGGGGTTGGAAGTTTTGGAATGGAATTATTTTTTGTCAGGATGATCCCCTCATCACAGAGATCATCCTCACAAAAAATTAGCTCATTCCAAACATTTTTGCCCATATAAGACAAAACGGTGTGTCGCAATGTGAGTCGCAATATGAGTCTTAGGAACGTGACCCTATATATATATATATATATATATATATATATATATATATATATATATATAGTAAAAACACCACTTATCCAAAGCAACCATCTTTCTACAAGAAAACTTCAAGGTACCAAAAGAAAAAACCTTTTGAACGTTCAAAACAAACAAAACAAAAGAAAAAGATACCCATATGTTTCAAATGTGGGAAAACAGGACATTACAAGAATCAATGTAAAGTAAAACAAAAAATAAATGATTTAGAAATAAATGAAGATTTAAAAGAGCAATTAGAAAATCTAATGATAAACTCTGAATACAATAACACTAGTAGTAGCCAAGAAGAAATAATTGAAGAAATAAGCTCTAGCTCCAGTGAACAAGAAGAAAAGAAACATTCACTACAATTTTGTAATACAACTTGTAAATGTAAATCAATAAACACCTTAACTAAAGAACAGAGAGTACTATTCGACTATATTGACAACATAAAAGACCCAGAATTACAAAAAGGGTATTTATTACAGTTAAGAGAAACAATAAAGAAAGAAGAAACAAAACACCAAGAGTTCCAGAAATATAACCTACAGGAAATATTTGAAAGACTAAAAACACCAGAAAAGGAGGTAACAATCCAAGATTTACAGAGAGAGGTAAATCAAATAAAAGAAGAAATAAAAAGGTTACATATTATAAACAAAGGGCAACAAGAACAGATTGATTTGTTAAAATTTACCAACCCAAAACAAAAACAAATAATACAAGATAAGGAACAACCAGAAGAACACTTTATACAGATAATTAATAAAATACAATTTCAAAAATGGTTTGTCAACATAGAACTAGTAATTAATAAAGAATTCACAATCACAATTGTCGTCTTAGTAGACTCAGGAGCAGATTTAAACTGTATACAAGAAGGTATAATACCAACAAAATATTTTGAAAAAACTACAGAAGGAGTATCAACAGCGGATGGATCAAGTCTAAAAATAAAATACAAGCTGACCAATGTTCATATTTGCAATCAAGGAATTTGTATAAACACCCATTTTATCCTAGTTAAAAATCTAACCCAGTTTGTAATCTTAGGAACTCCATTTTTAGCATTAATACAACCTTTTACAGTAGACTCAAAAGGGATAAGGTGTAAACTGTTAGACCAAGACATACAATTTGAATTCATACAAGAACCCCAAGAAAAGGAACTAGATATAATAAAAAACAAAACCATAACAAAAACAATCAATTTGATAAATAAAAAGAAAAAACAATTGAAGTTTCTAAAACAAGAAATAAATTCGTTAAAAATTGAAGAACAACTAAGGGATCCAAGACTAAAAACAAGAATACAAGAATTTAAGCAAAATCTTGAAAAACAAATATGTTCTAACATACCTAATGCCTTTTGGCATAGGAAACAACATGAAGTTTATTTACCATATGAACCAGACTTCATAGAAAAGGAAATCAAAACAAAAGCAAGACCTATTCAAATGAAAAAAGAAGATCTAGAATATTGCAAAAAAGAGATACAAGACTTGTTAAACAAGAAACTCATCAGACCAAGTAATTCTCCATGGAGTTGTCCTGCCTTTTATGTCAGAAAACATTCAGAAATAGAAAGAGGAGTACCCAGATTAGTAATCAATTATAAGCTTCTAAATAAAGCCCTTAGATGGATAAGATACCCAATACCTAATAAAAAAGATTTATTAAACAGATTATATGAAGCCAATATCTTCTCAAAATTTGACATGAAATCTGGTTTCTGGCAAATCAAGATAACAGACAAAGATAGATATAAAACAGCATTCACAGTACCATTTGGACATTATGAATGGAATGTAATGCCATTTGGACTAAAAAATGCTCCAAGTGAATTTCAAAAAATTATGAACGATATTTTCAATCAATTTTCAAAATTCATAATAGTATATATAGATGATGTCCTAATATACTCAAAATCAATAGACCAAGCATTGGAAACATCTAGATACCTTTGTCAATACCATTAAATATAATGGGTTAGTAATCTCGGCCCCAAAAATAGTTCTATTCCAAACACAGATAAAATTCCTAGGACATAATATCAAAGACGGAACAATAATTCCAATAAACAGATCGCTACAATTTGCAGATAAATTTCCTAATGAAATCAAGGACAAAAAACAGCTACAAAGATTTTTAGGAAGTCTAAATTATATAAGAGACTTTTATCACAATCTACATCTCATAGCGAAACCTCTGTTTCAAAGGTTAAGGAAAAAATCTCCAGAATGGACCAAAGAACATACAGAGGCAGTAAAACAATTAAAACTAAGACTAAAGGAAATACCCTGTTTAAATATTCCAAATCCTCAATCATTAAAAATAGTAGAAACTGATGCAAGCAATATAGGATACGGAGGAATATTAAAACAAAGAATAGAAGAAAGAAAAGAACAACTGGTAAGATATACCTCAGGAATTTGGAACCCTACACAACAAAAGTATTCCACTGTCAAAAAAGAAATTTTATCCATTGTTTTATGTATTTCAAAATTTCAAGATGATTTGCTCAATCAAGAATTTATTTTAAGAATAGATTGTAAATCTGCAAAGTTTGTTTTAGAAAAAGATGTCAAAAATATTGCTTCAAAACATATTTTTGCTAGGTGGCAAGCTATATTATCTATTTTTGATTTCAAAATAGAATATATAAAAGGAGAAGCTAATTCTATACCAGATTTTCTTACCAGAGAATTTTTACAAGACAAACAAGATGAGTGAAAACCCATTAAAACCTAAGTCCAAAAGCTCTTATGCAATGGCAACTGCCTCTCCAGCAAAGATAACCCCAGTCAATCCTCTCCAATTTGGATCACCAAGTAACTTATCCAACAAGTTTCAAGTCTTAGGTACCACCAGTCCAATAAAACCTTTTTCAGGATCCATAGCAACTTCTCCAACCCAAGAACAAGAATCCAGTTCTCCCTTTTCCTTAAGGCCTCAATACATCTACAAGCCCAATAATGACACTAGAACCAGAACTAGAAAAGTCATGTCCAAAGACAATTGCCCAGTCAATCTTTGTCAAACCAAACCATTTCATTTCTTCTGTCCATACCAAGACCCAAAAGTTCTATGAGTTTATCCTCGTAGACTCAGATTCTGCCCTTATCACCCATACTCCAGATAAGAACGATTCAAATAGAATCTCCCATTCTAAGTGCCAGATTCTAAAGATCCTTACACTCAACACCTGGGGACAAAACCCCAACACAATGAAAAAATTTTCTCAACCCTTCAATCCACAATATTACAATTACTGGGATTACCAAAAAGCCTGGTTCAACACCTTTACCTTCCAAAACGATCAATATAACCATTCTTGGTTTTTCCTATTCAACAATCAGATCAAAGTTCAATTTCCAAATTGGTTCGCAGATTGGTGGAACTAATATGGACCTATTCCAGCCATCCTCCCAGCACCAGTACAAGAAGGATTCCAATATTTTATCCAAAATTTCATGGCCCCAGATCATTTAAGCCAAACTCCCAACCTACTAACCTTCTTTGCCCAATTTTCCCTAGCATGGATTTGCTGCTGGGAATACTGCATAGGCTCAATATCTCAATATCATCCAATACCAGCATTTTCAAGAAAATTCAAAGTCAAGTGGTGGATAAATTTACAATTTGACAAAGCCACCAGAGCAGGAGTAACAGCCTGGTTACATAATCATCCCCAGCAATCAAGAATAACTGCACCAAGCTCTTCAGATTTCCCATTATCCAAGTCACAGTTACAATCCAAGTTGGCAGGAGCATCATCAAAAGCTGAAATGCGAAAGTACTTAATGGAAGCATTGTCCCAAGTAGATGAAGATGAAGATCCATACGAAGATTTCACACCTCTCAATGAAGATGATTGTGAGGGGGTTCTCCCTCCATGTCATTTTCCAGAATTATAGAAGTCAGACAAGGAGTCAAGAAACCAGTCAAGAAGTCAAGAAAACCCAAGACAATCCAACCAGAAGATCATCATCAATAATTAAGTCTCAGGAACATTCAAGAAAGTCAAGACAAGTCAAGAGTCAAGTCTTAATAATTATCTCTAGCGGGAAACCGCCCAAAGGCAGCCGCCCATGTGCTGTTAGAGATCAGAAGGAATCTTTGATAAAAGAGAACATTAAAATATCATATCTTCTCTGAAGAAAAGACAAGTCACCCATCCTTATCTCATCCCGTATTAGTCAAAAATATGCCCCCACTCTTTAAAAAAGCAAGAGCCAAGTGTCCAAGTGGATGTCCCATTTTCTGTCCATCTCTCAATCTTTACGTCTATTTTCAAAAAGCAATTCTTATCAATCCAAAACAATAGCCAAGTGTCAAAATTCAAGACCAACACTGTTCGGACTCCAAATAAATCATTTGAAGTCCATGCTCTATAAAAGGAAGGAGGAACTTCTTGTGCATCCATCCGAAAAAATTATCTGAAAAAGAAAACTCCAACACTTCTAGCCAAAGCTCCCTATAAACCAGTAACCTTTCCCCAACAAACCCTTGGTCAACTTCAAGTCAGAGAAGAGAAAAATATTTTAGGTAATCTTTTATTAAAATATTTCCTATTTCCTATCTTTGCAAATATTTCCTCTTCCTTTATTTTGCTTTCTTAGTCTGTAATCAAGTTTGTAAGCAAGTTTGTTTAAAATTATAAACTGTCTTGTTTAATCTTGTTTCTTTTAATTTATCATGCCTCGTTATAATTTTAACAAAAAAGAAAGATTAGAAATCCTGAAAATGTATTATCAAGAATTATATAGTATACATGCTTCTTATACAAGAGAAAATAGACCAAGAGATGAAGAATATGAAGATAATTATCAAAAATTATGTGAAATTAGACAAGAATATTTGAAGTTATTATTATTATAAAACTGTTTCAAAATTTGAAGTAGAACTCACTTCCAGTTAAGATCCTGGGTCTTGGTATGGACAGAAGAAATGAAATGGTTTGGTTTGACAAAGATTGACTGGGCAATTGTCTTTGGACATGACTTTT
Organism: Akebia trifoliata; assembly: GCF_017979445.1. Taxonomy (NCBI): domain Eukaryota; kingdom Viridiplantae; phylum Streptophyta; class Magnoliopsida; order Ranunculales; family Lardizabalaceae; genus Akebia; species Akebia trifoliata. Next base: position 5,375,651 of record NC_141381.1, on the reverse strand, counting down.
CTAGTTCTGGTTCTAGTGTCATTATTGGGCTTAAATTGGGCTTGTAGATGTATTGAGGCCTTAAGGAAAAGGGAGAACTGGATTCTTGTTCTTGGGTTGGAGAAGTTGCTATGGATCCTGAAAAAGGTTTTATTGGATTGGTGGTACCTAAGACTTGAAACTTGTTGGATAAGTTACTTGGTGATCCAAATTGGAGAGGATTGACTGGGGTTATCTTTGCTGGAGAGGCAGTTGCCATTGCATAAGAGCTTTTGGACTTAGGTTTTAATGGGTTTTCACTCATCTTGTTTGTCTTGTAAAAATTCTCTGGTAAGAAAATCTGGTATAGAATTAGCTTCTCCTTTTATATATTCTATTTTGAAATCAAAAATAGATAATATAGCTTGCCACCTAGCAAAAATATGTTTTGAAGCAATATTTTTGACATCTTTTTCTAAAACAAACTTTGCAGATTTACAATCTATTCTTAAAATAAATTCTTGATTGAGCAAATCATCTTGAAATTTTGAAATACATAAAACAATGGATAAAATTTCTTTTTTGACAGTGGAATACTTTTGTTGTGTAGGGTTCCAAATTCCTGAGGTATATCTTACCAGTTGTTCTTTTCTTTCTTCTATTCTTTGTTTTAATATTCCTCCGTATCCTATATTGCTTGCATCAGTTTCTACTATTTTTAATGATTGAGGATTTGGAATATTTAAACAGGGTATTTCCTTTAGTCTTAGTTTTAATTGTTTTACTGCCTCTGTATGTTCTTTGGTCCATTCTGGAGATTTTTTCCTTAACCTTTGAAACAGAGGTTTCGCTATGAGATGTAGATTGTGATAAAAGTCTCTTATATAATTTAGACTTCCTAAAAATCTTTGTAGCTGTTTTTTGTCCTTGATTTCATTAGGAAATTTATCTGCAAATTGTAGCGATCTGTTTATTGGAATTATTGTTCCGTCTTTGATATTATGTCCTAGGAATTTTATCTGTGTTTGGAATAGAACTATTTTTGGGGCCGAGATTACTAACCCATTATATTTAATGGTATTGACAAAGGTATCTAGATGTTTCCAATGCTGGTCTATTGATTTTGAGTATATTAGGACATCATCTATATATACTATTATGAATTTTGAAAATTGATTGAAAATATCGTTCATAATTTTTTGAAATTCACTTGGAGCATTTTTTAGTCCAAATGGCATTACATTCCATTCATAATGTCCAAATGGTACTGTGAATGCTGTTTTATATCTATCTTTGTCTGTTATCTTGATTTGCCAGAAACCAGATTTCATGTCAAATTTTGAGAAGATATTGGCTTCATATAATCTGTTTAATAAATCTTTTTTATTAGGTATTGGGTATCTTATCCATCTAAGGGCTTTATTTAGAAGCTTATAATTGATTACTAATCTGGGTACTCCTCTTTCTATTTCTGAATGTTTTCTGACATAAAAGGCAGGACAACTCCATGGAGAATTACTTGGTCTGATGAGTTTCTTGTTTAACAAGTCTTGTATCTCTTTTTTGCAATATTCTAGATCTTCTTTTTTCATTTGAATAGGTCTTGCTTTTGTTTTGATTTCCTTTTCTATGAAGTCTGGTTCATATGGTAAATAAACTTCATGTTGTTTCCTATGCCAAAAGGCATTAGGTATGTTAGAACATATTTGTTTTTCAAGATTTTGCTTAAATTCTTGTATTCTTGTTTTTAGTCTTGGATCCCTTAGTTGTTCTTCAATTTTTAACGAATTTATTTCTTGTTTTAGAAACTTCAATTGTTTTTTCTTTTTATTTATCAAATTGATTGTTTTTGTTATGGTTTTGTTTTTTATTATATCTAGTTCCTTTTCTTGGGGTTCTTGTATGAATTCAAATTGTATGTCTTGGTCTAACAGTTTACACCTTATCCCTTTTGAGTCTACTGTAAAAGGTTGTATTAATGCTAAAAATGGAGTTCCTAAGATTACAAACTGGGTTAGATTTTTAACTAGGATAAAATGGGTGTTTATACAAATTCCTTGATTGCAAATATGAACATTGGTCAGCTTGTATTTTATTTTTAGACTTGATCCATCCGCTGTTGATACTCCTTCTGTAGTTTTTTCAAAATATTTTGTTGGTATTATACCTTCTTGTATACAGTTTAAATCTGCTCCTGAGTCTACTAAGACGACAATTGTGATTGTGAATTCTTTATTAATTACTAGTTCTATGTTGACAAACCATTTTTGAAATTGTATTTTATTAATTATCTGTATAAAGTGTTCTTCTGGTTGTTCCTTATCTTGTATTATTTGTTTTTGTTTTGGGTTGGTAAATTTTAACAAATCAATCTGTTCTTGTTGCCCTTTGTTTATAATATGTAACCTTTTTATTTCTTCTTTTATTTGATTTACCTCTCTCTGTAAATCTTGGATTGTTACCTCCTTTTCTGGTGTTTTTAGTCTTTCAAATATTTCCTGTAGGTTATATTTCTGGAACTCTTGGTGTTTTGTTTCTTCTTTCTTTATTGTTTCTCTTAACTGTAATAAATACCCTTTTTGTAATTCTGGGTCTTTTATGTTGTCAATATAGTCGAATAGTACTCTCTGTTCTTTAGTTAAGGTGTTTATTGATTTACATTTACAAGTTGTATTACAAAATTGTAGTGAATGTTTCTTTTCTTCTTGTTCACTGGAGCTAGAGCTTATTTCTTCAATTATTTCTTCTTGGCTACTACTAGTGTTATTGTATTCAGAGTTTATCATTAGATTTTCTAATTGCTCTTTTAAATCTTCATTTATTTCTAAATCATTTATTTTTTGTTTTACTTTACATTGATTCTTGTAATGTCCTGTTTTCCCACATTTGAAACATATGGGTATCTTTTTCTTTTGTTTTGTTTGTTTTGAACGTTCAAAAGGTTTTTTCTTTTGGTACCTTGAAGTTTTCTGGTAGAAAGATGGTTGCTTTGGATAAGTGGTGTTTTATATATATATATATATATATATATATATATATATATATATATATGGGTCGGGTTATTACGACCCCCTTTGCGACACACCATTTTGTCTTATATGGGCAAAAATGTTTGGAATGGGCTGATTTTTTGTGAGGATGATCTCTATGGTGAGGAGATCATCCTTGCCAAAAATCAGCTCATTATGAAATTTCTAGCCCCATGTTTTCAAGTTGAAAAATTTTAGACCGTCCAATTTTTGTAAATCAATTTTGATGGGGTTAGAAGTTTTGGAATGAGATGATTTTTTGCCAGGATGATCCCCTCATCACAGAGATCATCCTCACAAAACATCAGCCCATTCCAAACATTTTTGCCCATATAAGACAAAATGGTGTGTCGCAAAGGGGGTCGTAATGGGGTCGTAATAACGCCATCCTATATATATATTTAGGGTCCCGTTCAATGGCTAACTTTTTGGCAAAACATGAGTTAGAAGTTTTGAAATGGGCTGATTTTTGGTGAGGATGATCTCTACAGTGAGGAGATTATCATCACCAAAAATCAGCCCATTCCAAAACTTCTAACCCCATAAAAAATAGTTTACAAAAAATGGACGGTCCACAATATTTCAACTTGTAAACATGGGTTAGAAGTTTTGGAATGGGCTGATTTTTGGTGAGGATGATCTCTACACCGTAGAGATCATCCTCACCAAAAATCAGCCCATTCCAAAACTTCTAACTCATGTTTTGAAAAATGTTTTGCCAAAAAGTTTGCTAAAAAGATCATCCTCACCAAAAATCAGCCCATTCTAAAACTTCTAACTCATGTTTTGAAAAATGTTTTGCCAAAAAGTTTGCTAAAAAGTTAGCCATTGAACGCTACCCATATATATATATATATATGGAAATGTTCAACACCAATCATTTTGGCAAAACATTTTTCGTGAGAATGATCTCTATGGTGAGGAGATCATCATCACCAAAATTCAGCCCATTCCAAAACTTCTAACCCCATAAAAAATGGTTTACAAAAAATGGACGGTCCACGATTTTTCAACTTGTAAACATGGGGCTAGAAGTTTTGGAATCACTACAACATTTTTGATATATAGCGACGGTTTATAACGGCGGATAATTTTATCCGACGCTACATATACATTTTTTGCAGCGGAAATTATTATCCGCCTATATAGGTAGACTTTTTTGCAGCGGATAATTATATCCGCCGCTATAGAGACCCTCCACATATCCTCCCTACTTATTCAGTGCATATAGCAGCGGATTAATATATCCGCCACTAAAAAATAACCTTTTTTATATAATCAGTGCATATGGCAGCGGATTAATATATCCGCCACTAAAAAATAATCTTTTTTATATAAAAAATTATATTTATTGAGTTCTTCTCTGTAGTAATTTTTTTAAAATTGAATCTAGCAGCGGATTAATATATCCGCCACTAAAAAATAATCTTTTTTATATAAAAAGTTATATTTAGTGAGTTATTCTCTTTTTTTATAAATTGAATCTAGCAGCGGATTAATATATCCGCCACTACAAAATAACATTTTTTTTATATAAAAAGTTATATTTAATGAGTGCTTCTATTATAAATTTAATCTAGCAGCGGATTAATATATCCGCCACTAAAAAATCAATTTTTTATATATATAAGATTATATTTAATGAGTCTTTTTATCATATTTTTTTAAAAATTGAATTTAGCAGCGGATTATTATATCCGCCGCTAAATTTTTTTCAATTTTTTTAATATAACAAATTATATCTAGTATAATTGAATATAGCAGCGGATTAGTAAATCCGCCACTAAAAATCAAAAAAAAAATTTTAAATGTAAAAAATTATGTTGAGTAAGTTTTTCTCTTTATCAAAATTTTTTTAAATCGAATAATAGCAGCGGAATATATGTTCCGCAGTTGCAGAGTTAATTTTTCTACATTTCTTACGTCAATTTATAGCAGCGGATTTATATTTCTGCTGCAGTAGGTGCGTTTTTCTGTAGCGGATATATTTATCCGCGGCTACACTCAACCCTTTAAAACATTTGTTGCTACACTCAACCCGTTAAAACATTTGTTGGAGCGGAAAATACAATCCGCCTCTAAAAGTTTCTAAATGAAAATATCACAGCGCGCGAATTTCCCTCTTCCCTCTCATTTTCAGATGTTTTCCTTCGAAGGGTAAACCATCGGTTTGGAGGAAACCGGCGATCCATGAGCATTTACCCGTTCATGAACCGAGCAAACTTCCAACTCTTTGATGACTAAAGGGTCCAGCTTTTCCTTTCAAGAACATTAGGCCAGGGTTTAAATCTAAGCAGCTAGTCGTCCCTCCCGCGCTTAACATCTCCTTGGGGCTTTTGATGGATTGTGAGGAGAGATCCGATTGATTCCTTGGTAGAGATGATTAGGGTTCTTAAGAGAGGGATTTTGTTGTTGGTGGAGATAGAGTGAATCTCTTTGCGCATGAAGATGGAGATCGTGTTAGGGAAATTGAATCCAAGCAACCATTGGTAGAAAGAAGAGGAAATCGGATGGAAAGAGAGATCATCATCATCATCATCAGAAGGAGGAGTGCAGATCAGAAGAATGTCTGAATCAGACCAAAGATCTCGTTTGTGTTTGAATCAGGTTGAATACAAGGTCATCAATCTCTTCTTCAATACTTCTAGATTCATTGTTTTTTCTTGTTTATTTTTGTGAGAGAGAGAGACAGAGAGAAAGGGAGAGAGAGAGGGAGACGTCCTTTCCTCTTTGCTGTCCTTCTTTCTCTTTTGAGAAGGAGATGCAAAAATGAAAAAACTGATCTGCTACTGGCACACCTCCCAGCAATATGAAAGCATTAAGGGTTTAACACTAAAAATTGAGTTTCTGCTAGGGGCACACCAACGAGTTAAACCAGTAAGTTGTTGTTCATGCTAACAGCATGCTGAAAAACCTTTTTTTTTAATTTTATTTTATGTTTTTTTTTATTATAAAAACATACTGCCAAAGGGCAGATTGACAAAAATACAATAAAAACTAAAAAAAAGTCAAAGGATAGATGGATTCATTAAAAAAAAAAACTACAAAAACATCTAAACTAACACTCCGTCCTTAATGAAATCAACCTTTTGAAATTCCAAATTATTTAAGGTTGTTCCGAATATCCTTAGATTGAACCATAAAGAGTGTGCCAAACTAAATATTCAACATAACGATCAATAATAGAGCCAAAAGAAGGATGAACCATAAAAATAAACAGATAAATTATTTCTTTATCTTTTATTATTTTTGTGATCCAATCAAACTAGTTTCGTATCATTCCTACATCTTACATGTACACACTGAAGCACAATTACTACACTTAGCCTTGGCACAATGATTCACCATGACCTTGTTACTAATATATTACCCCCTCGTTGTCTCCACACCCCTCATTAGAAACTGTTCACATACAAGCATTTGTAGACGCTCACGCAACAACACCCCTGGTAGTGCTAAGAGCTGTTTCATTGTCATCTTGTGACGTATGCCTGCATAGAAGTTTTATTATCTGAAAATCTAAATTTAAGGCCCTGTTTGGGAGCACAATCCATGTCCCCTAAATACATAGCTTGGTGAGAGTTGCTATTTTAGGAAACAACTTCTTTGAACATTTGGTAACTATATTAAAAATTTTGGTCTTTTTTTATCATTAACTTAGTATCTTTGAAGCATTGTAAGAATATTTCGGTTGATAAGATGGGCCTTTATGTTATTCATTGGATCGAAAAATTTGATTCCTTTAGCCAATTAGTCGAGATCGATGTGGGGCAAGTGAATTGGTGATAAGGAGACATTGCTGATTCTGATTCAGCTAAGATTTGTTTTTCCGAAATGACTCAGACCTGACTTATGCCCAATGGGTAATATGCAGTCAATTGTGCATGATTGGGGGGGTTATTTTGATAGGGATTCATTCATTGATCCAATAGTTTTATAATTTTCTTCTTCCATTTACATTTTGAGTATTCTGCATGAAGTAACAAGTCTGATAAACTATTGCTACTTACAGTTGATTACCAGAACGAAGTAGAGTTGGAGAAGTACTTGCTAAAGGATTTTAGTCTGGCCTTGTGAAAAGAGAAGACCTTTTGATTACCACCAAGGCTAGTTTAAAGCATTTCTGTTAGACTATCTGGATTTATACCTTGTTGACTTTCCCATAGCCACAAGGCATACTGGTGATTTCCTACTTGTCATTACATTTTCACATTTGTTTTTTATTTGTATATATGATTATGTGCAGTAGTTTATACCTCTTTTAATTGCTGTATTTGTGTGTGTGTGTGTGTGTGTTTGTTTGTTTGTGTGGTGTTGAAGGGTTAATTGCTGTATTTGTGTGCAGTAGTTTATACCTCTTTTAATTGCTGTATTTGTGTGTTGTATATGTGGTCCATTGAATGTTCAATCCAAAGTCTACTTCATAGATAGGGCACATCCCGAAAATCAGACTGATATCACACTATTACATTAAAGTGATACTGATATCAATTACATAGATAGGGATCCTAACTCTTTACTAAATTTATCATCTCAATTCATTTATTGTTATTCGAAATTTTTAGCAAAACAAACATATCCATTATAGGAAACTAGATCATTTGCCTCGGGATACATTAAGAAATCATTGCACTTGATATAGATCATGATTTAGGTTGATAAAGCAAAACACATGTGGGCTGAAATGATTCAGTGGAGGAAGGATTTTGGTGCTGACACTATTCTAGAGGTATTTTGGTCCTAGTTTTAGACTTTTAGAAGTTTCTTTTGCTATACCTTGTTCACTTTCGTTCACTATTAATGCTTAAGCTACATTTGCAGGCCATGCATCAACAACTCAGATTGGAACGATATGCTGTGCATACCACCTTTCAGTTTGCAGTTACTGATGGAAAGCGTCATCGATTACGTGAAGCTATGCTTTTCTACGATGAACCAGAATATTATGATTCACCAGGTTAGATCTTCTCTGTGCAACTTGTCATACATCTTATCGATCTTTATGAGGTGATGTTGGCTGTGTTTCACAGATTCTTCAGCATGTCTAGCCTTCCAATATCACTCCACATACTTTACGGATAATTATACTACACAATTTTCTCGTTACCTGTTGTAGTTATTCATTATTTCCCCGACTTCTGACAACTAACTTATTTTGTCAACAAATACAAATAAGGACTATTCTAAGGAGTGGAGATGAGCTTGGGTTAGGGTGGGTTGGGAGAAAGATATTAACTTATTCACTCAAAGCCACTCTTGGTCATTGTCATTAAGCCAATCAATTGTATAAAATAAGAAGATCATCCCACGTGATCTCTCATTTTTTTCTCTTATACTTGCTCATTTATTGACTGTTGACCCTAATTTAAACTCCACATTGTTGTTTGGAAATGAGTTCCATATATCCTTGTTGCTTGATAACATTCAAAATTTTCTCTATGTTTTTATAATACTCAGGAATTTGGAATCTTTACCTTATAGAAGTTTGTAATGGATTCTGCCTTAGTTGTCATTAGCATCAATCTCTTGGCGGCCAAGATGAGAAAATTTATATTTTCAGGGAACTTATGTAGGAGGTTTCTTGTCATTTAAGCCGTCTATCCCAAAGAGCCTCATGTTAGATGGGGAGCATAATGTTGAATCACACTTTTCTCTCATAAATTACCAAGTATGCATATGTCAGCCTAATCTTCTATCTTGTATAACATGGACTTGTTTTAATACTAATCTCTGTTGTGACTTGTTAATTACATAAAAAAGGGTTTCTTCAGATGAAACAAATGAGGACTGCACTTGCTATTGCTTCATTGTTGAACCGTACACTGGTGAGTGTAATTATTTATATTGCATTTGTGTTTTTCCGATTAGTCTGTTACATTTGCTTTTAGTTCTATTCTATAAAAACTCGGTGTATTCTTGACTTTGTTGGTCAACATATTTGGATATCTTTCATTTTAATAGGTCTTATGGAAAGTCCATCGATTCTGTTCCTTGTTCTTTAGCTGAATTTGATTTTAATATATAGCTCAGTCAATGTCATTTACCATTCAGTTTGCAATTTGAATAGAGGTGCACCATTTTACAGACGTGGAACCAATTGCCTTCTTTAGAATTGTCAATCCAATAATAAAAACCAATAGATTCTAACTTAGGGTAGTAATCTGGTCAAATGTTTGACATAAATTTTTAGGTGGGCCATTCATATTGGTAGAAACATACAACTTATGTTTCCTTAACACACACAAACCACTTTACAAATTTATAGCAGCTCACCCTTGTTTTTTCAGTAAAATTTCAAACCGTTCCTGATGTCACTATCTGTTTGTTAAGGTTCATGACATCTGCCTACCCAACAATTTTCATCTGTAAATGTACTTCATTTGCTTACCCAATTTAATACAAAAACATAATTGGTTGTAAGTTCCAGAAAACTTTGATACATTTGGCTACTTTTTAATCTGGGAATTGTAGAAAACTAACCACCTATGGTACTAATACTTAGCTTTCTTATCTAAATCTGGAAAATTCAATGATATTAAATGTCCTAGAATAGGGGAACAACTAGCCAAAGCTTAGATGAGATTTCTTAAGCTTTTGTGTGCCATAGCTTCTGGTTTTCCTCTTTGGGTGGCAAAAAACCTCTTGCTTGGAAAGATTAGCACTTTTATTATGCAAAAATCACTTTGTATAATAAATCCTTATTGTGCAATAAGTCCACACATACTCAAACCGGAGTAACCACTTTTCTATTATACATAATGTTTTGTTTTTTGTTTGGCTGTTCACAGATCCCGAAATGCAAGAGCAGATAGAGAAAACCCTTTATAGTGGGCATGCTTCATATGCAGTTTCCTTAGCGGTATGAATGCTTTTGTAGATATCCTAAATCATCATTGTGATCTCCAAACTACCATTCTTTTTTGTCAATATAGTCTTGACTCTTGAATAAAGATGTTAGTTTAAACTATAAACATGTGCAGTTCTTTGGTGATTTACTTATGTATTAGTGCGAGATTAATAAAAGTTAGTGTGGCAATAGTAGCTCTCTTATATTATTTATTTTAAAGTTATCAATCTGTACAGGTTGGGGGACACAGGTTAAATGTATATATATATCTATATATATATATAGGGAAATGTTCAGCAACAAACATTTTGACAAACATTTTTCAAAACATGGGTTAGAGGTTTTGGAATGGGCTGATTTTTGGTGAGGATGATCTCTACGGTGAGGAGATCATCATCACCAAAAATCAGCCCATTCTAAACTTCTAACCCCATCAAAAATGATTTACAAAAAATGGACGGTCCACGATTTTTCAACTTGTAAACTGGGGCTAGAAGTTTTGGAATGGGCTGATTTTTGGTGAGGATGATCTCCTCACCGTAGAGATCATCCTCACCAAAAATCAGCCCATTCCAAAACCTCTAACCCATGTTTTGAAAAATGTTTGTTGCTCAACGGGACCCATATATATATATATGAAAAAAAATTACAGCAGTGAATACAAATTTCGTCTTTATATATTGTTTTTTAAGGATATATAATAATTTTTTTTTAAAAAAAAAGAGCGTATAGCTGCGGATTTTAATATTCGCCGCTATATGTGTTATATATATTTTTAAAAAAAATTTACCTATAGCAGCGGATTTTAGTATCCGCCGCTATATGTGTTATATATTTTTTAAAAAAAATTGACCTATTGCAGCGGATTTTAATATCCGCCGCTATATAAATTATATTCTATTTATTAAAAATCCGATCTATTGCAGCGGATATTAATATCCGCCGCTAAAGGTCTACCTGCAACAGCGGAATACATTATCCGCTGCTATAGGTAGCGACGGAGGATTCAACGACGGATCGTTGGTTCCGCTGCTCATCGCCGCAATAGCTTTTACCGGCGGAAATATTACCTTGTAGCGGCGGAAAAATCCGCCGCTGTAGATCAAAAATGTTGTAGTGAATGGGCTGATTTTTGGTGAGGATGATATCTACCATAGATATCATCCTCACCAAAAATCAGCCCATTCCAAAACTTCTAGCCCCATGTTTACAAGTTGAAAAATCGTGGACCGTCCATTTTTTGTAAACCATTTTTTATGGGGTTAGAAGTTTTGGAATGGGCTGATTTTTTGTGATGATGATCTCCTCACCGTAGAGTTCATCCTCACCAAAATGCAGTCCATTCCAAAACTTCTAACCCATGTTTTGAAAAATGTTTTGCCAAAATGTTTGGTGCTGAACATTTCCCATATTTTAATACGTTCAAGGGCTCATCTTTGTAAATGAGCATGGTTGGTTAAATACATATTGGGATGGAACGAACATCCACCCGTTCCTATTGCAACACTAGGGCCACCAAAGCCCAATGAATGGATAAGGGATTATGCGTTACAGATTATGAGGAATATTAGAGAAGTATCTTCATGTTAATATCTTCTTCTTTTTTTTCTTGGATAAAAGATCTTTATGTTAATAAGGTTTTGGTGACGGAGATGATGTTTATATAGAGAATATGATATCAAATACATTGTCATGGTTGTTGCGTACGCCATGTTCTAAGAAAAGCCTTTGAAGAGAAGTGATAATTTATTTATTTGTAAATTAGATGAATAATATGATCTATTTGAAGAAATTTCTTAATGAATGGTGAAAGGAGTGACATGTCCAACTAGTAGTGATGGCACCCCCATCAAAAGTAGATGTAACTAGGAACTTGAGCCTGATCAAAAGATATATCAAGGTTTTGATACCATTTTTTATTAGAAGAGTAAGGCTATGAAAGATCATGGCCACTTCTACTATGTTTTTGGCATTGAGGTTTGTAATGTTGATGATGGACTTATTCACTGTTAAATAAAACATACAAAATTTTTTTTTGAGAGGAGTCAAATTTTTTTATTGTGAAACTATTGTCACTCCCATAAACACAAAGTACTTTCCTTAAGCGATGTAAATTTGCTCACGAGCACTATCTATTATTAGACTACTAGAGTTCACCATGCCGTAATCCTCACTCGGAGTAAGGGGTAAAAGAGAAAAAAATAAAGTTGGAGGGATATTATTATAAATTTTTTGAGATTAAAGGGGTAAAAGACACTACAAAATATGAGGTATTTAGAGGCGGTTTTAAACTGCCTCCAATTTCGACTAAACCGCCTCCAATATATTTAAGGGCGGTTTAGTCAAACCGCCCACTATAATGGCGTCGCTGATTCTTTTTAGTGGCCGACTAAGGGCGGTTTTAAAACCGCCTCTAAATAATGATTTAAGGGCATTTTTTATATTTTTAGAGGCTGTTTTAAAACCGCCTCCAATAATAATAATTTAATGGCGGTTTAAAAACCGCCTCTAAAGAATATGATTTAAGGGCGGTTCTTATATTTTAGAGGCTATTTGAAAACCGCCTCTAATAATAATAATTTAAGGGCTGTTTTAAAACCGCCTCTAAATATTGTTATTTCAAGGCGGTTTTTATATTTTAAAGGCAATTTCAAAACCGCCCCTAATAACAAATTAGTTTTAAAAAAAAACAACATTAGAGGCAGTTCAAAACCGCCTCTAATGTTGTAAAAAAAATTAATAAAATATTCATTCCAAAATAAAACCTGTAATTATATAAAGAAAAAGAACTGCTATTGGCACCCCACATTTCACTTATCACATGTTTATAAAAAGATGTCATAACCTGTAAATGTGTTGTGTGGAGGTCTACGCTACATAAACTACAATATACCAAGCATACATCTACGAAATCAAAAAACAAAGTACGTATTCACGAATATTTTCACTATAAAATAAGAGGCAACTCTATGAATTATAAACAAAATAAGTAACTCAAACATTAATCGATAGAAAACAATACCTTTCTAATGGTGTGATTCTTATATAGAACTATACTAGTTCCCTTTGGAGCCAACCCATACTTATGTACATCATCCGATATCGATGTTACTCCTTCAATAGAAAAATTGAAGGGTGGAATTGGGTACCTAGAAAGGGGAAAATTGTGCAAAATAATAAATATCAACAAATAAAAGAATAATTGAATTATGTTACTTCTTGAAGAGTAGGTGGTGAAAGGAGTTCAACCAACTTTTGGAAAAACTTTATAATTAAAACTATAAACTAAACACACAACAATAATGGATCTTTGCATCCTAGAAAGATTACAGAAGACTACATTTATCCAAGTTTGAATGTTCACCTAGAAGTCTAAATTAATTAAAATAAGGTGGTTCTTAGTCAATTGCAAAACCAAAACCACTTAAGACTTAAATGCTAGAGACGTAAAATTATTTTCATTGACTGTGCAAATCATAAAGAAGGGTTTAAAAACTTGGACGGTTCCACAAAGCACTATATCATTACATAAATTGTTAAATCAAAAGCATCTAATTGAAAAACCACTATTCTAAGGACCAACATCACGTTAATGGGATGATACCACTTGATTCTAGATGGTTCTTCTGTCAAACAATTAGAAACCTCCAAATGGTGACTCAAATGCTATGGTCCATCCAAAAGATGACATGTCAGTAGATCTATATTGATAGGATGTGTACCTATTGGACATTTAATAGCAAATTATACAATTTACAAAATTATGTAGGACTCGACAAAATCTTCTTCAAAATGAGAAAAAGCTAATGATATCAACCTGAATAAGTATGGAAGACTCTAAACTAATTCTTCTTCAAAGTAAGAAAGAGCCAATGGTCTCAACCTTAATAAGATCAAATAGGGGATGCAATTATTGAACCAATAGTTTATATGATTGGTGTCAAACAATCCTTCACAAACAAGTAATGAAACAAATTAAATTAGAATTTTGAAGGGACATACAAGACTTTCAAAACTCAAATGTATAAATGCAGAGAACAGAAACATGCAGAAAGACGGAGACAATTAGCAAGGCTTTATGTCCTATTGGTTTCTGGATACACAATATTTGATGGATTAGTTTTCTTTGTCAATAGATTTGTTTCCACACATCCAATATATCAATGAATATTAATTAGAAGCAATCATTAACAAAAGCAATATTTCAAAGTCGGCTGGGGGTCCGCTAAATACCCCCCATTACCTTCCAAAAAAAAAAAAAAAAAATATTTCAAAGTTATTAGACAATCAAGTAAAACATACCCAACCTTACAAGCGAAAGGCAATACGAAGCCACCAAGGCAGAGGTTGACATGTAAACAAATTCCAAAACGGGATGCCAATTCACAAAGTTCCTGCATAAATGAGTTCATAAGGGAGGGAAAGAAGGAACAAATGATACCTCCTAACAATTAAGGAGCATTCAATGAAAATCTTTGTTGAAGGAAACCAAAATAAATTTAAAGAATTTTAGTTGACATTGAAGCAATCCATTTACATACTTCAATGGGATCGATGATGCCATGTGGGAAACCAGAGGCAGATCTACCAATCTGAGAAAACATTGACTTTCAAGTTATTTGAAATTGCAAATATGAATTTATGTTGAGGAACAATAAGTCTCAATTGTTGTAATTGAAAGAGTATCAAAGATAGAAAGAAAGATACCGGTCAATGGCTATCCTTATCAAGATGAGAAGCTCATTCCTTGGCCTCATTGAAATAGAAGCTTGCTCTCATAATCTGCTCTTTCATGAACTCTCTCCCTCCATCAAAAACCTTTCTCGAGAAAACATCTTCATTGGATAACCCGAACTTTGCAAGCTTATCATATTATAGATACGCTCTCCCTCTCAAAGTACTATAAAGAGAAGAATTTTACAGAAAAAAAAAATTGAAATAGGAAACACAAACTAGAATAGGATATATAATATAGACTTACTCTTCTTCCACATCTCTAAGGATGTTAGTAAGTTGGTTATCGATGAGAAAGGTACTCCGCAATTGTGCCATTTTGGTCAAGTTAAGAACTCATGAATGCTTAACCGAACGAATTACAGAGTTCTGGGAAGACCGTGGTGGGTATTGTCTATACAAATGTAACATTGAGGAATCCCTGTGTAAAAACAGAAAATCAAATTATTCTTCAACAAAGAGAAAGTAAACATCTATACCCTAAAATACATAAGTATAAATATTAAAGATATGTTATTTTTTGTATGAAATTATCAACAGAAATTTAACTACAAATCCCAAACTACAACAAGAAATAAAAATCTCAAACAAAATCAACCTCAACCAGAGCGCTTGCCTACGCCATGCTTTAGGCTTTGGGGGTCCTAACCAAATGGAATTGTTGGCCTAAGCATTAGCCACATGAAGCTTTGACTAGAGCTATTTTAGTACACAGACCTCTTTAGAATTGAGTTTCGTCGTCTTTATACTATATATTACTGCATAGAGGAGAGAGCACCAAACACCAAAACACATCTAGCACATCTAGCAGAGTTTTTGGTGTCAGCTAAGTTTTGGGGATCCAAGGCTTTTAAAGTCTATTTTGTACATCAAAAACAATGCACACCCATACTAAATGTGTATAGCAATCTCACCCTCCACACACACAAGGCCTTGGTATTTAAAATTGTTAGGTTCATCAATTAACATTAATGGTGGAAGAATCAAAAAGTTATAATAAACGGTAAGTGCTAATTTTTATTTTGTGATAACAGCATTTTGGGTACCACTACACACTACACACTACTAAAAATTTGTGCCATCATCCCCACAAATGGCCTCAAACATTGTTTGGACAACTAGGAAAAAGGTGATTTCCTTTTCAACATAGTTTCAGGGATAGACATCATTACAGTGCCAGACACATAGGTGAGGACAAGCACAATACTTTTGAAATTTTAATTTGATATCTTAGGAGATGTTTAAAAATAGTTGTGTTAATCATTTCTTGCCATTGTCATGTTCAATGTTAGATCTATTTAAAAGTTGGCACACCACCACTGATTCACCTAGAGGCAAGCTAATTTGGAGAGTTTTTTTTACCTTCTGCAATCTGCTAGGGTTTTGGAAGGAAATGATTGTTTATTTATTTATTTTGTTAAGTATAGATTTCATTAAGTTAAATAAAACCATACAAACAGAGGATGTTTTTGAAAAACAACACTTGCTTCTAACATATAGTCACTTTAGCCTCTTTGAAAAAACTGAACTCTCATGCAAGTCTCTTGGTCTTTCCACTCCTCATTCTCCTGCTATAGACTTCAATAATTCATGGCCCTCTTTGGACGAATAACCTATCTAATCTCTTTGTTTTTTTGCAAGATCAGATGATAATAATCATTGTAGCTTACTCATGCAGGAATCAATTTAACAGATGCTATGACCTAGCAGACCCATTGGCCAAGAGTGGTTTAGATACAAACTTATTGCATAGAACTATCTTACCTAAACAGTATATTTTCTAAATTCTTATATGTTGATATATTATTTTGTAACCCACCAAAAATATATATAAAAAGAGTGTGTTGGGGGAGGGGGGGAGAAGAAGAAAAGAAATAGAGAAGAGCTTAAATGAGATCCTCACAAGAAGTTTTCTTTGAGGTGAAGTAATTGAACTCTTCATTTCCAACCAAGACAACACCTTTACTATTTGAAACATGTGTGTCTGCAATTAAAATGTGACCATTGAACACCAAGAAAGAAATTCATATCAAATAAGGCAAGAATCAACAAATAGCCAACCTTATGTAGCTCAGATTTTATCAATTACATGTGCACTTGTCCAAAAGGAGAAAAGCATGAGTGCAAGTATGGAGCTACAATGCTCCTGCTTGAGGAAAAGAGCAGCTGTTATATCTAAGTTGTCATGGGTGAATCTCACTAATTAGTAGGATTCAAATATTGAAAGCATTCAATTCATTAAAAAAAATTCTTTTAAGAGCTAAAAATAAAAACTCAAGAAAATTAAATACGTATATGCTATGATTACGTATATGCGCTCCAAACCACACCCTAACCCAACATATAGTGATAAGCTTTTATACAAAGACTTGCAAAAATGACAAAACAACTCAAGTGGCATATATTTATTTGATTTTCTTGATTTTTTTAATAAATAAATTAGCTCTTAAAAGAAAAATCTTTATGAATTGAATGATCTCACTATTTTTTTTAATAGAAACACTATTCTAGGCTCATAGAGGAATGAAAAATAAGAATCATGTATCATTACTTCATTATTAAATTGAAAGTTTCCATTACTAATTGACTCTCAATTCTCAATATTCAAACTACATGCATGAACATAAATTTCTTGTCATCCATGTTATGTTAGGTGATATTAGGTGACTTGTATACATTTTTTATTGTCATATTTAACATCTACTAAAATAGGATTCAAACTGTAAAAGAGCACTGATTATATCAATAGAACTTTTGCAATAAAGAAGATTTTCAATCTTTTTATAAAGATTATAGTTCAATAATTTATCTAAGAAATACCATTTGAATTCCAATGATTGGATTGTATAATTTCATTAATATCAATGTTATAAGCATTCATTAAAAAACTTCCTTAACTTCAAAAACTCCATTTTATTTAGTGAACTTTTCATTTGGGTATTTTATACATGCAACATTTATGGGCCCACTGAATTCAATGAAATTCTAAGCGTATTTATGCAACCACGACATGTGTTAGGTCATTCAGCATTGGTGCATGGGGCTTCATCAGAAAAGTGAAACATAGGTACATATTAAGAAAGATAATTTAGTGTAGCAACAGTCCAAAGTAATGGCATGTGCAGTACCTTCAACTTCATATGCAACTATCTCTAAAGATGCTTCTTTTGATTCAATGGAAACAAAACCTGCAATTAGAAATTGTTAACAACATCTAAAAATATTAGCAACAAGATAAAAAATCAGAAATGAGAGATAAAATACATGACAAACCATGCACCTTTCAATTGCAAAGGTTTCATAACAAAGTCTAGCACAACAAATGGAAGCATCAAGATAGCCTCCCCAAAAAATGCATAATGCCAATTAAAAGTACCTCCAACCTGACACTCACAAGAAAACCATTACTCGGTTTTTGACAGAGGAAATCAAAGTTATGCAGTTCATGGAGTATGGAACGCATACATATTAGCATTTTTTTATGGGCAAACAAGCGAGGTTTCAAATTTCGATTTCATTTACATTTTCATCAGCTAGGCAAAAGAAATATTTCGGTAAGCGTGGTACTTTAGAATTTCGAAAAATATGGAAATATTATAGAATTCATAGAAAACATGCTTTGAAGTTTTAGGAAATAAAAAAAACAAACACAAGAAGTGCCACTTAATTAAGTGGTAAGACTTGTGGAGGTTGTTCCCAGGTCCGAAGTTCAAACCACCCCTTGAACCTATTCTTCTTATGCTAACTATTAACAATTAACAATATTCTTATACTAACCAAGCATTTACCAATATAAATAAATAAAAAATACACAAAAATACACTAGTAACTCATAATACTACAGTCAACAACTAGGAAATGGACTTACATTAAACAACCTATAGTGATAAAATTCTCAAGGAACCTAGTAACGAAAAAGCACGCTCCTATTTCAATCAGAACAAGAACCATATATTTTCTGTCTCCCAAAAGTACACAATTCTTTCCAAGAACACTATACGCAACAACCATGCCAACCTACAACAGAACCAGAATTTATTTGCATAGCATATATCAAACAAGTAAATAGGAATCACCATGATTTGCTTAAGACCATATATCATTGGACATGAGTAGGATACAATACTATAGATTGTTTCAAATGCAAATATTACCAATACATCAAGGATATATCCAATAATCATTACCTTCAATCCATCTTCATGGAAGCCATAGCCTGTACACAAAGTATCTTACTAAGTCACTGTCCAATAGACAAAAAGCAAAAATAAATAACAAAAATATGTTTTTTGAATAGAGTAATACCAAGTTCTATGACCTTGATACAATAGTGACTTAGAAGTATCCATTTGAAACTTGTAATTAATAGTTTTGAGAAATAGAGAGTTATTACTTCTAATGTAAATAATTGGGTGAATTACCATTTCGTGAGCTAAAAATGAATTATTTATGATTTTGCCTAACTATTCATTTTAATTGCCAACATGTGAATGATCACATTTTCGTTAAAGAAAAATTCAGAACGGTAACGAATTTGGTGGTTTTAGAGTGACAATTTCGCAGCTTTAAAGTGCGTATTTCCAGGTTTGAAGTGACTATTGTCCAAAACGTGATTGAAATCAGGGTTGTATCCTAATCTCAACCAATCTTGTATACCTACCTATACAATCAGTAATTTAGGTTTTGTGAATTTCACAACTATGGAAAAGAACAATGAAATTAAGTGCTAAAAAGACTTCAAATTGTAGAGAAGCTCTAAAGATGATGAATTAGGGAAAGAGAAAAACATAAATCGAAGCAAAGCAAAATTAAAGAAATCAAACCTTTTCCTTCTCCATAGAAACCTTAAAAAACGTGTTTGTCAGTGCAGGAAGCTCTACTGAGATGATCTCCTCTCGATATTAAAAACCAGGAAAATGAAATCTAGTGTTCAAGGATCGATTGCCACACTGTAATCAAAAGTACGACATTCTTTTATTAAAATCCTAACTATAAAAATGAGAGATTATGGTTTTGATTTGAAACTGAACCAAAAATCAAACTATAGAAATTAGGATTTTGATTTGAAATTGAACCAAAAATCGAATCAACACTAAAGAAACTTGGGTTTCGATTTGAAATTGAACCAAAAACAAATTATCAAACCTGATTAAAGTTTTGATAACAAAAAAACAAAAAAAAAAAACCCAAAACCTGATGAACCGTAGCACCAAAACAACCAAAGATTATAGAGAGATGGATAGAGACCAAGAGCTGAAACACACAGATCTGAAGAAATAACAAATAAAAAATCCAATATCACTGAGTTAGATAGATAGGTCAACCACTAGAACAAATCGAGAGCTCGAAAAATTGAAAAAAAAAAAAAAAAAAACCTGATGAACACTTCAGCGTGAACAGATCGAGAGACGGAACGATTTTGAGAGACAGAGAGAGAGAGGGCAGATCGAAAAAAAATCGCGCCAAAACATTTCCATGCCCACTTGATCTGGATTTTGTGGCGTTTTTCCTAAAAACGCCCTCATTTGATCTGGTTTGTGCGGCATTTTTCGAAAAACGTCCTTCTTAGTCTGAAATTTGAGGCATTTTCCTAGAACCGCCGGTGTGAAAAAGCCTCCGATCAACCTCCGTTGAAGATGATTTTGTTCTTTCACGGCGTTTCCGACAAAATCGCCTTCGAAAGCCCCTTTCGTTTATTTATCTCGACGCTTCAACCGAACCGCCCAAAATAAGGGCCTCCAAAAGCCCTAGTTTTTGTAGTGAGATGAAAAACAATTAAGTAGATTAAAGAGATAAAAAGGGTAACAAGGGAAATATAGTAAAGCTAGGGAGGTGGAGAATAAAGGAAATAAAGTGGGTTTAAAGAAACTACAATTTGATGGAAATGATATTATTACAAAAATTGCAATTAAAAGGGGTAAGAGATGAAAAGTAATAAAATGGATTAAATGGGTAAAAGAGAAAATATAATAAAGTTAGAGGGGGCATCCTCTCTAGGCTTAAGGGGGTAAAAATGAAAACAAAAAAAGAGTTTGGGGTGTATTATTAAAAAAAATTGAGATTAAATGGGTAAAAGATGAAAAATAAAAAAATAAATTAAAGGGGTAGAAGAGAAAATATAGTAAAAGTAGAGGAAGTGATTTAAAATGGTAGAAAAGAAAATATAGTAAAATTAAAAAAAGTGAAGAATGAAGGAAATAAAGTGGGTCCCGTGAAACTATAATTTGATAGGAGGTTTAACGTACAATTGTTATAAAAAAAATGAGATTAAATGGGTAAAAGATGAAAAATAATAAAGTGGATTAAATGGGTAAAAGAGAAAATATAATAAAGTTATGAGAGGTGAAGAATAAATAAAATAAAGTGGGTCAAAAAAACTAACGCTCAATGGAAGGGGTATTATTAAAAAAAATTGAGATTAAAAATGTAAGAAATGAAAATAATTAATTATATTAAAAAGGTCAAAGAGAAAATATAATAAAGTTATAGGAGGTGAAAAATAAATAAAATAAAATGGGTCTCAAAAACTATAACTTGATGGAAGGGGTATTATTAAAAAAAAATTGAGATTAAAAAAGTAAGAGATGAAAATTGGATTACAAGGGTAAAAGAAAAAATATAGTAAAGTAAGAGGGGACATCCTCTTCCGGGTTAAGGGGGTAAAAGTGAAAAAATAGGGTTGGAAGGGTATTATTAAAAAAATTGAGGTTTAAGGGATAAAATAAAAAATAATAAAGTTGATTAAATGGTAGAAGAGAAAATATAGTAAAATTATAGGAGCTAAAGAATAAAGGAAATAAAATGGGTCTCATGACACTATAGTTTGATAGGAGGTTTAACTCACAACACTGTAAATGATGAAAAAAATTTCATTAGATTTGTCTCCTACAATACTGTAAATGATTGGACATTTATATCACACAAGTTATAATATTTAGTGTTTATAAGATTTGATATGCACTTTATGCCAATGTTGTGCATCAAAACATGCAAGAACCTGTTAAAATTTTTTTTTGATATATTTAAGGTGTTATACATCATTGCCTAAGGTTATAATGTATTTTAAATCCATACCTCATGGTCTTGATGTCGATTGGATTGGATGCTCTAACAATACACAATCAATAATATGATTTTATGTCTTATTATATCACGGTCAAGTATTAAATCTGTAGACGTGATGATTCAAAACTTTTTAAGATTTTGAACTCACCTATTTGGAATTTTTGTAGTCATCACCATTCAAAGAGTTTGGATGTGAATAGGCATCATAAAAAAGTTAAAAAAAATTTTGTTTGCCTCATAGTAAGTCACATATCCAAAGGATAAAGAGGAAGGGCTACCTAGAGAACTAAGATAAGAAGATTCGGTTGAGGGACAAGGGAAGTGTTAAGCACTTTGTCCCTCTCATCCAATGATGGTTACCATTATTGACTATAAGTGAAGTAAGAAACTCATTTTTTTTGGATTTTGCAAGTAGAAGGAATTATAGAGAGAATTTAGTGAAAATCGACTATAGTCTAGTTTTGGAAAATGAAATAAATGAACTAGTGAGCAAGCTAAAATTGGAAAATGGTGCTTGCTAGATTTTTTTTGTAAGCCTAGGATTTTGATGGAAATCCACATGGATCTCACCATCTTAGATCCCAAAGCTCTTTTTAAAAGTTTATGTACTCAGTTGGGATTATTTTTTTGTTTTTTTAGCATTTAAGAGGTGTTCGTGAGTTGCACACCACCATGTAAAGATTAAAGACCTTATGCAAGAGTTGTGTCATCTTTAAGATTATTTTTGTTGGCCAAGGGAGTTTAGATATGGATTTATAAGAATCCACACCTTAGCTCATAGTTTTTTTAGATTGTGATGTGTGCATGAATAGTTTTACACAGAGAATATCACCTCAAAAAGGCAAAGATGGTTTACTTTCTAGTTCTTAAGTCATTGATAATAGAAGAAAAAACTATAACTAAGAATTTTGTATGTAAAAAAATAAATTGAAAATACTAATAAGAAATTAAAATGCTTTCAAGAAGTTTATTGTTCGGTGTAGATTATCAATAATAAAAAAAAGAAAAAAGTTTACTTTGGTAAGCAAGTATCGATCCACATAGACAATGTTGATTCAATATTTTTTTTAACTCAAAACCAATTTAGATTTACGTAACTAAATTAAAAATAGTTTTCGAGAATAAAACTTATCTAAAAAGACTATAAAATAAACTATTTAAATTACTATAGAAAAGTTTAGATTGGTTTGATCAACCCTTGCAAGTTCTTTTAATATCTTAATTATCCTCTATTTATCTTGATTCACTAAATAAAATTAATGTTTATGGGTCGGAATATTGAGTAGTTATACTAAAAAGGGATTCAATTCATGTGATCAACTTATTAAGTCAAAATTATGAGATAAATATTAAATGTTTTCTGTAAAGTATGATTTATCTTGAGCTGATCAAAATATAAACTATCAAAATTATAGAACAATCAATATTATTTACGATAATTTCTACTTAAGAAGTTTCACTTTAAACCAATAAACCTTGTTATGGGAACAGTAAAAATAGATTAACAGAAACTTGTTCAAGCTTCCTTGACCAATTTAACAGAGAGTTTAACTAATAGACATTGCAAGAACAATAAATAAAATAAGCATAAAAGAAAAGGAGAATGGAGATGAGATAACGAAAAAAGTTTTCTTTATTGATCTTACTTCTGAAACCAACAAAATTCTCTTTGGTTACAAAACTTCTACTTTAAATAAAAACTCAAAGAAAACAAGAGAAAGAAAATTCCTAAATTTCTAGATATTTCTAAACTCTGGTCTGGTCTCCTATTTATAGAGATCAGATTAAGATTTATAGGGTTCGAGATCTTTTTGTAAACATAATAGATTTCAAACCCTAATTCAATACGAATTATCTTCGGCCGCCAAACTTCTGCCCAAATCTCAAGTAAGTCTTCACCAACGTCACCACGCCGCCCACATTGTCTAAGGCACCGTAGTCAATATAGGCCCAATTGACTTTGGTCTTGGTCAGTTGACTTTTTTCGAGTCTTAACTCGTACTGAATTCTTTGAATTTTTTGACATCTTTTCAGAAATTTACGACATTTTCCTATTATACGAAAATAACAGTAATTAGTTTAAAAAATATATAATTTTATTGAAATCAACAATTATTATGGGCTAACAATGAATTATATCGAATAATGAGATTTAGTGTATAGTTTACCCATAAATTTTATATAATTTGAGATCTAGAAATCACTTTCTAGACCATGATCACACCCCCAAACCTATATTTTTCTAATCCCGAACAAAAGTAAAGTAAAAATTAAAGTATAGACCACTTTCATAGGTTAGACGATTGCATTTAGCAAATGCAACAATCCCTTAAACTCTTAGTGGATGAGTTTGATTCGTGAAGGTTTGCAGTGAATATACCTACAAAATTCCAACACTTTACAAAACTATAAAATCAAACTCCAAGTATATAAGGTGAACATAACAACATTTCACAAATCAGTCAAAGGTCTTTTATGTTTGAGTAAAGTTATAATTTATATTCCTCATTTTAAAAAATTTCAAGAATAACTTGAGTGCTTGTGCAAATTTTTTTAATTTTTCTTTTTAAAAGCAACATCTTTTCAAGAATAAGATTTCACCTCTTATTCGTTAAGAATAGTCAATTCTACCTAAGTTCTAACTTAAAACTAAACATCATGTCTAATATTGTGAGATGTGGATAGTTCACTTTAATACCACTAAGAACTTTTATCCGTGATATTCCAATTTACTCACATTTTTACCACTGACAACTTTCACCATATTGAAATTATTTGATCTCATTGGATTTTTTCTTTTTGCATTTTTTTAGTTTTAGCCTTTTTACTTTACTTTGATCTTTTTTTCATCTTTCTACTTTTTATTTTTCAACTTTTTCACACCATCATTTTTCTAGTGTTCTTTTTTGAAAAAATAAGTAGTCATTTTCAAGGTACCTAATCTAATTTTATGGTTGAAGTCTAAGTTATGCTAATTCCAATTCTATTTTTCTTCTAACCAACCAATCAAAGGACAAGGAAATCATAGTTCACTAGACTCGGTTTCTCCTAATATTCTAGACAAAGAAGAAGGTCAACTTTTATTTTTATAAAATCTTATTTTGCTTGTATTCAATTAAAAATATTGTGAAACTTTCAAAGTAATCTTTTGATTATCTTGATGAAGAATAAATAAACCGCATGATCAATAAATTTTAGGACATGAGCCTGAGATTTGAAATTCTTATATAAACACTAAAAGTGGTAAATATTGTTGATTTTTTCAATTTTTTTAAAAAAATTGAAAATAAATTAGTAATGTAATGCAATTGTAAGCTAACCCTACCCCCAAACCTACACGAAATATTATCCCCAATATGAAGTAATATAAAAAGAGAAAAAAGGTTAGATCACACCCAAAACAATTTTATCATTAATTTGCATTGATGTTATAACTTATATGCAAAGATTGAACATTCATAACATACATATGATTGACAGGGAATTATAGAAACAAAAATCCTACCTACGAAAGCAAAAACATCCTAATTAGGGAATTAAAAATATCATAATCTAAGAAAATACATCCTAATTAGAATTTGAACTCGCAGCAACTCGTGTACTCACACATGCCTTTTGTTCCTCAATATAGGTCATTATTTGTCCCTACTGTTCAATCGACAAGTGTTGACCTGTTTGCAAATCTTTGTTACGTTAGTTGACCTTCTTGAGTCCCTTAAAAACTTTCTCAAAGGCAGTGTGATGCCTTTTCGGGGGTATCTGGTCAAAATGTCCTCAAAATTCGGACTTGATGTTCGATCTTCCTCAGGTTTCTCTTCTTCAAATTATTCTCTTGGTGGTCCATAGTCATGGGGGCTGTCGTGTTCATTCTTATTGATACCTAGGGCCCAAAATCCTTGCACACGATTTTTTAAAGTGCTTTCTCCTTAAAGGTTGGAAGTCGCTCTAGGCCACCCTATGTTATCAAACCAGCCATTGGGACACCCATCTGTCATTAGAGAATGCGACAGACGAGATGAGATAACTCAAAAGGTTCACTTTGATCAGTCATTACATCGACCAATGTCTCTATAAGCAAACGGACCAGACAAAATGTCGGGTCACATGTTTGAATGACATGCAAGATGTAGAGATGCTTAGTATACATCTTCATCGAGTGTTGTGTACCGAGCACATTGGTTGTAATACAACACCAACATAGGTATTGATTTTTGTAAAGGCACTTGGATTTCAACTTGCCATCTTTGATATGAATATCTTGTTTGGAGAGGTCGAAGCGTGTAATGTAGTAACTGAAACCAAAATTGGACTCATGCTCACCGTTTTTCATCGATTCAATTTTTAAGATCGCTTGAATATTGGAGCGTCAATCATGAACAAAATGCCATGAAAATTGATGGTGATCGAAATAGTTGAGGAGTCGACAGAGGCATACGAACCATAAAATCCTCGGACTAATTCATTGCTAAACTTTTCATTCCCCTTATAAAATAATTGACTTCAACCACGTGCAGTAGTTCATTGTGAAACCACATACTTTGGGGAGTGTTAAATGCATCATAGTATACCTCTTCGAAAAAGATTATTCAGATTTTTAGAGCCCTGGATTGAAAAAGGTGGAGGAAGAGAAGCTTAGCCAAAAACTTGGAGGACGTGGGCCCTAAGATCATTGCAGCGTCGTGAATGGGTTGGGCGGCACAGTGGGATTATGGAGGATGATGCTGTGCAAAATGGAGATAAGTCATTTTGTACAGAGATTTTGATTAAGTCGATTGGATTTGAATTTTAACGATCGGATGTTGAGAATGTAGTGAAAATGGAAATAGAGGCTTGGAGAAGATGAAAAATAGTTTTAGGGTTCTTTTAAAAAATGCTTAATTTTCCAAGAAAATTTCAAAATGAAAAATAAATTTTCTAAGAAAATTTTCTTATGAAATTTTGCAAAAATTTAACCCTTTTTTACCCTCCATGGTGAGTTCAAATTGAGAAAAAGAAGTGAAAATTTTATCTTACGTGGTAGCAAATACAATTTGCAAGTCTTCTACATTAAGGGTTACTTCTCAAAAAATGATAAAAGTATGTTTGATTGCATGGAAAGTGACTTTCCATGGAATTTGAAATCCATGAAAAAATAGTGGTGAAAAATAGGTAGGGTTGGAAAATCAAATTCCATTGTTTGATTTTATTTTAATAAAATCATGGAAAAAATATGAGAAAGAAGAAGAAGAGAAGATGAGGAGGAAGAGGGAGGAGGGAGGATGTGACAGCGGCGACGACAGCGATGGTGGCGGTGGAAGTAAGTGAAGAAGAAAAAGGGAGAACGTGATGGTGATGGTGGCGACGGTGGAGGTAAGTGAGGAAGAAGATGATGAGAAAGATTGGGGGAAAATGTGGTGGTGGTGGTAGCGGAGGAGGTGAGGGATGGAAAAGAAGAGAGAGAGAGAAAGAGGGTGGCTGGAGATGGTAATGATAGAGATAGTGACGACGACGGCGACGGTGACAACGAGGTTAGTGTAATGGTGGTGGTTGTGGTAGGAAAGAAGAAGATATGAGTAGGAAAGAATTGGGGATGAAAAATATGGGTGGATTTCACCTTCCCACCCATATGGGTGGGAAAATGAAATCCATGTTTTGGTGGACTTTTTGATTGGGGTGAAAAATGAATTTCCATTTCCATGTGCAATCAAATACTTGAAAAATGTCATTTTCCATAGAAATTGATTTTCCACCTTATTTTCCATGTGCAATCAAACATACCTTAAGTTTATTATCTTCAACCAGACAACGACATAGGACTAATCCTGGTACACAGGATCACTTAGAAATGAATATTTTTCTTAGGATATTGAGAGAGGAAGGAAAGGCTTGAGACTTTGACCGTTGACTTGGAAAATACTACCATCTACGGGATTGAGAATCTCAATATCATCATGGAGATGAATGTTATGGACCACAAATGGTCTTGTCCAATAAGATTTCAATTTTCCAAGGAAGAGATGGAGGCAAGAATTGTATAGTAACACCTTTTGACCTAAATGGAAGGATTTCCTCTAAATATGTTTGTCATGCTAAGCATTTGTATAATCCTTGTACAATTTAACACTATAATGTATCATTACGTAGTTTTTCTAATTCGGAGAGTTAAAGTTTTTTGTGTTCTCCTACCTTGGCAAAATCGAAGTTTAGATGTTTGACAGCCAAATAACCTTAGTGTTCGAGTTCGACCGAAAGGTAACAAGCTTTCCTGAAGATGAGATGATAGGGGGACATGCCGATCGAAGTTTTGAAAGCCATTATATAAGTCCACAAGGCATCAGTTAAACACAAAGACCAATTTTTTCGAGAAAGGTTGACTATTTTTTCAAGAATGATTTTAACTTAACCATTAGAGATTTCAACTTGCCCACTTGTTTATGGGTGATACAGGGTGGCGACCTTGTTAGTAATGACATATTTATGTATTAGGCTTTTAAAAATTTGTTTGTAAAAATGCTTACCCCCATCACTAATGATGACATGAGGAGTATTAAAATGGGCAAACACGATATTCTTAAGGAATTGAACAACGACCTTGTAGTCATTGGTTCGGCATGTTGTTGCCTTAACCCATTTAGACACGTAGTCGACTGTGACTACGATATATTGAAATCCTTATGAAATGGGGAAGGGTCTCATGAAGTCAATGCCCTAAACATCAAAGATTTCGATGATCAAAATTGGTTGTTGAGGTATTTTATTCTTTCGGTTAATCTTACCTAAACGTTGGCATCGATCATAATTTAGCAAAAAGATGGGCGTAATAAAAAAGCATTGACTAGTAGAAATCGTATTATAGGACTTTTGTTATTGTTTTCCTATCTCCAAAATGAGCATCATAAACGTGGTTGTGCAAAACTTAAGAATATTTTTCTAATCGCTATTAAAAACATATCAACGAATTATTTGATCTAGGCAATACGTAAATAAGTATAGATCATCTTAGAAAAATCATTTAGCTAAGGTGAGAAATCTCATCGTTTCTTATTTCTTTCATGTAGTAGATGTTTGTCCTATCACCAGATAGTTGACAATGTCAGAACTTGTTTCAACTATTAATCTAGATAGGTGGTCAACAACCACATTCTCGCATATTTTCTTATCTCGAATTTCAAAATCAAAATTTTGAAGTAGGGGAATCCATCGGATTAATCTTATTTTTGTATCTTTCTAAGAAAGAATGTATTTCAACGCTACATGGTCAGTGAAGATTACTACCTTGAATCCTATTAAATAGGAGTGAAATTTATCCAGAGCAAAAACTACATCTGATAGTTCTTTCTCAGTGGTGGAGTAGTTGAGTTGGGCATAATTTAGTGTCATACTTACGTATTAAATGACATAGGGGAGTTTGTCAACTCACTACCTCAGAATAGCTCCTATCGCATAACCAGATGCATCACACATCACCTCAAAAGAAGAATCCCAATTGGGTGGATGGATGATAAGTGTTGAAATTAACTCAGTTTTGAGCTTGTCAAATGCATTTAAACAAGCTGTTGAGAGTTCAAAGGTGACATATTTAGTAAATCGCACAGGGGTTTGGAAATCTTTCCAAAATCCTTGATAAAACGCTTGTAAAAGCCTACATGTCCCAAGAAAGAATGGACTTTTTCATAGTTTTAAGGAGAGGTAGGTTAGCGATAAGATCAATTTTTTTCCTTACCTACCCCAATCCCCTTGTCGGATATAATGTCTCAATACGATCTCGGAGGTGACCATAAAATGGCATTTCTCCCAATTTAGCACAAGATTCTTCTCATGACATCTAGTTGAGGCTAGTTTCAGGTGATTCAAACAGTCGTCAAAGCTGGATTTAATGACCAAAACGTCAATCATGAAGATGTTAAAAAATTTCTCTATCATATTAAAAAAATGCTTAACATGTATTGTTGAAAGGTCGTAGGAGCATTGCAAAGCCCAAAGGGCATACAACAATAGGCAAAAGTCTCAAGTCTCAAAGGGACATGTGAAAATAGTTTTTTCTTGGTCTTCAAAGGTAATCGGGATTTGATTGTATCTCGATTATCCGTTAAGAAAGTAGTAATAGGCATGTTTGACCAAACACTCTAGCATCTGATCAATAAATGAAAAAGGGAAGTGATCCTTACATGTTATTGAGCTCAACTTCCTATAGTCGATACAAACTCGCGCATCCAGTTTAGATGTGAGTAAGTATAAATTCATTGTCTTTATTGGTAACAAATATGACGCCAAATTTCTTTGGGATCACCTGAACTGGAATAACCCATTTGTTATCTGAGATTGTGTATATAATACTTGCATTTAGCAATTTGAGGACATCTCCTCAGACTACTCTTGTAAAATCGGATTTAGTCTTCTCTGTGGTTCTCTCGAAGGTTTGGAATTTTCATCGAGATGTATTTGATGCATGGCCATAGAAGGACTGATACCCTTGAAATTAACTATGGTCCAATCAATAACTTCTTTGTGTTTGTGTAGAACGTCTAATAACTACATTTGTTGTGACTTTTTTAAATTGGACAAGATGATGATAGGAAAGGTCTCAACCTTTCCTA
This sequence comes from Akebia trifoliata, assembly GCF_017979445.1. NCBI lineage: Eukaryota > Viridiplantae > Streptophyta > Magnoliopsida > Ranunculales > Lardizabalaceae > Akebia > Akebia trifoliata. The sequence goes on along the minus strand of NC_141381.1, from coordinate 5,345,442 downwards.
AGAACACGTATTTCAACATATCTAACAACTACTTTAGTTCAAGCTTGGAAGTTTTTCCAACTGATGGTAGAGGTGAAGGGGTAGGGAGATTCTCGACTTTTAGTTGTCATTGTTGAAAATCCATCTCAAGGACAGATTCTAATAGGGAGTTTACCTCCCTGATGGACTTCTTTTCATCAAAATCAAAGTCGAATTTGTCGAATTTGCCTAATTACTCTTTTAGAAGGTCAATATTCTTCATTTCTTTGAATGTGTTACTGACCAAAGTATCAATCATATTGACTTCTTTCAGATCATCTATATCAACGGATTGAAATTTGTTGTAGAAGACATTTATTTTCACCTTCATGTCTCCAAAAGCTAAGGTCATGATTTCATTTCGACATCTAATAATAGCATTGGATATGGCTAAGACAGGTTGGCCACGATGATGGGAACATGGTTATTTGGATTAATGATAGGTTCGATATTAAGAATCACAAAATCGACAGGGAAATTAAAGTCTTTTACTTTGATGATCACATCATCTACTATTTTCTTGAGAACTTTAACAGATCTGTCTATTAAACTTAAAGCGATATATATAAGTTTGAGTTCCTTTAAACCTATTTGTTTGTAGAAATAAAGAAGGGAGAAGGTTTACACTGGCCCCCAGGTCCATTAACATTTCTCAATCATAGTTCTCCGATATGCATAGAAATTATAAGATAATCAGGATTTTTGAATTTAGGTACAATAGTCTGTTGAATCAGACAAGAAGATTGGATTGATCACAGTCTCTCTTGGCACAGGGTTTTTCTTTACCCAATAATTAGACCCTTGAGAAATTTGGCATAAAAAGGGATTTGACGAATTGCGACTAGAAAAGGAATATTAATTTAGACGTTCTTGAATACTTCTAGAATCCCTTTCAATTGTTTTCATTTCTTATTGTCTGCTAGTTTATGTGGAAATAAGGTATTAGAAATGGTTATTTGAGTTTCATGTGGTGGAGGAATTTCTTTTTGTAGGTCTTTTTCTTTTATAGGAGGTGCACTTTGGGTTTTCCCTTGTGTTGGGACCTCAATGAGCATATGCACCTGGTTTATCCACTAGTTTATTAGAATGTAATATGTGGACTACTTGTATAGAGTCATTAGAAGGACCAGGTTGACTCATCATTTCATATTTTCCTTTATAGCAATTCCTCTTAGGCTGGGCACCATTTGACTTGAAAATTGCCCTTTGTTTCTTTTCCTGAGAGACAGAGCTAGTTGACCCAACTGAACCTTAAGTTTGTTAATTTCTTGATCATTAACTTGATTTATTTACGATTGGTTCTGGTAGGTCTGTATTTACTGTTGCATAATTTGTTGTTGTTGCTTTAACAACTCTGTCATCATTGATTTTAATGAAAATTTTGTTTGTGCAACTAGGAGAGAGTAGTTGGTCATAAAGTTGACAACAATCGTCCTTTAATGAGAAGTATGAGATGAAGAGTAAGATGGTTGCGAAACCAAACATAGGTTAGCATTAGATTGAGGCTATTGGTTGTAACTTTTCTAGAAACCTGGAGCACCATTATGTTGGATAGGTTCATTCCGACGGTATGAAAAATTAGGGTGGAACCTATTATCAGTGTGGTGTGTCTTACTGTAAGAATTGGAAGTGGATTTCCTAAAATTGTTATATGACCTAATATCATTTGTTTGTTCTGCCTTTATTATGGGTAAACTGGGACAACTTTCGATGGGGTGGTCGAAACTTTTGTATACGTTACATACTGGAGGTATTTCTGTGGTGATTTGCAAAATTGGGGTGGCCATTTGTTGGTTAACTTTGATATTGAAAACATCAAACTTTTTGTTCAATTTTTGCATACTATTAATCAGGCTGGTTATTACATTTTTGAGATAAGGATCATTTTTTATCTCATACATGCCTGGTTTATTGGTCCCAAGTCACCTCTATCAAAATCTCCTAAATTGGTGCTCCAATTTCAAAAAATTTCAATGAGTTCTACAAGAAACTCATAAGCTTGATTCTAAGTCTAATTCATGAATTTTTCTTTATGCATAGACTCTAGGAGAATACGTTGGATTATAGTAAGACCTTGATAGAAGAAGTTGATCAGTTGGGTTTTATTTATCCCATGATGTGGGCATTTGACTAGTAGGTCATTGAATATCTCCCAAGCTTGGGAGAATTCTTTATCGGGTCTTCTCTTGAAGTTCCAAATGGTATTTTTGAATTATTTCATTTTTGCCATTGGAAAGTATTTGGCCATAAATTTTCTTAATAACTCGTCCTATGTGCTAATCAAGTTTGAGGCCAAATAATTTAACCATGCGCATCATGATCTTCTAGAAAGAGAGGAAACAAGCTTAACTTGACATTTTCCTTATCAAGATGACCATTTCGAAAGCTTTAACATAAAGACAAAAATTTGTTAATATGATTGTAAGTTTGCTTACTCTCAAAACCATGAAATTTAATGAGCATGTTGATAGTAACTACCCTAATTTCAAATTGTACCACATTGGTAATTGGCAAGACAATACACGAAAGGGGGAGTTGTTGTTAATCAGTGTCTAGAAAGTGGTTTCTAGAGACCTTATTGCATTGATTTTATGGATAAAATATACATTAAAATATTTTATTAGACATAATGCATTGTTAGTCCATAATAATTATTGTTTTCCATAAAATTATATGTTTTGGGAACTAATTACTGTTATTTTCGTGTAATAGGAAAAAAATCATAAATTTTCGAAAACAAATTAGAAAATTAGAAGATGTCATTGTGATCAAGGATTCGGAAAAAGTCATCTGACCAAGACCCAAGTCAATTGTACCCACATGGACCGTAGTGCCTAGGTTAGGTAGGATGGCATGATGAATAAATCAAGGAATTCCTCGAGATTTGCATAGAAACTTTACGGTTGAAAGTATTTTATTAAATTATGATTTTGATATATTATATTTACATAAATTAATCTAGTCTCTATAAATAAGATACCAAATTAGAGTAAAAAATTATCTCATGTCTTCGGAGATCAACTTCTCTTCTTCTATTATTTTAACTGAAATTGTTGTTGTTGCTTCAACATCTCAGCCACCATTATTTTTAATGTAGAATTTGTTTGTGCAATTGGGTGAGAATAGTTGGTCATAGGGTCTACAACAATCGCCTTTTGATAAGACGTATGAGGTAAGAAGTAAGATGCTTGTGGAACCAAAGAAATGTTTGCATTGGACTGAAACTGCCTATTATAGCCTTTTTGAAAATTAGGAGTATCACCTGGTTAGATAGGTTCGTTCTAACGATAGGAAAAGTTTGGGTGAAACCTATATTCCAGATGGTAAGTCTGGTTATATGAATTTGGAGTGGGTTTTCTAAAAGTATTATATGACCCAATGACATTGGCTTGTTTTGTATTGGTTATAGGACAGTTCTCCATGAGGTAGTCAAAAGTTTCGCATATGTTACATGAGAAAGACATCTCTGAAGTGATTTGGAGTACATGATGTATCTCTTGTTGGTTAATTTGTATGTTGAAAGTATCAAATTTCTTATTTAAATTTTGCATAGTACTAACTAGAGTAGTCATTGCATAGATCTCGTACATTCCTGGTTTATTGGCTCAAAAGTCACTCCTATCAGAATCTCCTAAATTGGTGCTCCAATTTCGAGAATTTTCAGTGAGTTCTATGAGAAACTCATAAGCTTGATTTGGAGTTTGATTCATGAATTTTTCTTTGTGCATATGAAAGCGTCATCGATCCGTGAGTGCAGATCTGTATTTTGGTATTTTGGAGTCGTCACCTAGTTTTACGGTTTAGGAACCGAATCATGACTCTAAACATATAAACAATACTGATTTATAAAAAAGAAACTATGTGTCTAGGGATCACGTTATGGGATTAGAAGGTGTTAGGTATCAATCCTACCCGGAACTTTTCCTAAAAATTACATTGCTAAAAACGACTTAAATAAAATAAAATAAAATAAAATAAAAAACCTAACATACCCGAGTGATTGCGACGATCGATTACCTCAGAACTTGTGGAGAGCGTTCCTCGTGTGAATCTTCCTACTTTTGTCTCCGTCATTAGATCTGATTTTGATTTTCAAGATAAGGTATTTTCCTTTTAGATCTGAGTATTTTATGATTTTTTGGGTGTTTTGAGGGTTTTTATATGTTTTTTGAGTATTTCTGAGTGTTTTTTGAGGAAAAAATAGGATTTGGGTGCTAAATAGGGACTTAAGGTTTTGAAAAGACTGGAGATAATTTTTAACATCTCTTTCCAAAGGTTTTTTTTACCTGTGAGATTGGGTTGTAGAGGCTCCTTTGTATAAAGTTTGATTAGGTTTCTTCAAGATAAGATTAAGTTGTTTAATTAGGATTTAATTATATTTCTTTAATTAGGATTTTAATTCTTACGTACAATGAATATTTTTAAGTTTTTTGGAGAACCTCATAATTATATTTTTAATTCTTTGAGACCCTAGATGGAAGGGTCTTTTAATAAATATTATATGGGCCCCCACTAAATAAGTAGGTAACCACTTAAAATTTGGCTCATGGACTTGATTGATTGATTTTATTTATTCAAAATTTTAATTTGATTTATTAATGTTTCACTCTACGTAAATTAATGTTTTAATTATTAATTTTGAAATTTTAAATTTTTAGGATTGAAAATTTTACCGTTTTGCCCTCAAAGAGGGCTTTGGTATTGAGAGGTCGTTTTTTGATATTTTGGGATGTTTTGAAATTAATTTTTCGTAAGGAATTCAATGAGAGTATCAGTTTGTTTCACTTATGGGTTTTTGGAGTGAAGACCTTATGAAGGGCATTTTCGTAATTTTATCAAATATTATAAAAATTGACGAAATGATTTATTTGGTTATAATTTGTTGTTTTATGTGTTTGGAGGAATTTTCTTAAGCGTAATGTAGACTTTAGGGATATTTTGATGTCAGAGATATTTCAGTAATTTGGTCATTTTTAGTGATTTTTCTCGTAAAATTTATTTTTGTCTGAAGAATGATGATTTCTATGTTTTTTGATCATATTTTCTTAGCGTAACGTGATTTCTAAAATTTTGCTTGCTTAAAATACCTCATCCGAATTTCTAAAACATATCTAATAACAAAATAAAATATTAGAATATTCATCCATCATTGATAACCATCACAATCGGATTGACGAGTTGATTAATTATGCGAGTGCGAAAATGGGGTGTTTACACCATAGACTCTAAAAGGATACGTTGGGTTGTCGAAGACTACGATATAAGAAATTGACTAGTTGGACTTTATCAATCTTATGATGTGGGCATTTGACTAGTTGGACTTTCCCAAGTTTGGAAAAATTATTCATCGGGTTTGCCCTTGAAGTTCATAGTGGCATTTTTGATTTGTTATATTTTTGCCATTAGAATGAACTTAGTCATGAATTTTCGTGATAACTCGTCCCAAGTGGTAATCGAGTTAGAGGGCATCGAGTTCAACCATGTTGCTGCATGATCTTCTAGAGATAGAGGAAAAAACCTCAATTTGACATTTTCATCATCGAGGTGACCATTTCGAAAGGTTTGACATAAAGTCAGAAATTTGTTCAAATGGTTATAGGGTTGTTCGTTCTCGAAACCATGAAACTTAAAGAGCATATTGATGGTAGCTACCCTAATTTCAAATTGTGCCACATTGGTTGCTGGCAAGGCAATACATGAAGGAAGAGTGGTTGTAGTGGGGGCAAATAACTCATTTAGTGTTCATTGATCTTCTTGGATCATTTGCAATGGGACGATTAGTTGAGCCATCTCAGATGACTGAAAGATATGTGAGGAATCAAATTCTCTTCTAATCCCTTGAAGTAGATGAGATCTTGTGATCTCGGGATCGAATGATTCAAGTGGATTCTTTTGAAAGCTCTTACCTAACATACACTAATAATGAACACATATAGTAGGGAAGAATTTCACACATGCTTGATGGGTTCCTATTAAACTAGATAGCTCATAACTATTTCAAAAGGATAGCTTAAGCCTCTAACCTAGTTCTTTGAAATTGAAATCAACTAATTTAATCCCTAGACGATAGGTGGTGCACGATGTTGAACAAAGGTACTCTTAAATCACCTCTTTGTCTATAATAGACGTAGTCTATCCCTCTAGTACATTAGGGTACAGTGGGGTAAGATTGCACTTAGGCACTGACTCTGATTAAGAAGTGCAATTGGTGCAACTTAGGCTAGCTTTGCCTATTGAGCTCGATGGGACCTATGGTCGAGTCTAATCAGATTTTAATTAAATTTGGGCTCATGTGAATTAATTTCCTAATAGAGCAAGAATGTGGTGATGAAATTCGATTCTTATGTTATTCGTGTCATCCTCGTAAATATGTCATTTTTACTAATGTATAATCAGAAGTGTGCAGTTAACTCACTCAAATTCAATACAAAAATCCACTTGCAAGGGATGCCTGAGGGTTTTGAGTTTTACCTATCGTTTTAAACGGACGTTGATCGAGTTGAGTCAACTCGGGCCACTGACACCAAACTCGGTGTACTAAACCGAGGAGTCGAGATAGTTACGTCTCACTGTCATCCTCTCTTGATTCTATTATAGTTCAAACCTTCTCGAAATAATTAAAATTAAATTCTGAAAATAAGTTAAAAACTTCTGAAAGGAAAATCCTACTATAGTTTTACTTTAGACAAAAATAAATTCATGTTTATTTGTCAAAAATCAGATCCGGGTGGTAGGATAAAATTTCGAACCATTTGTTCCTCGTTGAATCCTTCGACTGAAAACAGAAGATAAATCAAAGTTAAAATTCTAGAAAAAATTATATGTTCTTGAAAATCCAAAAGTCTGAAGAATGATTCTGCACAAATTTGAAGTGCAAATCTTGAAGTTTGATCATGGTGCCACAGATGACCCAAGAGCTGCATAATTTTTTTGATGAAATTGGCTCAATTTTTAGGATTTTGTTCGTACTGGCACCAGGAATCCAATGATATTTTTTTTCAAATTTTTCTGAAATAAAATTTTGATCGATAGAAAACCGAATTAGATTTTTGAATAAAAAAGTATTGGATTACACTATTGTCCCCGACAACGGCATCAATTTCTGTAGATGATGATAAAATAAATAACAAAAGAAAACCTTGACAAACAAGGGTCGAACCACATAGACAACATTAATCCAAAGTATTTTTACTTCCAATCAAATTCAAGTTTATATAGTCGATTAAAAATAATTTTTGAGAGAGATTTATCTAAAATAAACTATTAAAATAAAAACTTAAAAATACGATAGAGAAGTGTAGATCAATTGAATTCACCTTCACAATTTTTATTAGTGAATTCTGGTTCTCTATTTATTTCAATCCACTAAACAAAGCTAATGTTTGTGGATCGGGAAATTAAACAATTATAATAGAAACAAGATCAAGAGTATACAATAAATTAGGTCAAGACTATTAGATAAGCATTAACTGTTCTTTGTAAAGTATGATTTTTTTTGAACTTATCAACGAAAGAAACCATCAAAACTTTGAGAAACATTCAATATAGTTTATGATTTGATATTCCGCATCATGAATGTTGAATTGAAATAATATTTATATTCTCACAATGTAGAATGAGAAAATGATCTTGATAGAACAATTGTAAAATAATTGTATGTATAGAATCTCATGTCTTTGTTGTTTTTCAGATTTTATTTATCCTATCGTGAAGAAACATGTGGTTGCTTATAAAAATAAATTATACAACACTCTTGGAACATTGAAAATATGTTGCCCCCCATATTTTCCTCATTTTTTGATTTGGATAGAAGAGCACTTTCTTTAACCGTTGATATAATGCTCACTAGATTTGATTCCTTTATGGTATGGGACATTATACGACCCTTTGTGCAATATACTTTCCATTGTTTGCATTATCAAAACTCAAAAGTTGATTCAATCATATCATTTATTTCGTATATGAAAAATCAATTTTAGCTACTGAATCTTCAAAGGTTGCTAAATATTGATTTTCCTTTTTTTTAACTTGATATGTGTTTTGGTTCTAGGTTTAATCGTTGCTCCATAGACTTGCGTTAAATATTGGTTGACAACTTTGATGATTTTCATTATGGTTTGATTATGTTGATCAATTATCTCAATCAATGTAATCTATCAACTTCTAACTTTTTTCAACTAACCACATCATCTAATATCGAATTAATAAGACTAAATCTTATCATATGGCTTTGAAAACAATAAAAATATAAAGTGAAAAAGAAAGATCAATATCTTGGTGGGAGACTGTGCCTTGAAACCACTTTGAGGATGAATATTTATACACTCATTCTAAATCTTAAAAAAAAAAATTAAAAAAAAAAAAAAAAAATCAAAATCCATATAAATAAGGAATCATCTCAAAATAGATCAAGAAAAACAATTCAAAACTTAAAAATTTATTAAATATTTCCTAACAATATTAATTAAAAAATTATTTAAAATAAATAAAAACAATTTGATCCATCATACTTTTGATATGATGACATTCCAAATGATATTCATCATTTTAAAGATGTTAAAGATAGTGTTCAAAAGTTACTTCCACTAACCTTGGCATAGGTTTCTAAGATAGAAAGAAAAAGAAGAAAAAACAACAAAGACAAAAGAAAATAGTAAGATGAATCACCTCAGTCGGTGAATTTTCCATTGCGATTATTTATTACTAAATAAGTTGTTAATTGAGCAAAAAAGGACCTAAGAATAATTAATCAATTTACTCCTTGACGATATTAATAGAAGCATGCATAAGCTTAAATTTATTTACGTCGACCACTTGAGCTTCAGAGTATCAATGCGAGCCCGTTGACTTGAATTTGAATTTTATGTCTGGGTTTGGTCTTTTAAAAAATTATTGAAGTCCAAACCCAAACTTGACCCATTGACATCCACATGAACTACATGGTCCAAGCCACTCCAACCTATGATTATAAATTATGAGAAGACAATTGATCTATATGGTATAATTATGCCAAGCCTATAATAATGTTTCCTAAATATATATAGATATAGAGAAAAATAAAAGTGGGTGCCTCCACTTGAATGGAGGATAGGAATCAACCAAGGGAAGGTGATTTTATTTTATTTATTTATTTTGGTATTTTTGATAAAAACATTGGTTTTGTGTCACCTGGCATTTACGCCAAGAAAGATATCGCTTCGGATTTCTATATTTTTGGTATAAAATTGGAAATTCAATATAAACTCTTTATTAGGGTTTGTTCCATTTTATTCATCGATTCTTGCCCCTTTCGTCTCTCTTGACAGCCTAGAGACCTGTAAGTAAGTCTTCCCTCTTTCTTCTCTCTATCTAAATTCATTTTCTCAAATCTGTACTGATTCACTTACATTTTAGGTTTCTTTTTATGGGTTTTAAAATATGATTGTGAATCTGTTAGTTTTTTGTTGATTCATGTCTGTTTCCTCTTTATTTAAAGATCTAAGTCATAAAACCCTAGAAAAGCTGAGATCTTTTTTGTAGAAAAGTGGAATGCAGATTTCTAGGGTTTATTTTGTTGGTATTTGAGTTATTGCTGAAAATTGAAACCCTTTTGTTGATTTTACTTTTTGTTCATCTGTGTTGTTTGTTGATCGATCTTTCTTTCTTGGGTTGCTTAGTTTCCTTATGTTTGATATCTGATTTCTGTAACTATTTTTAGTTGAGGTGGCTGGAGCTTGCTATGCATTTGATGGGTTGACCAGAAACTATATAAAGATTTAATAATTTTTTTTTTGCTGCAATTCTCATCCATCTGTGGTGATCATGGATGATGATAGTGGATTGGGTATCCGTAATTGGGGTTGCTATTATGAACCTTCTCTTAAAGGGAATCTTGCATTACAGCTAATGTCAAGTGTAGCGGAGAGAGATACTAAATCTTTCCTCTCTGGACGCGATCCCTCTATGATGGTAGGTGCAAATAGAGGTTTCCACCATAGGGATTGTGGGGTCTCGGAATCGCCCATCCCCACTGAGTTTGTGAGGGATGGTTGGATCCACCAAAGAGAGAAGATTCTACAAATGCTTCCGGGGAACTCTAATTATTCGGTCCTATCTGAAACGTCCGGAACTCAAGCCATGCACATGGTTCAACAACCACAACCACAACCACAACCTCCACCACCACCACCACCACCACAGCCACCTAGTTCATCAAAGGATGAAGAGTCGGGAATTAAAAAGGATGGACCTTTGAAGAAGAGACAAAGTGCCCAAGCCCCAAAATCCCCGAAAACTAAGAAGGCTAAGAAGGTTGGGCCAAAGGATGAAACTAATTCTTCGGTTAAACGTGCAACAAAGCCAAGGAAGAACACTGGAGTTGTCATAAATGGGATCGACATGGATACTTTGGGGATCCCAATACCGGTTTGCTCGTGTACCGGAATTCCTCAACAATGTTATCGATGGGGCTGTGGTGGGTGGCAGTCTGCATGCTGTACCACAAGTGTATCGATATACCCGTTACCGATGAGCACCAAAAGGCGTGGTGCAAGGATAGCTGGACGGAAGATGAGTCAGGGTGCATTTAAGAAAGTTTTGGAGAAGCTCGCAGCGGAAGGTTATAACCTTTCAAATCCAATTGATTTGAAGACTTATTGGGCAAAACATGGAACCAACAAGTTTGTCACAATCAGGTAGTTTACAATGTGGGTTCTATTACTGGCTCTCCGATTGCGCTCGGTATGTTTCATTTGTATATATTTATTTTGTGGCCCGTTGCAGGGGCTTCTCGGATAGGTTGGTTTTCGATGAGTTATCTCATTCGTGTTACATGTTTTTGAAATTCGGAATTTCGGGTTATCTGGATATGTTGTTTCCTTTACTTCTTTCTTGTATTTTGAGGGCTATCAATCTTATTCGGCTACCAGAATTTTAGGAACTAAATGATAAGATTTGATTGGTTGGTCCTTTTTAGATGATTTGCTTCTATTCTATATATGCTGTTATTTTTTAATTAATGCATGGATATTCTGCTGTTCGATTTATGTTGAAGGAATTTTTGAGTTTGACATTAATATCTTATATTGTTGTGACTTCTTTCAATGTAAGTTTTTCATTGCTAGTGACTAATTATGTCTATAGTTTGCTTTTTTTGGGGGAAATCTGGTTGTTTAAACATCTATGTACCTTAAATGCATGTTTAGTCACTGTGTTGTGTAATGCAAAGGGGAGTGAGTCTGCATGTATCCAATTTTAGTTCATTGTATTTTCAGTGTTCATGACAACGCATTAAAGCCCTTGAAAATGACAAATACTACTACTAGATTCAATGTATCTCATTTGTTTCAAATTTTTTTTTTTTCCGTAATAATTTTTGTTGAAAAGAGAGAATGAGAGACTACATGCAAAAGAAATAGGAAATAGGAAAGAAGATAGTACAAGAAAAGGAATCATCACTAAATGGGACCCAATGTATCCGGAATTGATTGTTTGGTTTTGGGTCTACCACATGGCCTGATGGACTTGATAATTTTGCAGTTTGTTAGCCTTCTTAGGGACCCATTAAGAATTAGATCTCCTTCAGGTACCTGACAGGTATGCATTTGGTAAACAAGTAGTGTAATTTTTTTACTTATAATTTATTTACACGGGCACTAAGTAATTTGATTAAATACCAATCAATCAAGTAATTAGAAGTAACGCACTTTAGAAAAATTAGAATCCAAGGAACGTGGAGTCTTTATTTTTTCTTTTTTTACGTTCTCTTTACACAAACGTCCATTCATATTCCCCATTCTCTCTCACTGTCAACTACAAATAAGGACTCCAGATCCAAAATTTTCAAAGGTTTTCTTCCCAGAAGTTTGTTTTGCTTGAAGAATCCATGGTTTCAACTATCAAATGGGAAATTACAGGTTAGTTTTGTTTTCTCTTGTGTTTTTTTTGGTGTTAAAAAATACCTATGCCAGTCTATGTGCTTTGGATGTACCACACAATAAGCAGACAAGCCAGTAAAAACTGTACATTGTCTATCTTATTGGCTGGGTTCCGAATGGTTATTGGGGTATTTATAGGATTGGTTCTAGTTCCAAGTGTCTCATACCTGGAACCAGAACCAATAAGAGCTTGAACCAATGTTTTATTTAGGTTTCAATTCTGGTTATATCTGGAACTAAATCAAAACATACCTGTTGACACCCCTAGCATACAGCCATTCACACCAGTCTCTCATTAGGGATGAAGTGGAAGTTTACCACTCACATTGAAATATATGTTTTATCCTTAAGTTGATTACTTGTTTGCTACTGATTCCTATTCTTAGAAAGTGATATAGAAACCATCATCACACCTGTCATATCTCGAGTTTTTTTCCTCCTTCGATTAGGACGTATCCCAAGTATTTGGGGTTGGATCCATGAAGCCCATCCCTTGAGTCAATTATATCTGGAGCCGTTTCCTTTGTTAGAACATATTGCTGCATCTATTTTGACTAAGTCAATCTATGTGCTTTTCAGCCCTCCCCTTGGCTTCATATCCTTCAACCCGTAATTGTAGACATATTAAAATTTTGCTCATTCATTCCTAAATCTCAAGGAAACCATTACTCTCCCATGCATCTAATGGATATTTAGGAAATTACACTGTGCATGGAAGGGACCCAAGAAGGATGGGAAAGTCAGATCTCTACCAGAAGAGGATCAGTCTTGAACTTCTTGAATTTCACAACTCAGATACCTTTTCTATGACCATTGTTATCATCTCATCACTATCTTAGTAAATATATCTTAACCCCTTTTGGTTCGTATGGATTACCAGCCAGGAATTGAAAGTGAAGATTTGGAGTGCAACTCTTGTTTGCTTTTTCGGAATTTGTTTGAAGTGGCAAATTGATCGAAATAGCAAAGCACTTATATTTCATCAATCTAGATTTTTTTTCTTGTGTAAGGTATTATTATCCATTTTAGTCATTTGTAAATGAACACTGAAACATATAATTATGTGAATTTAATTTCCTTCCTTTTGGAAAGTAAGTTGGGGTTTGGCTGGACTGTGCTTAGAAGAAAAGTAATAATGTTCTGATATTTAAAATTCTTAGGATCTTGTCTAGTAATTCTGATAACCTAAACCTTGGTCTCTCACCTCTCCTTTTACTCCCTCTCAAGAAGAAAATACTAGCATGTACTTATCAACAAAAAGAAAATCCTAACAAGTACTTTTATTTTATTTTTTTAAAATTAGAAAAATAATACCCTAATAGGTACCTTTTTTTTTTTTTAAAGTTGGAGGACTTCCACGGTGATTTAAATTTCAAAGTGAATCATAATTAGCTTTGGAGTAAATGTGATTAATTTTTGTTGATATATGGATGATATCATTAATGTGGTTTGGTAATTTATTATTGTAGTTTTATGTGGGATTTGATGATAATATATTAGTGCAGCACTTGGTAGACACAATTACACAACCTCAACCCGAATTCTTTTTAATTTTTTTTTTTTGGGATTATTTTTAATTCTTCTTCTTTTTTTCATAAATTTGCTTTGGCACCTTATTCTTGAACCCCGACTTGGTGACTATATATTTATGAATTGCTATTTTGCAACTTGAAGATCATTGAGGGACGAGGCTAGTTTAATCATGATGATGTTACCCTTTCGTTGAAGGTGCTGAAAAGTGTATAGATGATCTCCATTTTTTATCGTTGTTGACGGTGTCTCCTATTGCACATTTGCCTCACTAACTAAACCGTAGGTTTTTGGTCCAAGAAATTTTGTTTGGCTTGGCCATTTCACCTATTGACCTGACCTACTAGTAAGAATAAATGATTTTCATTATTCTCTTCTTTGATATTCAGCATGGAGCCGCATCCTGGTAACTTCAATGATCAACTTTCCAAATTTCTTGTATGAATATGTGAAGTCATTTCTTCCTTGTAAGCAAACATTGCCAATGTTTAGTAGTGCACTTCGTAAGTATTTTAAGTTATTTTGAGTGAGATACAATGGTTATTATGATGACTTCTCATGTTATGTAGGATGGGATGGTGTTGGTGAAGAAGTGAAAAATGACAGATTTGTTATGGGACGGAAAGAGTGGAGAGGGTAATGGGATGTAAATGTCTTCATATACTCAATTAATGTGTGTCATATAGGAGTGAAAGTTTGGATTATTTAGTCTAGATAATATTGAGATGGTGATTTTGTGCTATAATTTTTTTTTTCTTTTGGGATATGGGTAGTGCCAAAGAGTCCAAACCAGCCTGACTCATCTTCATTGTGTTCCTCTTTTTCCCTTTATTTTAATAGGTTTCTCATTGGTTTAGAATTTATCTACTTGTTTTACTAAATTGGATCTTTCAACTTTGACTGCAGTTTAACTCTTAATTGGTCTAGTAAGGTCATTTATTGGTTGCCATATGGTTTAAAATTTTGGTTTGTGTTGGAATGTATTGTATTATTTCGGAATGTTTCAGTCAAGACAGTCTCAATGTTTTTCTCAACAGAAACATTGCCTTGAGATGTGGCACTTGTGCCAAGTGTCAAGGTGTCCAACATGGAAACCTCTTAAAATTCAAAACAATAGCATGATTGTGCAAATATTTAGTTGTGGTACGACATTTATTTTAGGTGGTACAATAGTGTAATTGTAGCGCATGCAGGAAAATTTAGTGCAGGATAGCTATCTTACATATTAGAATAGATAGAAGATTCACTTTCTTCATGTTAAATTCCTAGAGAAGTACTTTTAGTGTAAATTAATTCTGCCATATGTATGGAAAGTGCCTAGCGTGTTATATCATGCTAAGTTTTGTCGTCAATTTTTTTGAAAGTGGAAGTGCAAAGGTAACATTGTGTGGTGTTGATGCAATTCTGTATTAAAATGGTTAAAATTTTTATTTGTCTTTGAACCATACATTCCTCTCTCAAGTAGTTGTGTAGTTTTGTCTTTCATTCACGTTGGTGGTTATAACCATGGTATTTTTGTTGTCCTTTTCGGAATGCTTGAGTGGAACATTTAGATTGATTTCGGCCGAAACCAGATTGAAACTTTTGACTCCAAAACATTCAATGCTTCTAGAATGTTTCAAGATGTCTAGTTATGTTTCATAATATTTTGGATTGGTTCAAAATGTTTCTCTTGAGACAATTTTGGTTCTCTCCTTATCGAAGAGTTGCCTCAAAACGAGATTTTAAACCACGATTGTATACATGAATGAATGTTTTGGACTTTTTAAAAGTGTTGTATTCGAATAAGTGATACACCTTTCACTATCATTGTGTCATAACTAGGTGGAGATCATAATGGAAGGAAATAATTGACCAAAAGCAATTATAGAAAGTGATATTTGACATTTCAAGTCAACAATTAAGAAAAATCTCCCCTACATATGGAAGCCATATAGATTATATCTCATTGAATGATAGTTTTGTGTTTCAAAGGTATGTAGTCTGTAGGTGCCATGTTACCTAATTATCTATGCTATTTAGCTCTCATTGATAATATCATTAAGCTTCTAAAGCAAGAGGGAGATTCTTCATGTCTGTTTTGTTTTGATTTTTGTGCTCTTGCTTGTTTTTCTCTTTGTTTCTGTTGGTCCTTGGGTAAGTTTACTAGTGATAATGGGGTACCCAATTGGAACCTGAACTAGAACTGAAAACTGTGGTTCTGAATCCATTTTTATTGGTGTTGATTAGAGTCGTATCTAAAAAAATTGAACCAATTGAGAATCTGAAACTATCGACTCTACAAGTAGGGTGTTTGAAGGTATTTGGTTCGAGCGAAACTCATTTTCTCAAAAACCCTAATCAAAGCAACATATTCACTTTTGTAACTTACAAGATTCATGGCCTTTCTCATTTCTTTTTATTTATTATTTATTTGTAAGTCTTTGCGTCTATTCTTATTTTCAATTAGATATCTTTTATGGTTTTCATAGCTTTAGTGTTAGTTTAAATTTCAAATTAGATTAAAAATTTAAATACCCATTTAAAAATTGAAACCAATGGTTATCCTTAATTTTTAACCCTTCCAGTTCTGGTTTCATAAATTTGAGAACTTCGAGAATCGGAATTAGAACTCAAAGGAACCAGAATGAAGACAATTTAATGTTTCTATTTCTGGTTCCTTTAGGAAACCGACCCATTGACACTTGCCCTAGCTATTATGTTCCCTTCTTTCATTGTTAATGGAATTTATATTTATATTTGTACTTGAAAAAAAAAAAAAAAAACGGGTGATTTAGAAATACACTTAAACGTTTAGGTCAATGTTTGAGATATCCCCACCTTGTCAAATGGATGACATGCCCCCATTCACCTAGGTTTTGTATGATACTGATTGAAAAAGAGGTAAATTTAATGTCAAGCTTTGTCGATTTTTACTAAATCCAAGTAAATTTGATGTACCTTGGTGCCGAATTTACCCCCTTTTCACGTTGTGATAGATACATAAAATTATTTAAATGCTCTAACCAAAATCCTTAGATTTTTCTATCAGAAAATATATTGTCTTGAAGCTGTAAACTTTACATGTAAACCAAAATTGTGGTTTCTCTCCCAGAAGATTTGTCATCTTCAAATTGTCAACTTTTAGGGTAAATTATCGTTAACCTTGTCTTCAATGTTTCGTAGAAAACCCTAGATATTTTAATGCAAAATTCTAGCTTTCTCCAAAAAAAATCATCTTATGTTCTTGAGATTTGAAGATTGATGAAGATAAAAACTTAAAAGTTGAAATCAAAGTAAAAACTTTTACCTTAAAAATCTTTCATCTTCTAGATGTTTCTAGGATAAATTACCTATTCAATCTTGTCTTCAATCCATTATCTCTAATGCCTAGCAAGTTTTCTTGATTTTTCTACCCAAAAATTTATCATTATATTTTATCAAAAATCTTAATTTGTTCTTGAGGTTTGAAGGTTGAAGTAAATAGGATCTAAGGTTGAAAACACTATTAAAAACTGTAGACCAAGGTTGATGGTTAATTTATTTTGGGGGAGAAAATCAAAGGGTTTTCAGGTAGAGGTTGAAGACGAGGGCATTTGATCATTTATGTTAGTCTCTCAGAGAAGACCTGAATCAAAGGGGGAAGCCATCAATTTGAATATACAAGTGTTATAGACCAAGGTTGAAGACTAATTTGTTTTGGGGGAGAAAATCAAAGGGTTCCAGCTAGAGGTCGAAGATGAGGGCATTTGATCATTTATGTTAGTCTCTCATAGAAGACCTGAATCAAAGGGCCATCAATTTGAATATACAAGTGTATCTTTGTTATTTACCAAAATGTGGAGGGCATATCTAAATCACCCCTTTTTTTTTTTCCAATAGTAATTATCCTTTAGAACTTGAATTTCATCATGTACTTTTTATACATAACTAGTGGGGGGCACGTTCTATATAAGATTAGAGTTGTCTTTATAATTATTTTAGAAATTTCAAATAAATATTCTAAGGCTAATGATAAATAGACTCACTAAAAAATACACTGTTTGTACATGGATGACATGGCAAGGGCTCATAATTGTAGGTCATTTTCCTCGTGTATACCGATGAAAAAGATCTATTATTTTATGCCCTTGCCATGCCATCCGCGTATAGACCGCGTATCTTTAATGCGTTGATTTGTCATGATTCATAATCTAACTCTATAAAATGTAGTGGAGCTAGGTCCTATAAGTGGGGACTATAGCCTCCATTGAGTTTTATAACAAAATTGTTTTTTATTTAGCCCTTGCATTTCGATCAATATTATAGCTAGCTCGTGTGTTTTTGATGTAGGACATCTACATGAGGAAGATCATAATTTTTAGATTGAGTTGACTCAGTCAAATTTGATCAACTCAGGTTTATCAACCTGGTTTGGATTGACTCAGTTTCTAATTTTAGTCTTATGTGTTTTGTCTATTTTAGTTTTAGAAGTTTTTAGTTTAGTTTCTATTTTAATTTTTAGAAGTTTCTGTTCTATCTAGTTTCTAATTTGTTTAGTATTTAATTTATTTTTAGGTTTGTATTTTTTTAATTTCGTTTTAAATCTTTAGGCTATTATTAGAAGTGTGTATAAGTGTCCAAATTGAGTTTGGACTATAATTGGGTCAAAATTTAATTTTAAATCGGGTTAATCGTAGATTTTTGTAAAACATATTTTTTTTTTACAATCGTAATTAAAAATTCATAACTATTAAACCTTAAGTCCAATTTTTGTAAATCATATAATTTTGATATCATATTTCCGACCACTATCCAACACATAATAGTTTTCAAACCAGTTACAAAAATTTATGGGTAGAAATTTTAAAACAATAACAATTTATCCATAAAAAACTGATATTCAAATAACAATCCAAACTTTTTTCCAAACATTAACTACCAATCATACTAAGAGTTGCAAATATGAAATAGAAAAAAAAAAAATGACTTTGAAGGATTTTTTATTGAGAATATGTACCGAATAGTCCCTTAGTAAAGAATATGGACCATTTGAATCTCACTTAATAAAACATTAGTCTATTAATGATCTTTTGAAGAATATTTAAAGAAAAATACCTGAAATACCTTTTTTAACAACTTTACAAAGTATTTCTTATAAAAATATTGGGAGTCAATTAAAAAACTCGACCAATTTATTTAGTTATTAATATTTCTGTGAAAATAAAAAATAAAATTTTCATTTATTAAAAATTAAATTCAATATAATTTTATAAGACACATTTGTGTCAACTTGCTAATTTTTGAGTTGAATCAATTCGATGAACATTCATGTCTAGTTTTTAAATTATGTTTTAATTATTTAAAATTATTTACATATTTTAATAAATCTAATATTCATAAAACCAAATCAGTTTGATAATAATCATCCTCTTCTCCGTCATCATCATCATCATCTTCTGTGTTTTAAAGATTGTTAACTTAGGTAAGAAAAACACATTTTTCTTTTAAATTTATCTATAAGAGATGACCATAGTTAAGGGGCATGTCATTAATTATGAAACATAGGAGTAGCTCAAATATTCTCAAATAAATATGTTTCTTTAAACTTAAAAAAAATCATTGAGAGGGTAATTATGGTATTTTTGCTTCAAAAATACTTTTTAGATTGATATTTCATAAATTGGGTACTAAAGAGTCCATATTTTTTTTAGAAGGGACTTTTAGATACATATTTAAAAAAATTAGGTCTTTGCAGTAATTGTCCCAATAAAAAAATTACAATAGAACAAAACAAAGCAAAAGAAAATAAAAAATCTTAATTTAAAGAAAATGTTAGGAAGTAATTAAATCTTTAGCTATCGTCTACTGTCATCGAGACTACTCCTTGATCTAAACATGTTTGATATGAAAATTATAAGCTATGAAGCTTTGCAGGAAAAATCACTATACCATAAGAATAACATGTTAGTAATATCTTTATAATATCATATGAAATGAAAATAATAATTACGAAGATATTACTCTCCAAAAAAAAAAAAAAAATTTACGAACATACATGCTTTAATCAATGCCAACACTCACAGCCTAGTTCCCACCTTCGGAGCACATGACTTATCTCATTTCAATATCTTCTTAAAAAGTTGTAAGAACTACAACCCAAGGACTTCCATCTTGTTTTATTTTCAATCTAACTTTTTTTATAGCTTCATCCTATAAATCAATGAATATGATCATAACATAATATTAATTTTATCACATAATATCATAAAATGCATACATTACATGAAATTTGTAAAGAAAGTGAACCTATAAAAAATTTCTAAGATTTAAATATTTTAAAATTCTCAATGATCAAAGAGTTTTGTTCTTCTAGATCAGGTTCAATTGACGGAACTTCGACTATATATTGGGCTCACAAAATTTTCACTATTGATTAATGGTGTTTTGCAGAAGATAAGAGTTTAAGAAGGTGCTAGAGTCTCCAACTATGGAAATTTTCTAAACCCAAAACATAGTCAAAGTTCTATTGATTGAATCCGATCTAAAAATAAATAAATTCTCTGATCGTCAAGAATTTCAAAAAATTTCGAGAGGTTCACTTTTTTTTACAGATTTCATGTAGTGTATGCATGTTATGATATTATGTGGTTAAATTAAGATTTTGTTATGATCATGTTCATTGATTTATATGAAAATGCTATCAAAAAATTCTTACATTGAAAATAAAATAGGAAGGAAATCCTTAGGTTGTAGTCCATAAAGCTTTCAGAGAATATCTCAGAATGAGTTAGGTCATGTGTGTAGAAGGTTTGAGTTAGGCCATAAGTGCCGAAACTGAATGCTAAATGCCGGAAATTGGATAATGTAAGACAGTAATTATTATTTTTATTTCATGTGATATTATAAACATGTTATTCATATGGTATGGTGATTTTTCCTACTAAACTTCATAACTTACGATTTCATACCAAACATTTTAGATCAAGGAGCGGTCTTGGCGATGAATGATGATAATTAAGGATTTAATTACTTTCCAAAATTTTCTTTAGATTAAGATTTTTTTGTACTTATTTCATGTTTGAAACTCTTAGTTTGATTGATAGTTATTGATTGGAAAGAATTAGAATAAAGTTTGGATTGTTATTTGAATATCAATTTTTTTTTAATGGATAAATAGTTATTGTTTTAAAATTTCGACCCATAAATTTTTGTAGTTCGTCTGAAACCTAACTAATATAGGTTGGATGGTGGTCGAAAATATAAAACTAAGGTGATATGGTTTACAAATTGGACATCCAATTTAGTAGTTCAGAATTTTTAATTACAGTTATAAAAAAAATCTGTTTTTGTCGTTGACCCGATTTGAAATCGAATTTTGACCCAATTACAGTTTAAATCAGAATTCTCTAAAATACAAAAGTTTTAGATCTAGAATTACCTTTTTAACCCTTTTGGCCATTTTTAAAAATACAATGTATGCTGTCTCCAATAATCTAATCTTTAAAATGTGACAGTTTTGTCCTCAAGAGGACAACACATTGGTCCGATAAATTTATAAATTACTTCAATAATTTCTTATAAAATGCATTTGTTTTATATTTAATTTTAAAAAATGATTAAACCATGTTTCTAATGGCACATACCATTCTGGGTTGTTTTGACGAATCAATAAAATTATTTTTCACCCAATTGTTGAAACCCTATTATTGAACACTTTGGTGTACGTAAAAGATTTTTTTTTTTTCAATTCTTATCTTATGATATATATATTTTTGAAAATCATATTTTAAGAAAAAAAATTGAAATTGGCACATTTTTAATTAAAGTCACACATTGGGGGTGTGACAAATCTATGTACCATGCATTGTATGGACATGAAACTCAAAATGATATAGAATGTGATT
The DNA here is from genome assembly GCF_017979445.1 of Akebia trifoliata. Taxonomy (NCBI): domain Eukaryota; kingdom Viridiplantae; phylum Streptophyta; class Magnoliopsida; order Ranunculales; family Lardizabalaceae; genus Akebia; species Akebia trifoliata. The sequence continues at coordinate 5,324,114 of NC_141381.1, read as the reverse complement.
GTGTATTGTTTTTGCTTTACCCTTCATTTTTATCAAAATACCGTTTATTTTTAATCAAATTTTCAATCAAACTTAACCTTAAAAATAAAAGAAAATTATCAAAATATCCTTCATCTTCCAAAATACTCTTCACATTTACCAAAATATCATTTATCTTTAATCAAATTTTCAACCAAACTTAACCTTACAAGACAAAAGGGAATTATCAAAATATCCTTCATCTTTAATCAAATTTTCAATCAAACTTAAACTTAAAAAATAAAATGGAATTACCAAAATACTCTTCATCTTTATCAAAATACCCTTCATCTTTATTACCAAGACAAAAAATAATTTATCATCACTACTTTATTAACAAAACACCTTTTATCTTTATGTGGATGTTGGATTGTGTATTATATATTATGTAGGTATTTTCTTTATCATATGTTAATTTTTAAGAGGAGATGCTGTCGAAATTTCGATAGAATTATAAAATTTATTTAAATTGAAAATATATTATTTTTATAATTTTTTAATATAAATTTATTATATATATATATATATATATATATATATATTATATATATATATATATATATATATATATATATATATATAGTGTAATTATATATTTATTAAGGTATTCTACTCATTTTTAGTGCATTTTGAATGTATTATCAACATTAAGGGTATTCTGATCATTTTACAAAAATCTAACAATAAAAAGTTGTCAAACAAATATAAAATTTTGACTTATGTGTTTCTATAACAAATAAGTTTTTGTTGTATGTGGCTTTTAAACTCTGGGCTTTTGGAGTTAGAGTTGGCTTATGTAATTTACAAACCTTGGGCTTCTGTTTCTCCTAGACACAGAAGTCTGAAGTAGAAACTAGAATTTATAACAGACAGACCCTTAATTTACCTAGTTTGTTGTCCAATAAACTTGAGTGGGACCCATATTATTTTAAAATATTAAATACCTATAAATAGCTTAATTCTTTAAATTAAATAATTATTATATCTTCTCTCTCCTCTCAACATTCTCTCCCAAAATCATCATTAGGCCCACATAGCCATATTGGCAATAAAACTTTCAAACGTCAAGAGCAAATTTCGATTTAGAGAAGTATAACTAATCTTTTTTTTATAAATAGGAAAATCAAAGGATTTCTACAAGATATTGAAGTGACGGGTCTAAAATGAGATGAACAAATTAACTTAAACCTTAAATTTTCTTCAACCATGAAGATCAAGATATGATTTTTGAAAAAAGACAAAGATGTGTTTTAGTGTTGAAGGAAACCAAGACTATCGATCGATCATCGTTAGCACTTTGCCCCCACTGACCAAAATCCTGGCTCTACCCTTGTATCATTTCAAGTAATGTAATGCAATAAGTTTTTGTAATTTTAAAAAATAATAATTTTCATAATTAGCAGGAAAGGTGTGTAGAATACTTCCAGATAACTTTTGCATTTTAAATATTTTTCCTTTTAAGGATTAATATTCTGGAGATATCTTTTCTATTAATTATATTTTTATCAATGTAAACTAAGCAAATATCTATTCAATTTGCAAGGAATAATTCGTGAACAATGTGTGTAGGACTGCCTATAAAAATAATGTGTAAAATAATATACAACAATAGTCAAATATAATAAATATGAGAAAACCTCGAGGGATTGGCTCAATGGCATTTTCGGATCAATAGGCGGTTAGTGCCCTTAGGTCGTAAGTTTGATACCCAATATGAGTATTAGCTCCTTAAGGGCCATCTGCGAGGGCACACCATCACTTACATGGTGCATGTGATGTGCAGGCGTTGCACATGCCTCGAGACTAATCTTTGGACAAGACCATGGTCTATGAACTGAGCAAATCCCAGATATAGGCCTATTCCCTTATCTATAGGGATACACGATAATAAATAAATAAATGTAAAAGACCAAGAAATGTGTTTACACATGAGTCAAAATAAGTATTTATTTATTACTTCTTCTTACATATATTTGAGGTAAAGAATTATTTATATGAATAATAAATATTTAAATTATTTAAATTAATTATTTTATATAAAAATACAAAACTCTATAACTAAATTTGATTTAGTCAAGTTCTCAAAAACTCTTTCGATTTTTTCAAACTATTAGTTGAACCATCTTGTATCTTGAATTGAGTAAACATGATAGATGAATCCGATTAGCACCTCCCTTGATAGTTTTTGAGACTGCGATGAGTTAATCGGATTTTTAAGCGATGGGACATGTTGTATCATCCTTTCCAAGATAACATAAACATTCTCTATTTCTAAGGCCAATGTATCTAGAAAATAATCAACAAAGTATAACAACTTTTTCTTTGGATAGCTCGTTGACATCACAATCCGTACATGTCTTATCTCATTATGGTGGCTTTATTCTTTTTCCAAGTTCTTCTTTTCTACTTTTCTTTCAATCTTTCCTTTTGCTTTTATTGTTGAAGAAGGAGCTTCCTTTGTCCATGTGCCCCCCCTCTCACCTTCGACCCCACAAGAAACAATAAAAAAACCAAATAAAAAAAAGTGATACTCAAAGCAGTTGGGGAGTGGTAGGGTGTCACATCGATGTTGTGGAAACCGACCCAATTTGTTGGGGCTTGGGCAATGGTGAAACCCTAATTCAATAGAAGAACAATTACATTTAATGAAAAATTTTGAAATTTTTTGAATTATTGGATTTAGATGAAATATCATGTTATACTAATCAAATATTAAGTGAGTTGTTCTTTCTAAAATAATTATTATTAATGAAAATCGTATTGTACATTGATGCACCCTGAGATCTAATCATTCTTGCAGAAATTAGAAACAATAAGGGAGGGAATAATGCATCCACGTAGGAAGTAGAGAGAATTTATGGAACAGCTCATGCAATTACAATCATTATCTCTATCGATAGACGGAAGAATCGTTGAAAAATGCATCAAGAGATCCCAATTGATAGAGAGTGGGCCCTATGACTAATTATGATGAGATGGAACTTCCCAGCATGACGCACCATATACGGGAAAGGTATCTGCGAAGATATGAGTCCGTCGCTTCAAAATTTTAAAGGAAACCTCTTTGTTACAAGACACGTGGTATTTTGAATTTAATTTATGCCCTTACATGTCTGTCAAAATTTGGAATACCTCCTTGGAAATGCCACGTGTACTCCAATTAAAATAATTCCTATAACATTGAATTATGATAATTTGACTTAGGCACATGGTATACTCAATCGACTTACCTCACGTGACAGGTTGGGAACTATAGATCTGCTCTTCTCGGGATACAAAACTACGGTTCCCCATAAAAGATACAGTTTTGTATCTCGAGGATGGTAGATCTACGATTTCTAAGCTTGTCATGTCAGATAAGTCGATTGAGTTTGCCACGTGATTAAGTCAGATTATCACGACTCTTTAAAATTTTAAATCGGTTTGCCTGCTTCAAAGGTTTTTTTGCAAATATCCCACTCATTTCCTATAGCATGATTTACACCATTCACAACACGCCACGTAGACAACAAATTAACACCCCAACCTTATCAATCAACTCTGGCTAATATTTGTTTTTTTCAAATTTTAATCCAATAAAAAAATAAAAAATACCATCCCACTCCTCCATGGCAAAACTATTCCACCCCTCTCATCTTTTCCATCTTTTCATCACCGGGCAGTGGGGCGAATCATGAAGATGAATAAAGAAAACAATGTTCAATATATGGAGATCTCATTTATTTATTATTTAATATTTAATAGTTTATTTGATTCTTTTTGGGGGAGCTTCTTAAAGAAATCTGACTTCTTTGATTATTTATTTATTTTAATTTTAATTTTAATACTCTCCTTGTACTGATACACCATTCATCAAATTTTTAAAGGAAATTTGATGTTCTACTTGTTTGAATTTCCATGAAAATTTTCCCTTGAAGAACTGTCTGGGGTTAGGGCTTATGAGTTGTTTCATTGAGGTTTTCCTTTTAATAATTATAAGTTGCACATAGTTTAGGTAATCTGTTATTGTCCTTGTTGTCGTTGTCAGAAAGGGATTAATCATACTATGTGTTTGATCTGATCTCAATGAGCTCTTGTTTTATTTTTATTTCTCATTCTCTTGACTTAATGAAGAACATATTCTAGACAACATGTTTTGTCTTATATGGGCAAAAAGTTTGGGAATGGGCTGATTTTTTGTGAGGGCGATCTCTATGATGAGGGGATCATCCTCACGAAAAATCAACTAATTTTAAAATTGCTTGTCCCATTTTACAAGTTAAAGAATTGTGGATTGTTTATTTTTACTATTAGTTAAGCATTTTCTATAGGGTTAGAAGTTTTAGAATCTGTTGATTTTTTGTAAGGATGATCTCACAAAAATCAGCCCATTTCGAAACATTTTACCCATATAAGACAAAACACATTCCCTAGAATGTTGTCTACGGATCCCATAGGGTTATATATAAACAACATTCTGTAGACAACATTCCAGACAACGTTCCGTAGATAACATTTTGTCTTATACGGTAAAAAAGTTTCAGAATAAGTTGATTTTTTGTGAGGATGATTTATATGACGAGGGGATCATCCTTGAGCCCCAATTTACAAGTTAAAGAATCGTGGGCCGTTCTTTTTAATTGTTAGTTTGTGACCACTTTTCATAGGGTTAAAAGTTTTAGAATTAACTGAATTTTTGTAAGAAGGATCTCTACTCACCATAGAGATCATTCTCACAAAAAAATCAGCCCATTCCGAAACTTTTTTACCATATAGGACAAAATGTTGTCTAGAATATTGTCCACGTAATGATATATAGATAATCTATGACAACTAAATGGGCTAAGTACAAATAATCCCATGAAATATTGGTATGCCTCAGACCCTTTGTAGGCCCATAGTATGGCTCCAAATGTTATATTTAGGCCCAACTATTGTCCTCAATCATATAGGGCCGAACTCAAAGACAATTTGCATACCGAAACCAAGCCTTACATTTGAGTAAAGTTCATTTTCAATTGAAGACTTATTACACCATGAACCTTAAAAATTAGGAAGCTTTGATAATATCAAATACATCTGTACGATCAACTTCCCACTAAACAGAAAAGCCCAAGCCCATAACCATGCTTACCAAGCCTAGCTGATCATTGGGCTGGCAGAACCCATTACCCCTAGCATAAAACTAGTAAACATGGCTAGACCTACCATGATGCAGGCCTCATTTATTATTGTCTGGGTGGACCTACATTTGGTAAAGTTAAGCCCAACTAAAGCACGTGTCGGTTAAAGGATCAGAGAGGAACGACGAAGATTACATGGGATGAAGGTACATGCCCTGATTGATGGATCTAAAGTTGAATAATGAAAGAGATTCATGCTATTACCTTATATTGGTGGAATAGATGAAGATGATGTCAATCACCTCAACGACATATATATATGTACAAAAAAGAAAAAAGAAAAAAAACGGAAAAATGCATACTGTTTATATGGTTGCCAATGGACCCAATTTGATTAGGATTGGGGCTGATTAGGAACTGATTTGCCAAAGATGGACAATTTCCGGATCTGATCCTTATCATATCTTGGTATGTAGATCGTAATATGACTCGATCGATAAACAACATATATGAAATATATATACACACTATGTGTTTAAATATATATAATTATGTATTTTTTTACTTATTATCTAATCGGGACCTATCCAATTGAGACATAGTTGATCCATATCGGATTCATATTGAATCCCAAATCTTCGATCCATATGCTAAGTTATTGGATCAGATAAAATTTCATAACAAATTCAATCCATTTACAGCCCTAATAGTTTATGTATCTCCTTCTGTGAGGAGAAATTCATTCCACATTTTTTTTTTATATATTTAATTAATTCTTATGAGTAAAATTAATTTGATTGGTTTTGATCAAATTAAAAATACTTCAGCATTTAAAAAGCTGATTAGTTGCAGATGTGAAGGGGTATAGAGAGAATTATGGAATACCATGCATCTTGTAGACATAAGGAGGGAATCAAGGTTTAGTTCCAATAAAAAACAATGATATCCAACACATAGGAAAATTAATTATTAATTGGGAAGGCCCCCCTTGAGACAAGACAATCTCAGAATATTGTGTTTGGAAACATCCCACTTCCAATAAATTCCATTCCATGGCACCCCACCCTCCATGCATTTATGTCCATATGTAACATTGAGTGGTACCAGCCAAACCCTAAGTCCTAACATATACAACCCAATCATACACAAACAAAATTATCACTAACTAGTGAAAATTCATTGTATGAAAGAATTTCTTGCTTCATAACCATCTTGTCAACAAAACATCTTCGTAGAGAAAGAATGAGAGAAAGATCCAAAAAATGTGGTTTGAGATAGTAAAAACGGATAATTACGAATACACTATCAATAATAGAAGACACGATTGAACGTAATTGAATGAATGAACATGAATAGTCTAGTTGACCCCAAATCGTTGGATTAAGGCATCCACAATGATGATTTTGGTGTGTCTATGATTGTCAAGAAAACATTTTCTTTCCCCGTTAAAATGATTCTAGAGAAATAGATTTCCAAAGAAAATGTTCGTCTAATTGCACAAAAGAAATATTGAGAGAGATAATGGTTTTAGTTTTGAGTGGGGCTGCCGGGCAAGAAAATCATTTTACAGATAGACAATTCAACAAATATTTTTCGCTCTTGATGGAAAAACATGGATATAAGGGTATGTACAATTGCTTTGGAAAATCACTGGTAATTGATTCTCTTGGGAAAATGCAACTTACAAATATATGATTACTTAACTAATGAGTGTTGTGTGTAGTAGCCAAGGCCTCCCTCCAAAGAGGGAGAGGTTTTGAGTTCAAGACTTCTTGTTGGCCACCCATAGGGATTTATTCCGACATATCTGGTATATATCGTTTGTGGGGTATTGCAAGTACTTGGGGGATTTTGGAGAGATATGGTGCTCTTCTTTATAAGTGACAACTACTTTTACATCTTTAAAATGCCATCCATTTTACAAGATCCAATGGCATCTGGCAGTGTTGTAGAAAACATTGAAAAAATGGGTGGCATTCAGGTGATTGTGTAAAGATAGTTGTCAGTATGTCCTCTGAACACATCCATGTATAAGTTAATAGTACAAATAGAATAAGACAGAATAACAAACACAAAGATATTTTGAGTAGATATAAACCACTTGACTTATTGGAAAATTTAGACAATTTGGAATTTAGGAATAGGATTCTTTTAACCAACGCGTAAATTTTGATGCTAACATTGTCATCATCAAAGCCTTATTCCAAAGACCTGCGGTCCACCAAAATGAGTCCTAGTATCATCATCATTTTGATATTGCTATTGACATTAAAAAATTTCCTTTCAAATTGGTCTATGTTAATCCCAAAGTACACCCATGAGCTAATAAAGTTCACTTTAAATTATCTAAAAAGAGATAGGTTCACTAGGGCAGGTTTACCCTTATTAAAAACAAACAAAATTAATTAGAAAAAAAAAAAAAAGCACTACAAAATCTACTCTTTCCTCCATTAAGATTTGGTAAAAGGAAAAGAATAAAAATGGTACAACGAGTGTAAAAGCATGTTTCTAAAATAATCCTACATTAAGGCAACTCGGACTAGTCGTATCAGTAGTGAAGGCATCTGAGTGAGATACCCATTGTGAATTTACCATTTCATCGACTTGTTCGAGGTCCAAGTCATCTTGACAGTGTGAAATCTGAATTTATTGAGAATTCTTGGATGATTATTATATGAACCCTTATAGGGTATTTATTGAGATTACATCAATCAAGATATAAAAATTAGCATAATATTTATTGAGATTACATCAATCAAGATATGAAAATTAGCATAATATATAAATATTCTACTTTATTAATATTCCTAATGTAGAATATCCTAATTGATATTGTTACATTAATTATCTTTCATCACTATCTTCTTTTTTGTGATGAGATATATTGATAATGATACAATGTATCTCATGCATCATATTCTCTTATAGACTATATCAACGGATTGTTGCATTTTCATGCAATAAAACATTTTTTTTTAACAATTTAAATGTTTGTGTTTTATACAAAATAATATTTCGTTATGGAACAACTGTTACTTTAGTTTATAATATAAAAGTAACTAATTACTATGTATATAAATAGATCACAAGTCATCTAGCTCGAACGAGTCAACCCGGACCCGGTGAGAAACTGGATTTCAAAACCATAGATAGATAATAAAAGACAAGTGTCAAAGTTTCGCATTTTAGAAAAATTCCAAGTGGTATGGGTGGCGCCATACTGTCTATCATCCGGCCGAGCCTCTCTAATTAACCTAATTACTCGCCAAATGTCCAACTGCCAGCTGGAACTTAATAGATGATAAGGTCGCACATAAAAGTTGGAATTTGAAAGTGTGATTTAGAGATGGCCCTCCATGCTTTGGTGAATATTAGAGATATACCCGAAATTTGTTTTTTGCTCACAAAAATCAGGGATCCTCCGTTCACATGTACCCACGTTTATTGAACGGCATTCCTAATTTACAAAAGTATCCTTATTAGTTATAAAACTATGATTGTATACTTGATGTGGCAAGCACTGAAGAGTCTATGAACAAAAAAGACTCGATATGCTTTGTGTTTTGAAATGATGACATGTTTATGTTGACCTCAGTCATTTTAGTAGGGTAATAGAAAAAAGATATTCACATTCTCGTCTTCAAGCAAAAAACTTTTGATTTTCCTTCTTAAAATTAGTCATCTTCCACTTTTGTGTAAAAATTTTAGCATTCATATTCAATCTCATGATTTTATCTATTTTAAACCATTAAATCTCAAGGTAAAATAAGTATAAAATAATGGATTTTTTGATAGAAAAACATTAAGGTTTTTACAATGAGTTTAGACAAGGTAGAAATCCATGGATTGAAGATAAGGGTGAAAAGATTGAAATTAGTTTTCTCGTAGAAGTTGAAGAATTTGAAAATGATTGATTTCTTAAAAAGCAAAGAAGTAGAAAATTTTGGATAGTAGAAAACATTGAATTTTGGATTTTAAAAAAATTTAGAATATTTTTAAAGGATTAGTAATAAGTTGATAACAAAATCAACAAATGTTGAATGTAGTGGTCAAGAATTCCCTTAAAAAAAGGAGAGGTCCCCCTCATTGGTCACCCACAAGGATTTATCCCAACTTATCTGATATGTGTGATTTGTGGAGTATTATTTGGACGAGATATAATGGTCTAAGAGGTCAATTGCCCCACACCACCAGGGGCGGATTTAGAGTGGGGGCAATGGGGGCACTTGCCTCCATAAGAATTTTCAAATCTTTTGCGGAGTATTGAGTTATTGTGACAAATAATAGTGGCGGATAAAGAAATCTGTTGCTATTGCCCTCACAATTTGTTTTACACTCTTAGTTGCTCCCACAAAAATGTTTTCATTCTTATGTTGCCCCCACAAAATAAATTACAATCTATGTTGCCCTCACAAAAAAATGTCCACTCTTATGTTGCCCCCACACAAATAAAGTCCTGGCTCTGCCCCTGCACACCACCTACTTGTCTAACTAGCCTACGGGTTTGAACAATCTTGTCATAAAAATAAAGAATAAAAGTTTGATGACAATAAATTGGAGCTAAGGTTGAGTAGGTTAAAAGAAAAATGTACTATGAAGATTGAGGATCGTAGGATTTTTGAAAGAAAAAAAATATTTACTTTTACTAGAACATGAAGATAAGGGTATTTAAGTATTTTTATTAATCTATAAGAAGACAATGGTCAAAGAACCATGTGATTGGTTTCAAAACACTTGAATGCATCTTTAATATTCACAAAATCGTTGGGGGCATGTCAAAATCATCCAATTTGGAATACTAGTGGGTTATGTCCATTGATGGGACATCCTTAAACGGTGGTTTTAGAAAATAACGGTCGTCAAATCTAAGGCCGTTTAGGTTTACGAAGTCAGAGATACTTCTGAAGAGTTTTTAATTATTATAGTCGACATGATGAGAAGGAAGTGTGCACTTGTAAGTTTATTAAATTTTTTTTTATCCCTTGTTGGTGGGTTTGCCAGCCAAGGAATCTGTTGACGGCGTCAAATAAACTGAAAACAGCCGTCTAAAGGAATCCACACGTGCTGACAGTTGCTTTACACGTGAATAGCTTTTTGTCTTTCTCTGAATTTCATCATTGCTGAGTGGGGGATGCGTGATGTCATGATGTGCACGACAACCAACATCAAAGGATTTTGCTTCGCAAGTTCGAGTGGCTGGGAAGGAGTGGATTCGAGTGCGTGAAGTGGATGATATAAGAGAGATATTTGGATTGGAAAATGGGTGGTCATATGTTTGTTCAAATTTTTATGATATTATATATATTATTTTCGATGTGGACATTAAATCTTTATCCTTGTTTATTGCAACAATTCCACTTTAAAAAAATAAATATATTTATAATTAATTTATGGGTTCTTTTAATTAGGGCATACGCTAAAGTATAATAAATACTTTTTGAAAATTAGAATACGAGGATATTTTGATTAAAAAAATTAATTTTTTTAAAGGATATTTTCAATATAAAATTTAATTTTCAAAGTGTATTTATTGCACTTAATTTATCAATTGGTAAATAATCTCTAATTGAGTTCATGAAAAGATAGTGTCGGAGTCAATTATAATTGAATTACATGATTGAAGTAGGAATACAGTCTGTCATTAACAAGAATCCATTTGAAGATTGATCGATGATGGGTCTATTTTTGAGTAGACTCCTCACACCTTGAGTGTTAGTTTCAAAGATGACTTCCTCCTCCTTTTGTACAATTGGGACTAGTTGCCATTAGGGACAGAGCTAGTATGGAGCTAGTGAGGGCAATTGCCCCTACATAACTTTAAGATACCTCTATATTTACAATTAATTACATGCCCCATTTACCCCCACACCCTCATCTCCCTCCAAATTTTGACCCCCCCACCCCAATTCTTTCAATTTTTTGTTGATGACATTGCTTCTTGACCTGGCCTTTTCATATAATAATTAGAAATGACTTAAATATCATTTTCTTCAACTTTTAATTAAAAAAACTTCTGAATTTCTCCCTAAAATCATTCATCTTCAAGTTCTTCAACTATACAACTAATCATAGTTTGCCCTCACTACAAGAAAATCCTGACTTCGCCCATGGTCTGGCATGATATGATATGAGTTAATTCTTCTTCTTTAGTCTCAAAGTCCCTTCTACCATCACTCCCTCTATTTAAAGGTGATCCTCCTTCCATAGCTGTTTCTTGCCACACAAGTCTCTCTTTTGATTTGTGGTGTATGAGAATATCATTTCCCTAAATTTAGGGATCAATTACAAAAAAATATCTCTTAGGTGAAAGTTCTCTATTAAGTAAATGACTCTTTAACAAAATCAACCTATCCACAATCCAAAGAACACCCCTTTTTCCTTGCATGGGAGGAGGGCGAGTTCATCCTCGGCTTTCATGATCAGGAAGAGCTACTTTGTTCAAGTGGTACCACGAGATTGACTAATCTGATCAATTTCTTGCTTAGCCTTTGATCCCTCACCAAATTGTTTTGCATGTAGATTAGGATTTAATCCACTTTTGTCCCATTCAATCGGTGTGAGCAATTCGATCAATTGGATTACAATATTCGATCGATTAAAAAATTATTAAAAAAATATTAATCCAATTTAAGTAATTTTATTTTGAACTACTACAAAAGGTATTTTATACCATTTTTTCTTGAAGTTTTTTGAGAACTCTTTAAGAAATCTTACGAGTTTAAATATCTTATTAGAGGTCGATCAAACCTTAGAGTTTATGTATTTAATTCTCCAAGAGATAAGGTTAATATTATTCTTGCTATTGAAAATTGAATCATTCAACTACAAAAAAAAAAAAAAAAAAGTTTTCACTTTGTTGTTTGAGAATTAGAGAGTAGTGCTCGTAGTTCATGGATTCGAAGTGTGAAAGATGATCAAGAGGTGTGAAAATTCAATCAGATTTTGTTCATGGCACATTGAGTCATTTAGGTAATCTGGTCAAGTGTTGGGTAAACCTCTTTAACTTTCATAGTACATGTTTGCATCCATTCTAGGTTCCCATCTCCTTATTAGATTTTTCTGATAACAATTTTACCTTCCACCCCTCCTTTTTTCTTGTAATTTTGGAGACCAAGCATCTGCAAATCTCTCAAGCAAATATTTAGATGTTTAATATTTAGATATTTTTAATGATTAAGTATTTAGATTTTTGTGCCTGAAAATTTGCACATTTTCTTGCCCACCCACCAAATTTTCTTAGATTTCTCATAAATTTTATTATTTTTTAACTAAATTTTATTTAAATAATTTAATTATAATTGATTCGATTGTTGGTTGATATTTTTACACATTTTTATCTATTCACTATTTTATGTTTTTTAATTAAAATTTTGTACTTAAATAATTTAATCATAATTAATTTTCATTATTATATACTTTTATTTTTGAATGATAAATTTTAGGGTTGCAACTTTGATAGGTTGACCCCAGCTCAACTTGATTGATGGGCAAACCTGTGTTGAGTTATGTAAAACATGAGTTTAGCTTATATTAAAATAATTCAACCCCAATCTTAATTTGGGTTTAGGATTAAATATTAGATATTTTTAATGATTGAATATTTAGATTTTTGTGCCTTAAAATTTGCACATTTTCTTGCCCACTCACCAAATTTTCTTAGATTTCTCATAAATTTTATTATTTTTTAAATAATTTTTATTTAAATAATTTAATTATAATTGATTCGATTGTTGGTTGATATTTTTACACATTTTTTTCTATTCTATTTTATGTTTTTTAATTAAATTTTTGCACTTAAATAATTTAATCATAATTACTTTTCATTATTATATACTCTTATTTTTTAATGATAAATTTTAGGATTGCAACTTCGGTGGGTTGACCCTAGCTCAACTTGATTGATGGGCAAACCTATGTTGAGCTATGTAAAACATGAGTTTAGCTTGTATTAAAATAATTCAACCCGATCTTAATTTGAGTTGAGCTTAGTATGATTGTTCAAACAACCCATCTCAACTTGAACTTGAGGCTATACAATTATATATAAAATTTTTATGTTAATTATATATTTTATTTATTTTTAAAATATTTTTTAAATTATTTCTTGTTCAATATATAATTTTTTTCTAATTAAAAAAATTAGGGTTGTTTAAAGTGTCCAATCACCCAACTCATCCAAATCTACCTAACGGGCTAACCAGTGCGATTTGAGAAGCTCAAACTCAAGTTGAGCATTAACCAGTTCAAGCTCAATGCTCGGGTTGAAGGCTTTGCCACTTGAGTTGAGCATGTGTAATCCACCCAACTTACCCAGGTTGTAGCCCTAATAATTTTTGAGAGATTCTATTGCCATGCCAACTTATGCTAATGCCACCCCAATTTATATGTAAATCACCAAAGAATTAGCACACATCGTAGGGTGGTGTTATCAAAAGTTGGTGCGGCAACAAATCTCTCTAATTTTTATGCATTATATTAATAAATATAGGCGCGCTATATACACCCACTTTTTGCTCCATATACCCAGGTATTGTCCTTGCTCCTAATTCTGCAGGTGGGCCCCTTTCCACAAACGAAGCCAGGGGGGATCAAGGATAAGGATCTTCTAGAAGATTTTAATTCCCGATCACCCTACAGCAGATCTCGTTGATCAACATGGGGTGATGCCCAGGCATTAAGTTCCACTACCACTAAGCAGGGCGGATGAAGTAAAAAAGGGACTTCTTTTCCCTTTCTTAGAGAATAGGGAGACTCTTGAGGACGACCTTGCCACGCTCATCAAGCCCTACACCCAATGTACTTGTGGGTATATGCAGCATAAACTTGTTTGTTACTTTCACCCACCTGATTATTTATGAATATTATTTCAAACCTATTGATTGAAAAAAAGTGATTTTTTGATCTTAATTAAAATCGAGTCGTTGAAGACGAGTTCTCTTCCTTGTATTGATTAAATTGATATTACGACCTCTTGAAGCTTCTCAAAGCCTCACCAACTTCACCATGTTCAGTTTGAAGCTCGTCAATCTTAAATATAAGTTCTAAAAGAAGTTTCATATTATTCATTTAAGTTAAAATCTAGAAATTTGTTAGTTTATTGTTATACCATTGAAGAGTATGTCACATGTCCAATAAAATGTCTATTAGAAGTATTTTATCTACTTCTATGTGTACTGATACATGTTAAGTTCCTCATTCACTTTGACATCTTAAATATAAGTTATAAAATAGGTTACATTAAATTAATTATTCATTTTTTAATATTATGTATTAAAGTTAAAATCTAGAATTTTGTTAGTTTATTGATACACGTGAAGGGTATTTCACATGTTTGATAAATGCCTGTTAGAGGTATCTTATCTATTTATACGTGTAATCATAAATGTTAAGTTTCTCATTCACTTTTACATTTGCAGTCTCGTACAAGAGGTGTCGTGTTACTTCTACAAGCACACAACCCACAATTCTAGAGGGTGAAAATGAAGATGATGAACCCTCACGTCTAGAAGATGTTAGGGATGAATTTTCTGGTAGTCCCATTTTTCGATCAATTCTCTAGAGTTTTAAGACCCATATTGCTTCATGTATTTGGGTTGGAGAGGTATATGCATGTTATAATTAATTTTTTATTTTCATGATTTGTGGTGGATGGATGTTTTGTAATTTTTGTAGTATGTATATGTATGTAGTAAAGAAAAATGTTGAGGTATGGTCAATGTGGGGGTCAGATTCTGGTGAATGGTGTTGATGGACTCTGCCTTACAATACGAAGTCGCTCCCTCCACTTTCTTATTAGCACCGACGTGATACCTGCCAAAAACTCTCCGACGCTCAAGTTAGAGTAGCAGAAGAATATTGGATATTACTGGTTAGACTCTCAATCAGCCGAAAGATCTCTCAACTTATATTCATTATGCTATTTATAAATCCTTCCTTTGAATCATGAATTCCTCTTCTTGTGAGAGGTGATCTTGGAGGATCTCCTGATTCCCAGGATCCTAAATGGAATGGAGATCTTTGGGATTGAATATGCTATATTGGGGAGATCTCCTTTGAGATCTTTGAGCTTGATGTGTGTAAATCAAAATTACAGATATTCTTTGACCAGGTCTGCCCTGCTTGGTTGACCAGGTTTGCCCTGCTTGGCAGACCAGATCTTGTTCAGTGTTGTGCTACACTTCTAGCTAGTCTGGGCACTCTCTATCTTGGCTTGCCCTTTTGCTAAACAACACTCTATATGCTGATCTGCGCATGGTACCAATTAACTGGCTTGGACACGAGTACGCTCTGGATGATTGCACAAATATTACCCTATACAATCAATATATAATGAAGACAGCTAATTGGAAATTAAAAGATGATTTCGAACGGATTAGGAAGAAAGTTGAAAACTTTAGTTTGAAATATATAGTTCACTTTTCTTACAAGTACACCAATAAAATTTTAATTTTGATTTTTATTGAGAGATGGTAACCAAAAAATAATATATTCCCTTTATCTTTTGGAAAAATGACCATCACAATTGATGATGTGAAGCAAATTTTGGGACTAGCAATTTTGGGTGCAGTAATGATGACATATATGCTTTCGATAGATGATACCATTGATTTGATTTTCAATTCGTTGGGGATTACAAAATTGACGATTGTTGAGAAAATTGGTTCGATGACTTTCGTACATATGGAGTGGTTGCGATCCAAACTCAATAAAGATCTAGAAAATTCTTCATATAAAAACAAAGACTATTGTCCAAGGGGCCACCTCCTTAATGTATTGGGTTACACGTTATTCATTGACAAGATTAGTACTAAGATATTCGACATGTATTTACAATTATTGGTTGATTTAGATAAACTTAGCGGATATACATAGGGAGTTGGGGTTTTAACATTTCTCTATCGTCAACTATGATATGCCTCAAGATTTGGAATGAAATAGATTGTAGGGTAATTAACCCTCTTAGATGTATATTTTTGAAATTCTACATTACAGTTGTTGTTATAATTTTATTCGATTTTTAATTATAGATTTGTAGAGTTTAATAAATAAGCATTTTCTGATTGGTAGACCCACTTCACCCCGACAATATATGAGGGGTCTCCTCGGGTGACTCTATGGAATCTACGATCACAAATTGGAGATACTCAAAAAAATCTCGTTGTGATTCGTGAGGTGTTGGATATGTTAAATAAGGAAGATGTATGTTTTTATTATAATATTGCTCATTAGTATACATATTTATATATTTTTCCGTCAATAGTATGATTTGTTTGTTTACTTTTATTACAGGGTTGTTGGAACCCATATAGTGGGGCGTTGTATGTTCTAAATGAAATATCATTTTACTATGGTTGCTTGAGAGTTTTTGATGTTATTGAACCATAACACCCAAATTGTATGCGCCTATAGTTCGGTTTCATTCAATCTATCCCCTCAGCCCCACTCACACTACTCCATCACATAATAGGAACCACAAAGAACACCTATAAGGTGTTATATCGAGTCATTTATCAATATTGGGACAATTGAAAGAATCACGTATTATTTCCCAGAAAATGTGGAAAACTCGTAAACAA
Organism: Akebia trifoliata; assembly: GCF_017979445.1. NCBI lineage: Eukaryota > Viridiplantae > Streptophyta > Magnoliopsida > Ranunculales > Lardizabalaceae > Akebia > Akebia trifoliata. The sequence goes on along the minus strand of NC_141381.1, from coordinate 5,307,418 downwards.
CACATGAGATAGTGACATGGATATCTGTCACAGTTCCATAACATTACCCATAAATTAGTTCAAAACCCTCGATGAAGATCCGAATTTAATCCACCAGTCCATGACGTAGGATCTTCTCATACACATATTGATGTTTAGAATGAAGAATGGGTAATGGTTAAATATATTTTTTGAATTTTCATTTTTTATGTATTCAAATAAAATAGCTTATACTTAACTCACCATCATTTCATGATACAAGCGCATCATAGGGACAAAGTGGTGAGGTTTCTTAGATATTCTATTTAGTTGGGTGTTGCTCAAGCCCCAAATGCATGGTTGGATATGGAACGAGAGGTGATCAACAATTTACAATTTGATCGTCTTCTACTGACTATTCCACTACCTCAAACAACAATAGAAGCCCTTGTTAAAGATGCTAGATGCAACAAATAAAAAAGAAAACACAAACAAAAATAAAAACAAAAAATTTTGAAGATTAATGATTAAGTCCATGGGGCATGATTCTATAAAAGCAAATTTTCTATGTTGTGAAACAATTTGGATTTAATTCGTGAATGAGAAATCAGTGATTAAAAAAATTTAGGTTTAATTGTGGTTCTAATGTTCATAAGGACATGATACCCAGAACGAAAAATACAATGGGTGGTTTATTTGAATGAATATTTAGATGATAAATGATTTATTTTGAATGAAAACATTTATGAATGGGTAGGTGTATGCAATGCTTAAATGATTATTCGTTTTAAATGGGTGGGTATATGCAGTACTTGAATGAATGTTTATTTATGAATAAGTGATGAATATAATTATTGGATAAAAATGTGTGGCAAGTTGAATAAATTCCATTGGAAAACGATTCATCTTAGAACAAAATTGAAATTTTATTTTTGAACTTGTAGATACCCAAATTTGCACAAACCCATTATGAATTTTCGAAAATTGCAAGTTGATCTCAATTAAAGTCTAAAACCCTTTAATGGACCCACATTATATAAAAAGTGACATTTGGCACATGTCTTCATGCATACATGCATACATGCACCCATGCATAATTTTATATCATTTTGTATACTCAAACCTTGTCCCTAGCCCATTCATACAAGCCTATCTAATTCATATTCACTCTCCATTAACTAACCCATTATCCATAACCTAAGTCCATAACCCATTATCCATAAATCAAGTCCATAATTAAAATCCAAGTCCATTCTAAGCCCAATACCAAATCCATTTTAAGTTTATTCCCTTACACCTCCCCAAAGATGACACATGTTGATTTCTCATAAGCCCCCAATGCCCAATGCTCTAATCTAATTGGACAGTCAACTCCCCTTTGTGAAAATTTAATAATGCCCTTCTAGAAAAAGGTGGTCAAACCAAAAGGTATTTTGGTTTTTGGTAAAAATCCTTAAAGATGAGAGAACTTCCAATCTTACCCTTAAAGGGTAGAAATTTTCAAGTACATACATGAAGCTCTTCCATTAGTCTATTTAAAAAATATACATCCATTCTTGCTTTATGAGTTATTTACAAATGAACCAAGGTCCACTTTACCTTTACACATGTCATTGTCTTATTCACTCTCTTATTGATCTATTTCAAAAATATACATTCACCCTTGTTTTATGAGTTATTTACAAATGAACTAAGGTCTATTTTTCACCTACCACTTCACCTTTACACACGTCACCCCATTACCATCTCCAAAGTATTTTTTGTTTTCTCACATCTATTTATTAAAAAATTTAAGATCAAAGAATGCATTTAGGGTTTCTTCACAAATGTCACCTTTATCCTCATACAAATGAAAAATCCAAACAAGAAATAATTTAAACCTCATATCCATTATCTTTGTTTTTAGGGTTGAATCACTTTATCCTAAAAGTTCTCAAAAAACTCTATAAATACCCTCATTTTTTATGAACAAAACATGTTCTCAAGCCCTCATTTCTCAACCTAAAACTTTACCAAAATCTCTAGTTATTTTCTCAACTACATTATTCAACTCTTAAGCTCATCTATCAAAACTCAAGTTCATTCAAGCTTCCAAAGGGGCAAGGTGGGTATAGATAAGATTTTTCTTGTTTTTCTATTGTAATACTTGGATTTTCTTCTTCTACCCCTCTCTTTTTCTCTTTAGAAGCTTTTAGGATGTAATGAATAATACTTCTTCATCCCGAGTAGATTGAACTTCAACCTTGGGCATGAAATGCTTGAGACGATTTGGTCAAAATGATAGAGGTTGAAGTCATTTTAAACCCATTTTCTCCCATATATCATATATACACTATGCATACACACCGCACATGTTTGACCATGATGAAGAAACGTGTAACTATCTCTATAGGGTTGAATCACTAAGTTTCTAGCCAAGCATGCATGCATTAAGGTTATGGATCTAAGATAACTCCATCAATGAAATTTCTTCAAAATCCTAAACCAACGTTTTAACTCATGTAAAATGTGATGACTCCATGGGATATCCTCTTTTATAGGATATTTCTCATGTCAATACTAACATTAAATCCTCTTTCAAAGAGTTCTATACTCACTATGTGCACACACCCACTTTATGCATCTCATTCATTTTATTGTATAGTTAATTTATTAAAAAATGGTCAAATTTAAAAGGTAAAACCACCTTAGGTAGAGAGAATGGGATACCTAATACCTTCCCCATTCTCTAATCTAATCCCCTTACCTAGATCTTAGGTACATCATACCATTTCCATGAGTGATAATTACTACGATGTAATGAAAAATGATTTTTCCAAAAAATTGACTTAGGTGCTCATTCACACTCATTTCCAAAAAAGAACGGTAGCGACTCCAAACAACATAGCATTGAGGTTCGAAGATAAATATCTCATGTCTGCAGAACTCTCCGTTCAGTACAAACTTACTAAAAATATTTTTACATTCAGTATGATAGGATTGAATGTTGTTGTGCAGGTCAATACACACATACCGAACATAAAATGCCCAAATCTTTTTAGATTTTGTATTCGATATGATCATTCCAACAAGCTTATTTAAATTCAATATGATCGTATCAGACAGTGAGTTACTAAAATTAGAATTCTCTGTTCGATATCTTTATATCGTATTATATATTTTTATTTGGTATGATCATACAGAATAATGAGTTAAATATGGAACTCTCTGTTCAATGGATTCATATCGAATAAAAATTATTAATTCGATACAATCATACAAAATAATAATAATAAATTTCTAAATTTTATTTTTTTAATGGATGATCAATCACCAAATCATAGAAATAATGTAACAAAAAACTTTACAAAGGTGAGTGTTTATATTTTTTTTTCTTATTTTTAACTTGGGCCTTGTTTGGTATGCCACAAATCATTTGCAAATGCAAATAATTTCTGGAATCAATTTTATTGATGCTTAGTTACACAATGAAAATGATTTGCATTGCAAAAAATTTGCATGGATCACCTAAATTCTTAAGAAATTTTAGCAAATGATTTGCGGCACAAAAGTATTATCAATCAATTGCAAAATTACAATGAATTTTTTTTTATTGCAAAGATCAACCAATAAAAAAAATTAAATAAAAAAAAAATAATAATAATAATAATAAATAAAAATATTGCAAAAGATTTTCCAATGGTTACCAAGCAATAGTAAATCATTCATTGCAAACCATTTGTATTACAAAATATATGCAGTGCACATCATTCACATCATTTGCAAATGCAAATGATTTGTAGTGTACTAAGAAGAGGATTGATTACAAAAGTTATAAAACTTGAATGCATTTTTTAAAATGGCTCGTAGGCTTAAAAAAATGAGTCACATGCCTTCAAACAAATCACTCAACATGTCTAAACAAACATTGGTCACATACATACATTAGGAAGGCCTATAAATAAATGCATTAATCATCTAGAATTTCTATTGGAAACCCGCAAGTGGCAACATTGGGGCCAATGTGTAGACACCCCATTTTTGCACGAGCCTGATTAATCAACTCGTCAACCGGATTGCGACGGTTCCCAATGATGAATGGTTATTCCAATGCTCTGTTTGTTATCAGATATGTTTCAGAAATTCGGATGAGGTATCTCAAGCAAACAAAACTGTAGAAACCACGCTACGCTAGGAAAATGTGCCCCCAAAACATAGAAATTATTAATTTTCAGAAAAAAAAGAAGCTTCACGATAAAAATTACTAAAAAATTACCAAAATACCCCTAACATCAAAACATCCCTAGAGCCTACATTACGCTTAGTAAAATCCTTTCCAACACATAAAACAACAAATCGAAATCAAATAAACCATTTCGCCAATTTTCACAAAATTACGAAAATGCCCCTCATAAAGTTCACCACCATTTCGCACAAAAATTTTCATAAATGACACCAACCAATATTTCCATTGAATTCCTTACAAAAAATTGATTCCAAAACATCCTATAACATTGAAAAATGACTTCTCAACACAAAAGTCCTCTTTAGGGGCAAAACGATAATTTTCTAATTTTGACAATTTAAAATTATAAAATTAATAATTAAAACATTAATTAATGTAAAGTGAAATCCTAATTAAAATTAAAAATTTTCAAGTCAAGTCAATCAAATAAGACTTAAGTCAAGACCCTAATAAAGTCAATCAAGTAAGACTTAAGTCAAAACCCTAATTAAAACCATAATATAAAGAAACCTAGTCAATCTAATAAGACCAAAGTCAAAATTTAACTCTAAAATAATTCTAATCAAATACTAACTCTATCTAAAAAAATTCTAATTAAACACTAACTCTATCTAAAAAGTACCTAAAAAATCTATAAATAGGGACCTCTACAACCTATTTTCGTAGGTCAAAATAAACCCTAAGAAAAGTAGGTTAAAAAACTTTCTTAGCCTCATCTAAACCCTAATTTTAAAGCTCTAACTCCTTACATAACATCCATACCCCAGCTTTAGCTCAAAAAATACCTAGAAACCCTTCAAAAACACCCAGAAATCCATAAACAAATCTAAAAGATTTAGATTTAAGAAGGTACTTCGTCTTAGAGATTTGAAGCGAATCCAGTGACAGAACGAAACAAGAAATATTAATCAAGGGGATCTCTCCGCCAACTCTGAGAGAACCACCGTTGCGATCATCAAGGTAAATAATTTTTATTTTTTATTTAGGTCTTTTTAGCAATGTAGTCTTCTTGGAAAATAGTAGAGACCGGCGTTTGCCGGGCGAGGTTGGTGCCTAACACCTTCCAACCCCTTAACTTGATCCTCGGATTTAGTTTTTTTTTGATAAATTAGTTGTTTTATCCTTTTAGAGTCGATGTTCAGTTCTTAGACCGTAATAACTAGGTGGCGACTCCCAAACCTCAAAAATCAAAAGCGGATCTGTGCATCCCGTGGATCAAGGACCCTTTCACAATGATAGAATTGAACCGTTCCATCAAATTAGTAAAGATTTTTTCCTAAGCTGAAATACTAATTTTTCGATATTTTTCCACATGTCGATGATGAGTGGGATTGAGCATACTTCATAAAAGTACAATTAGATAAAATGCCCATCAACAAATCCAATGGTATTGATCTTGGATTCCATATCGGTCAGTGGTGGTGATTGAAGCGGTAAGAATGTAAGACACTATACTCTAAATATGTGGACTAAGACTATATAATAAAGGGCCACTTTAATATGTCCCATGTTTGGCATGGTGATCCAATGCTGGACCGGGGTATTCTCCTCAAAATAGTTTAGGATGCTTAGAAGCCTATCAACTCGATAACTAGAACTAAATAAATTAGTGTATTGTGTTTGAAAGCCAGAGAGTTCTTCCATATGATCTCTTCGCACCCGATACCAATTTTTGTCTTCTTTCATCCCAAGGATATCGACAATCGATCTAAATCGGCAATTACCCTCACCTTGTACGTCCTTCACCTCTGAAATGTATTTCGTTAATTTAGGAGGTAGGCATGACAAATATTTCTCACAGTCTAAAAAGTTGGCGAACAAATATTAGGGTTTTGTTTCGGACGCATCTCAATCGTCTCATCAGTTTTTGAAGATTGATTTTGCGATAACTTTTCGTAAATTGAAACTTCATTTCAAAGTCTGAAGGATCCTATATGGTTGATGCATCGAATTTTACACTTTTCTTAGACCCACACCCCTTTGGTTTACCCCTAACAAAAGGTTTCAACAGTAGCTACACCAGTGATGTTGTCTTCGGTTATTTCACTTTCCTATGTGATCGCCTTGCTCTTTCAACTACTCTTATATGGGTCCTTACATTATAAATTTCCTTTATAGCGGAGAAGTTATTCTCATTTTGCTTCTTACTTTCTTGAAGTACTTGTTTTGGTTTGGCACCCGATCGATACATGTAAAAAATATCTTTTCATCCATTGTAAGTCTTGTTGCATATAAAAATCCTTCAAAATTCTCTAAAAGTGAGTGGTTGTGGGTACCACATACCACCTTAACCATTCATTGGTCAATTTTTTCGAAGCCCGAAGGGCCTCTAAATCAATTCCACATTTTTTAGAAGTCCTATACTCCCCACCTCTCTCACATCCGAAAAATAATCTAGGTGTCTTTTCCTTTTGGCTAAAATAGAAACGAGAGACAACAATAATGGTACTAACTTGTCGGCATGTGTCTAGAACCCATTTGCACAACTCTTTATAGGTTTAGAATACCTAAGCGATCAATACAATATCATGATTGTTTTATGAAATAAATAGAAAAATTATTATCAGTCAAGTGTACGATCAATTAAATAAATAATATACCTCATTGGTAATGAAAGCATGTGAGATATCTGCAAATAAAGTATCAACAAATGGTGGTCCCCACATCAATAATCGGAATGCAAATTATTAAATGAGAAAAAATTTGGAGCTAAAAAATTTCATTATTGTTCGGCATGTATATATCGAAGCATACATATGTAGTTGGTTATAACATACTGATAAATATAGAACTACTTGGTTCAAACACACATAAACATTTTTATATAGGTTCCCATGTAATGCAAAATTCGATTTTTTGGACAAAAATGAATGTTGTGAACTCTTATTTGCGTGCTGGTCAGGAACTGAAGATGATGATATAATCACCATTGAATTGAAAGCGATACATGAGACATTGGTGTTTGCGAAACATAGAAAACTATCAAGAGTCCTAATTAGTTCTGATTATCTTTACGCAATAAATTGTATAAAAGATGAACATGAAAGTGGTTGGAAGTATTTTGAACAAGTGAAAAAGATTCAACTACTTCAAATGGAGTTTAGCTCTTGTCGTTTTAAATTTTTCTGGAGGGAAACAAATTGTGATAGGTTTTCTTGCTCGATTGGATGTTTATGCTAAAGATTTTTATGAGGATCGAAATTTTATTCCTCAAGAGTTGGAGCAAATTATGCTTGATGATTTTATCTGTAACTACATTCAAAAGCATTATTAATAAAAAGGGGGGGCGGGGGGGGGGGGGGGGGTCCCTTCAACCCCAACTTACTGATCAAAATAAAAATAAAAATATTTAATTCGATTAAAACGTACAAAAAATTAACACTTGTATATGATATATGTACATACCAAATGCAGCTATAAATTGGAATCTTAGGTGAAAAACTGTTCCATATGTACATACCAAAAACGTGTTGATTTAATCATTGAATAAATATCGAATGTGGACTATTATTTTCGTACTGGATTACCGAACGTTATGGGAAATTTGAAAAGAAAAATCATTTTAAACGATAGCGATAAAACCAATATTTTGTACTTGTTCGATTGCAGAACAGTAATAAACAACTCATAAAACAAAAGACGATGAAAAGACTAAAAAAAAAAAAAAAATACTCACCTCCATCTATCAAAATGTTTAATATATACCAAACAACAATTGTACTGAAAAAATGGCCACTACATATAGATCGAAAACTAATATTCTTGGAAGGTGATAGGTTCAATCCGATAAGAAATTTTCAGTAGGTTTTAAAGCCTTTGAATTAGTAGGATGAATCGATAGGGGATGGAATGGTCGTGTGTATTCGATGAATGTTGGGTGGGTGTATGCAATAAAAACAAGAAAATATAAGAAGGGTATTTTGGTACTTACACATTTATACTATTTAACGTTTAAGTGAGTGAATGGAGCAAAAGAGTAGGTGTACATAGTGCTCCATATATTTAACGAGTAGTGTTCTTTTGACAAAATCCTAGACAAAGCATTTTTTCTTATATGGGCTAAAAGTTTCAGAATGGACTGATTTTTTTTAGGATGATTTCTATGGTGAGAAAATCATCCTCACAAAAAATCAGCTAATTCTAAAATTTCTAACCCTAGTTTATAAGGTGAAGAATCATAAACCGTCAATTTTTTACCCTTACTTTGTAATCACTTTTCATGGGGTTAGAAGTTTCAGAATTGGCCGATTCTTTGTGAGGATGATCTCTATAATGAGTAGATCATCCTCACAAAGAATCAGCCCATTTCAAAACTTTTTAGGAACATAAGACAAAACTTTTTCTAGAATGTTGTTTAGGATTTTGTCAAAAGAAAGCTACCCATATATATATATATATATGGGCTAAAGGTTGAGAATGGGCTGATTTTTTGTGAGGATGATTTTTATGGTAAGGAGATCATCCTCACAAAAAACAGTCCATTCCTAAACTTCTAATCCCATCAAAAGTGATTTATAAACTAACGATAAAATTAACGATCCATGATTCTTCAACTTATAAACTAGGGTTAGAAGGTTCATAATTGGCTGACTTTTTGTGGTGATGATCTCCTCACCATAGTGATCATCCTCACAAAAAATCAGCTTATTCTGAAACTTTTAGATCATGTAGGACAAAACAATTCGACTAGGAATTCGGCAATCGAATGCTACCCTATATATATTTTGTACTCGCAAATAATTTTTGAGTAATCATAATTTGACGTAGTTTTGGCGCACGCACCTAATTCACGCTGACGTGGAAACACATAACTTATTAAAAAAAAAAAGAGAGAGTTTCTCTCTCTTACTCGTTCTCTGCCCACATCTTTAGTTTTTTAGATTTCAAATTTTAAAAAGGATCGTTGGGCCCACATTAATTATCACATTGACAATCCAACAACATAGCCATCTAGATTTCATGAAAATATTCATATTAAAAAAAAAAAATTAAAATAATTATTTTTTGAACTTGATCCAAGGTGTTTAAAACAGATGGCTACTGAGCATCCAAATTTAAAAATAAAATTTAACGGTGAAAAATAACTATTTTTTACTTAAAGTTTATATAATTTTATCCTCTATAACCTCATTTCATCGGATCATGATTTTAAATGTCGCAAGGTGATTAGCTCTGAAAGTTACTTTTTTTTACTATAGGTAGAAAAGAGAGTCTTTTTTTTTTTTATAATAAGTTATGTGCTTCCATATCACTATGTGCCACGCACCAAAAGTATGTTAAATTATTAGCATTCATAATTTTTATTAGAATTTGATTTTCCAAGGGGATGGGTGAAAATTTTTTTGACCTGTTTAGAGGCGCATCTAAGTTGTGGAAAGCATTTTCGGTCTTAATTTTATTTGTCTTTTTAAGTTAAACAGCAGGAAATTTTCTGACAAATGATTTTTTCCTAGATTTTTTTTTCCGATCCTTAAATGCATTGTCGAGAGAGAGACTTTAATTTGAATGGGTTTGTGAGAATAGGTATTTCCGTCCTTGGGAAGGGAAGCGACTTAGAAAAAGGTGTACTTACTATCTTTTTAGAAAGAAGCTCAGGGTATCTTCTACATAACTTTTCTCAACCTCTCTGTTTTTTTCTTTTTAATATTTTGTTTTTCCTAAGGGAAGAAATAAAAAAAAAGGTGTTTTGCTTTTCAGACTCCGACACTACCCATCACACGTATTGTCAACTTCTTCTTTTCCTCTCCCTCACTTTCAAAATCTAACAAAAACAAAAATAAAAAATCAAGCACAAATATTGATCAAATAAAAACAACTCTCTCTCTCTCTCTCTCTCAACATTTTAACCATTTTTTTAAATTCAGAGTTAGTCTCGCTTGACTACTTTAGTAAGATTTCAAATCTTGCTAAAAATCTTGAACTCATATTTTGAAATCCAAAAACATGATCTGATGCAACAGACTTATCAAGAATGAAATTTTAACTACTCTAGAAATTATTTTTTTCAAAAAATCATAAATTTTCACAGTTGAATTTTAATTTTAAAATTTTGGAGTTTGATAACCATCAATTTTCAATGCCTTCGATCAAGCAAAAATATATCTTTTTTTATTTTTTATTTTTATTTTTTTGAATCTTACTTTTTTTCATGAAATCTAGAAGACTATGGATTTCCAATTTGATTATCCATGTGGGTCAAATGAGAACGATCCTCAGTAAGATTTCAAATCTTACTAAGGAGGAAAGTTTTTTTCTTTAATCAGCCTTATAAATGCTTGATTTTGATCGATGCATTTGAATACAAACAAATACAAAAGACAAAGGCATCAGATGGCAGTATGAGTGGCAGGTCACCGTTTCCTCCCATTAATTCAAGAAATTATTGAGCGACATAGATACCTTAAGAACCAAAACACACACACTCTCTCTCTCTCTCATACACATTTGATAACGTACTCCATAGTAATGTATCCTCTCTTTGTAATATGTGTAATTACTAATAACGTTATATTATAATATTTTTGAGATGAACCACTATGTTTTCATCTGTTGAAATACCCCTTGACCTTGGTGTTCTCTTATAGACTAGTGCCAAATGAAGTAAATGTTCTCATCTTCTACCTCAAGTTGAAAATATCTTCTTTTTTTTGCATAATCCATCATCTTCAAATTTTCCAAATTTGTATTTCTTTTAACCTATTCAACTATATATATCTTCAATCCATGATTTTCAATCTCGCCTAGACCCTTTGTAGTTAACTCTTAATTTTTCTTTCCTAAAAATCCATTGATTTTTTTACTTCCCAAAAAATCCTATCTTGCCTTATGGTTAGAAGGTTGAAGAAGATAGGATCTTCGGATTGAAAATGAAGGAAATGTCTGTCCAAGAAATTGAAGATACCCGATTTTGAGAAGAAAAATCAATGATTTTTGGCTAGTGGTTGAAAATAAGGACATTCAAGTCATTTTCTATTAGTCTATCCGCGAAGATATAGTTGTGGGGTGGCGGTTGGGGTAGTTTGAAAGCAGGAGCGGAGCTGGTGGGGGCAATTGCCCCCATAGAACTTTAAGAGACCCCTATATTTTCAACTAATTACATGGACCATTTGTTCTCACTACCTCACCTTTCTCCCCATTTGCTCCAACACTCTCACCTCCCTCCAATTTTTGGACCCCCCCTTCAATTTTTTGTTGATGACATTGCCTCTTGATCGGGCCTTCTCACATACAAATTGGAAATGACCTAAATATCAAAATTTTTTTTTTTGGCTAATCGAGTGTTCGGGCCAGTTTGTACACATCACGACTAATTTCGGGGAGGATTACCACAATAACCCACCGCCATGGTCCCCCAGTTAAATCATCAGAAAAATCCAAGAGGGGAATCAAACCTGTGACGTGCGCCTAACCCACACCTCACGTGCTCGCCCTTACCACTTAGGCAACCTATGGATGGGTGACCTAAATATCATTTTCTTCAACTTCTAACAAAAAACCTCTGAATTTCTCCTTAAAACCATTCATCTTCAAGTTCTTCAACTACACAATTAACCATAGTTTGCCCTCACTACAAGAAAATCCTGGCTCCGCCCCTGTTTGAAAGCATGGGTATTTCTCAAATATTATGCAAATCGTGTATCAATTCATATTTTGGGACTACAAAAACTACCAATAAGGAATTCCACTCACTATGGGAAGGCTTAATTAAAGAGTTGTGAGGTATGCACGTGGTTTTGGTACGCAACTGACGTGGCAAGGACACATAATCATATATTTTTTTTATCGGGATACATAGGAAAAAGATATGCGGTTCTGTGCCCTTACCACGTCAGCCACGTACCCAAACCGGTGTGTATCCATCATTATTCTTAATCAAACCATCTTCCAAGGTGTGGGGCTGTTGTCATAGAAGCCAACTCCAACTTCTTCCACAGAGCTTTGGAATTTGGAAGGAGGAAATTTACCTTGGGTAGTTGATAGATGCAGAACATGCAAAGATTTGATGTGTACAAAATGTACGTGCTAAGTGATGAACCAATGGCATTCCTATTTGATAATGATAATTGTCTAATATCACTTTATTGCTTGCTTAGCAAATAAATAAATAAATATTATTATAAGAGGCCAAAATGTCGGAAACTAAATGATTGATGGTCACATGGCTGACCCTTGGAAAAAAAATGCAACACATTTTTGTTTACTAAACTAAATTGCCAAAAAGTTTTATTATATGCTACGTGAGAGATCTTATGTCTCTTCCAATTTTTGTGATTTTGAGATATATAAAGTAGGGGCCTAATTAGCTATATCAAAGGTTTGGTGAGATGGCCAAGATCGACCGGAGTGGATCCTTTGTAGCGTTGATTTTTCCTATAGCTCTTGTTCTATAGTCTACAGAACATCAAATTGAAAAAAAAAAAATTAACAACTCAAACCTCTTTTACTCATGGTTTAGATCAGATCTGAAAAAAATAAAAAAATAGAACTTTTTTATTTGATTAGATCATGTGTTTGAAAATGGGCGATCAGTGAACCCCAAAATTTAAACGATTCGATGTAATTGTCTGGATGATGTGGCACACCTTCAACCGCTGATATTAGCTACAAGAAAAATGAGTTACAAAGAATTTGCTCCCAGATCAACCACGAGCCTCAGGAAACAGAGGTCTTGAGTTCGAATCACCACCCTCTTCTCCCCCACTTTATTTGATTGTTAAGTTGGGGTTAAAAGGGGTCTCTTCCTTATATTTATAAAAGAATTACAACCTCTGAAACTTTTCATAATGAATAAGAACTAAGGGATTTATCCTAGAAATTACCCGGTGCTATGTAAAGGGTGGGGATTGCACGTGCCCGAAGATTACTCAGGTGCCCTAAGAGGTTTGGATACCTTGGTTAAAAAAATAAAAAATGTAAGGGCTTTGAAGGGTATGCCATGAAAATACACAACATCATACAAACCTCTACAAACATTTCTTGCTTAGCTTTAAAAAAAAATTCTATGGCCTTAATACAATACTCCTAATTTTTTTAATTTACTGTAATTAATTTCTTTTTGGCTTTGATTAGGGCAGTACTGATGTGTCAATTTTGCAATTAGTGGTTTGGTAATCAATCAAACAAAAGTGCTTTTTGTGGTCTAGAAGGAGGATTAATCAATCCTTTGGTAAAGAATATATACGGTATATATATATAGAAAATTGTGTATGAATGGCATTACTATCCCTTTGAAAGAGAGATGAGGATTTAGTCACATAAGAAAGAGAAAGAAAAGTCTTCAATTAAATACTCAACACAACGCACATGCGTGCTGGCACAAACGCACATACATGAGATGAGGTTGCTATCACAGAGAAAGGGATTGGTGAAAAAAATTGTGGAGAAGTGGATGGCTTTGGCATTTATAAAAAAAAAAAAAGGAATGAGGAACTAAGAGAAGAATATATGAAAGAGTAGCCATAGATGACGGTTAATTTCAGCATTTTTTGTGAAAAGTGCTTCCTGCAAATACAGGATTCCAAAAGTGGGTCTGAACCACTTCTGACTTCTACATATTTTCGGCTTCTCACTTCTGGATGAAGTAGAAATGACGAAGGATACCAAATGTTATTTTGAGTGCCTGAGGCTTCCAAAAGGCAAACACTCCCAAATCTTTTTCTTGTGTATCCCGAAGCAAATGATCTACGGTTGTGTGATGGGGGTGTCATATTATCACGACTCTTTTTTATTTTATTTTATGTTTAAAAAAAAAAAAAATTTTTAAGTCTTGTATTTGAATTTTGAAAAGGAGAACCGTTGACCTCAGCACCAACCATTGGGTTCTCTCCATTTGGCCAAAAGACCCAACAATTACTTCTTTAAACATTTCTCTTTCTATGGGTTTCATAAATAGACAATTGCATTAGTTCAACGTGGCCCTTGGATATCTATAAATGATAAATGTCTCAACCAATTGAATATAGAATTTTCTTTTCACGTTCTTCCCTTCTAGAATATCAGCAATTACTTTTATTTATTTTAATTTAATTACTCTTCAATTTTCAATATCAGATGAGAAGTGCAAAAATCAATTTAATTTCTTGTAAGCCAATTAATTTTGTGTGTAGAGTCAGTAGGGAAAAAAATTTAACGGTTGAATCCTAGAAGTCGGGCGTCGAAAGTCCTATTGCACCAAGGACTTATGAATTCGGCTTTAAGGACAATGGATGTGATAAGTTTGAGGGTCCAACTCAAAATAAATTGGCAATGAGTGAAGAAGTCCAGGAACTTATAAGGAGAGACAAGGCAATGAGTGTCCGATGTGGGACTAAACTCAACATGCCCCCGCACGTGTGAACCAGATTTGACCAAAACACGTAGAGATATAACTTGGTGACGTGGAGGAGAAAAAAACTCATTTTGATACCATGATAAGTTTGGAGGTCAAATTCAAAACCAATTGGCAATGAGTGCTCAACACACCCCACAAGTGTGGTCCAGATTGAGCCAAAACATGTAGAAACATAAATTGGGTGATATGGAGGAGAGAAAGACCCGCTTTGATACCATGACAAGTTTGGGGGTCCAACTTAGAACTAAATTATAATGAGTGAAGAGGCCCAAAAACTTATAAGGAGAGAGACAAGGCAATAAGTATCCACAATGGGACTAAACTCAACATGATGCAATCCATGCCTCATTCATTCATTTAAACTTATAAATCTTTACCCTTGTCTTATTTATTTTGTATGTTTATTGGAACCTTCTAGATTCTCATTTCTATTCTTCCAAGATTGTCGAACCATCTTTTTCTAATATAGTATAATGGAAGAAAAATAAGATTCATTTGACCAACCCCAAATTTTTGGAATAAACTTTGTTGTTATTATTCTAAGTTATAGTAATTCAACTTCCACAATTAACCTCTTGAATTCACATCAAGTATTCCCTCATCATGATGCTTTCGGCTCTTGCAATTGTCCGGCCCCATTTGTGCAACCAAATTTGCCTCTATTATATGAAGTTAAGTTGAGAGAAAGGAAGAGAGAGAGAGAGTAGAAAGTGGGTCTTGTTTGAACATATTTAGATTAGTTTAAAGAGAGATGATTAGATTCGGGATCGAGAACGCTTGGGAAGTATGATTGCCAAAGACATTCTTTTCTGAAGCTGCATGTGTAGAGAATCTTCTACCCATCATCCACCCATTCCCTCCAAGACAATAAACAAAACTTAGGCAAGAGCTTCTTTTGCTCATATTATTAAATTAAGAAAGACAAACAAAAGACATTTGCTTTCTATCTGTTCTCTCTTTTTCATTGAAGAATTCAATGTTTTTGGCATTTTGATCTGTTATATTAATTATCCTTACTTAAAGTTAATTTATTGTTCCTTTCTGCATTTTCTTTTTATCTTACACTGGTGGGTTTTCATTTAAAATAATTTATGGAGAGATGGTGATGAGGTGGAGGAATTATGACATGGGCATCAAATGTGTCCACATCTTTTTGAGCCAGGGAGAGCCACCAAACAAGAGGAGGGCAGAATTTTTATTTCGTCATACTACAGTACAATACATAATCGTACAACATGCTCCATTATCAAGATCATTCAAGTGGATGGACTCCATACACAGATTCATACTCAACATATCATTGTCATAAAATGATGTATAAAAAGAAAAGTTATTTTTAAAAATAAATTAAATTAAGGCTTTGTATAACTGTAAGGGAAATCGTTTTCAAGAGAATATGATTCCTTGGATAATGATCGTGGGAAAGTAAATTATGTGGCAAAATGAATTCCACCATTTGATTGTGCCTATTGATGTAGAATAAGTAGCAGAAGATTTCATAAAAAGCATGGATTGCCAAAAACAGAAATCCAAAAAAACATTAGTAGAAATCATGAGCCTCATAGTCTCGGAATCATTCAATGGGACTCATTCCTGAATGAAATCGTCGACATCTCCAAGATCCATGGTTTTTCGATGGATTTTATTTCCCCTTTAGTTCTGATTCCTTTGGAAAGTTTCATTTTCTAAATAACTTTAGTTATAGAAGTAGAAATCATGAACTATCGTTTCTTATTAGTATCTATCTCCATGTTTAAATAGTTTTTACTATATTTAGTAATTTACTATTTTTGTCCATTTTCGTGTTGTAGGATTAGAACTTTTTTTTTTCTATAAAAGGGTTGTAATTGCAATGCAAAGACATCTTCAATTCAATAAAATTTCTCTTTAAATGTTCTTTTCTGGTGGATTCTAGATTTTATTAGTCTTTTATTATTTCACGTTACGTCACCTATGAATTGTTGTAGACTATCTTGACAATGCCCGAAAACTCCCAAAATCCAGTTAAGAGAAGTCCAATTTAATTCTTTAAAGTGGATTGAGTGGGGGTCCAAATTGTTTTTTAAGCTCAAATTAAACTAGGCCATGGGTAACCTAGGGAATTTTTCTCAAGGTCGTGGGTCACCCACAACCTTGTGTATTTTATTCACAGAACCATGGGTGTTATCATTTCAAGCAAAAGTTGCATTCCAACACCCATACCCAAGATCCATTCGATTCAGTTTGTTATAAATTATGTGCTCCCAAGATTTCTTAAGGGAAATGACTCCTTAAACCCCTCTCTAATTAACTTCTTCTTTAAGAAAAATCCCAATTACTTCAATACCCATGCATTAATCCTTTTCTAATTTATCTACCAAGGTCTTTTTGTAAATTTCAAATTATTTTATCTTTGACTCCAAGTCACTTTTAGTCCCCACTTAAATAGAATTATTTTCCTAATCAAAGTTTGTTGAAAATCATTAGGAGTAATTTACTTTAGTGCCCCCAACCTTGCTTACCACTCAAAGATGATTCAATGAAAATTAATCAAGTTCAAGTAGTTATGACAATTTTACATATCCAAGAGAAGGCTCTAGAATTTGTGTGCAAAGACACTCCTATCCCTAGGTTGTTAGAAGTTTAGATTGTCCAAAAACTAAATACCAATTTACATGCCATTTGACTTAATTCTTTTTAATTGACTCAAAATCTAAGGTCTAAGACCACTTTAACCCCCTCAAAGATTTCTTTAGAAATTAGTGGGCTTTTACAAACCTATCCTTTGATCATCATGATTTCTTAGATTCATAAGTATGTAAAAGACCATTAAAACCAATTTGATGTGTGGTAAATGAGATTGTTTTATATGATTTTCTTAGGAATATTGAGAACTCAAAGATTTAAGATAAGTTTATCCCTAAGGGTCTCCCAAATCTTAGAAATAGGAGACCTATCTAAGAAAAAAAGGAGAGCTCAAGTATGATCTAAATTCTTGTTCAAGTTTCCTTTCAAAGCTTTCTAGCCTTCCAATTATCCCAAACTTTCCTCAAAATCCATAAAAGGAAGAACTCAAGAAGAAAAAAGAAGAAAGAACAAGAAGAAGACTAAGGTGGAATCAATAAAATTCCTTTCTAATCCCTCATACTTTCTCTTTCCCATTCTCTTTAATTTTAAGCAATTTTCTTTACCTAAATACTTTCTAGTTCAATAATGTAGATTTACATTTCCTAGCCTCAAGGCTTGGGGGTAGAGAATAATTCTTCTATGATGTAATCTCCCCTATAAATCCTTAACAAGCTTCATGAAAACATTAGAATGATTTTTTTTTTATATCCTAATTTACCTTCCATGCAATTTAAATTCTTAGATTAGTTGCTTTGCTTTTATTTACACATTACCTTGTACTTTAAATTCTTTTATTTTGCTTGATGACAATAGAATTAGAGAGTAAACCTTCCTTAGAGGTAATCTTCTCTTGATGAGTTCATCACATTCATACATACTTACATACATTCATATCCAAATAACTATTGAACCAAGGTATAGGCTCCTATGAACCTACATCTAACTTTAAAGCCAACAAAAAGATTATCCTCAAAGGGATAATATCTCATGCATAAGGTCTTGCCCTTTTATGGTCTTGTTCAACTCATGAACATTGCCTATGGGTCAAACCAATAAATAAAGTCTCTTAAGAGAGCACATAAGCTAGATTTGAGGCTTTGGGGCTCTTAATGATGAAATTTAAATGGATCCTTACCAAAGTCCCAAGCTCACAAAAAAAAAAAAAAAAAAGAAATCTAACAAGCACCTATTTCTAGTAGGGGCTTTCTCATCATATCCTTTGGTCTTTTACAAAGCTAAAATATAACTCTTTTTTCCTATTAACTTTTATAAGATCCTCTACTCTCAAAAAGACAAAAAAAAAAAAAAAAATTTTAAAGATTCATTTAATGGTCATTTTAGGAATCATATTTAGATGGGAGGGATAAGAGGCCTAATACCTTTTTTGTCTTTCAACCAAACTCTCTTACCTTAGATTCTTTAGGTAGACCAAAAACCCCTTAATCCTTTAGTGTCTATTCACGCCTTAATTAAGTAGCGGTAACTCCTAAATCCACGTAGATGAGTTCAGACGTCCAAAAAGATTTTAAAGCCCATGTATCTACAGATGCAATCCATGATCCTTAAACTTATTAGATTGAGGTTTCTAAGTGTACTAACATTACAATACCAATTGGCCCCATCGGTGTGTTATTGATTAAATGTTGAAAGGGTTGTAGAGACCACGTGTGGTGAAAGTGCAATCGTCATGTTGTGGGGTGAAATAGTAGGGAGGAATGTGATTAGTCACACATCAGTAATAAATAGAATGTTCAAATCCTAGGCAATAGGGACAAGCCAAACCCTACATGGTACAGGTTTCAACCTAAAGCGATATTATTGTGTGTATGAGCCTTTAAGGCATTATAAATGATCCAAATACATTTAGAAACAATGGTATGCATATGAAATTCTTAAAAGTTAATTTGAGAAAAAAAAAATATCATTTCACTAAAAATAAAAAACTTCTAAAAATAATCAAAATGCATTTGAGGGCCTACAACAATTTCCACATAAAAAATCCAAAATATATAATGTATTCACTTTTGGAGAATGTAAATCTTATGGGTGGCAATGGGTCCGATCATGTAGTGTTGTGGTAAGTTTGTTTGAAAATTTTCAAACCCATGTAAATACGTGGGCTTCAAATCTTGTTGGAAGTTTGAGCTTATCTAAGTAGGTTTAGAAGTTACCACCATTCAATTAAGGTATAAATGGATACTAAAAGAGTTTTTGAAGTTTTTTTCTTCTTTAGCTATAGTGATTCATATATCCAAAGGATAAGGGGTTTTGGGTTTACCTAAAGAATCTAAGGTAAAGGAGTTTGATTGAGAGATAAGAAAAATGTTCTCTCCCATCCAAAAAAGGTTATCATTGAATTGACTATAGATGAATTTAAAAATCTATTTTTGAGTTTTTGAAAGTAAATGAAGTATTAGAAAAAATTGGCTATGCTTCAATTTTAGAAAATAGAGAGATAACTAATAAGCAAGCTAAAAAGGAAAAGGGTGTATGTTGGAATTTTTTGTGAGCGTAGGATTTTGGTGGGTATCTAGTTGGATTTTACCATTTTGAACTCCGAATCTCTTATATAGGCTTATGTGATCTCTTGGGAACATCTTTTTGTTGGTTTAGTCTCCAAGAAGCATTCATGGGTTGGATACCACTATAGGAAGACTAGGGACCTTTTATGCATGATTTGTATCTCATGAGACTGCTTTTATAATGGTTTTGAGAATTAGATAGGGATTTAAAGAGATCACCACCTTTGACTCCTAATCTCTTTGAATAATAAAATATGGTGTTTGCAAGTATGTATGCATGTGATGGACTCATGTGAAAGTAGGGATGATTTTAAGGGATTTTTTTAGTCTTATCTTAATTTTCTTTTTTTCTTTTTCTTGTGTTTTTCGTTCTATGAATTTTGTGAGATTGGAAGGTTAGAGAGTTTTGAGCATAATTTTGGATCACACTTGAGCTATCCTCCTCTTTGGCTTGGATGAGTTTCCTATCTACAGGATTTTGGGAGACCCTTGGAGATAGTTTGATCCTAAAATTTAGAATTCTCAATATTCTCACTAAAAATTGAATGAAAGACTCTAAATACCATCCATAAAGATGTCTTTAATAGTCTTTTGCACCTCTATGATTCTAACCAATCATGATCATCAATGAGCAGAGGTGTTATTGCCTTCAGAGTTCTAAAGAATTCTAAATGAGGGATAGAAGTACCATAATCCCTTTACTTGAGGTTAGATTCTAGAGACCTAGGCTAAGTGGCATGTAAATAAATGATAGATTTTTGGAATATTTGGTCACTTAGCTAGGCTAGCTTTCTAACAAGTTGAGAATATATAAGTCATTAGATACAAGTTTTAGAGATTTATCTTGGTTGAATAGGATGATCATAGATTCTAGAATTGAGTTGTTTTACATTGAATGCTATGAAAGAAATTAAAATTATTCTTGAAAAAGATTAGAAGGGTATATGGGTGAATTACTCCTAAAGAGTCTCAACAAATTAACTTTAGAATAGGTAATTCACCTTAAGTGGAGACCAAGAAGGACCTTGGGTTAAGATTAAAAGACAATGAAGATTACCAAAGGACCTTGGTACAGAGAAATTATGAGAGTTTAAGGCATGGGTAATGATGGAATTTAAGGGGATTTGGTTGAGGGAAAATCCAACTTAAAAGGGCTTGTGAGGTCATTTGCTTGAGAGGATCTTTTGTACACATAGGGCAAGTTAACCACCTAATTGACTTGGCTATATGCAAGGAATAGCCAGAGCAAACTTGTGCTAGATGTACGTGAAGAAAGGTCGGTGCATTTTATATATGTGCATTACTAAAAGGAAGGTTAGAACAAAAAATGGCCTGGCCATATATGCCAAACAACCAATCAAAGCATATGCTTGGCTGTTTGTCCCCTATGGCCAGGTAAATATTAGTTTTTTAATCATATCTTGGTGGGTCCCACTTGATTGATCGAAATTCTCTCAATTTGATCCTCATTACTGGATTCGAATGAGCTTTCAGACTTGTTCAATTAAATTGGGGTGTCTACAGTCCACAGCTAACCCATTTAATAATCGTGTCAAAAATTTAAATTCAGACCCAACACATTTATAGAATATGTAACCTGGCCCAATCCATGTAACCTATTTAATAAATTTCTAATCGTAATTGAAAAAATAATTCGTTTCATTTCCACCATAAAAAATAAAATACTACTACTAAAATTAAAGTGACACAACCATAAACAAATATCTACCAACATAAATTAAGTTTCATTGCCATATGGATTATCTATTGGGAATCAAACACTGTAGGTCTTTAGATTTCAATGAAAACCTTAGATAAAAAATATAACTAGAAATAAATAAATAACTTAGTAAGGAAAGTGTTTTTTCTTTCCCAAATTAAAAGTTTAATTATTAATTATCTGAAAAATATCTTAAAACAACCTCTATATTTTATATTTTATAGTGAAAAATGTATTATGATATTTAAATATCCTAAATAGTTGTAGGTATTTGAGTCTTAAGATATCTCCAATGTTTCATGATTTAAAACGACACATTAATATTGACAGAATAACTAAACGTGTTGAAACGGGTTAAGGGGGTTGACATCCTTAAACTCGACTCATTTAATAACCGTGATATGATCCAAATCCAATTGGGCTTAACCCAAACCCACTAATTTCGTGTTGTTTTCTAATCGTGTTAAGATTGCCACTCCTTGTAAATCTATCATTGCACTCAAAATTGATGAATATTTATACAAACCCCGAAATAACGTAAACAAATTCTCAATTTTGCATATGCTTGGAGATGCATAATACATAAATATTTTTTTTCAAAACTACCCCTTGATGTTGAATTAACTTTTCTAAAGCTTAAAAAGCTTAAGAAGGCAAAATTGATCAAAGTCAAGTGAACCTTCAACGATCGTTCAATTGATCAAAGTCAAAACCCTGTAAAGTGTCTCAATTGTCCCTACAATTTCTATTGTTCAAAACAAAAAAAGATGGTTTGGACATTATATGTCAATAATCCAAACAAAATCTTTTAAAAATCAAATAAAAAGTAAAAAGAAGTAAAAAAATTAATACATAAAACGAGTAACAAATTTGTAACAAGGTTTTTACGAAAGCAAGTGGCAGTACTACACCCAGGGAGGGGGTCTCTTAACAAGATGATTAATTAAACCTAACCTAAAAGAAAGCAAATACAAATCTAAAATTAAAAAGTAACAAAACCTAAACTTAAAAAAGAAGGAAAAACCAATCAACTAGCAAATAAGCAACAAAAGATAACCAACAAATGTTTGGGAAACTCATATCCTTTTAAAAACAATTAAATTATATAAACAGTAGTAATCAAACAACGATCCAAAAATCCAATTCTCCTCACTCTTCACAACATCTCACACAATTTAATGTTTTGAGGATGTTTTTGTTTCTTAGAAATATGAGAAATTGGAGGATTTGATTATTCATTATAATTAATGTCGATGTGTGATTTCTTGAGGTCTAAATTTAGGGGAAGAAAAAGAAGAAGGATGTTTTGGATTATTTTGACTTTATTTCAAGCAGTTTAGGTATTTTCATCATTTTAAAATAAAAAGTTTCCTTTTAGGAAAATTAGAAATAGTCTTATTTTCCTTGCATATTCATGTACTATGAACTTTATAACATTTTTCTTGGTGTTTTAGAATAATTTAGTAACTTTTGTGCATTTTTAAAAGTTAATAAAAATTATAAGTAAAAATTCAAGGATTAGTAACTTTCTATTTAAAATAGGTATTAATTAGTATTTTAATTTCAAATTTAAGCACAATTACACTTAAATGACCCCACAAATGATAAGGTACATAAAATATCCAATTAAATTCATTAATTTCAAGTTCAAAAATCCATTTTCCAATTTGTTATAGGCACACTAGAAAGTACAATAGTGTTTTTTCCCACTATTGGGACCGTAGTGACATAGTCGGGCTTCGGGAATAATTCGGCAATAGAAAACTTCGTAAAAAGTAAGCAAAGAGATCGATAAATTTGAAATAAAAATATTTTTTAAATATAAAACTGTAAAAAGAAATATGTATTTCATATTTTAAATATTAAAATAATATTTAAAATATACTAAAAAAAACAATAATTTGTGAGTTTTCAATTTTGAAAAATCAAAGATTTTTTTCTAAAACTTCATGAAATTTTGAAAAAAATCGACGACATTTAAAATTGTGATTTTATTGTTACTTTTTCATAAAATCGCTGACTTTTGTCACTATGATTGGGACAACATAAAAGACTGATTATACATCACGGTAGGCCTTTAAATGGAACCAAGACCTTAATAATTAATTGACCCACATCTTAACACTTAAATTTCCAATTTAACCCTAATATTAATGTCTTGATCATAATCTAATTAGGTTGATCAGATAGAAAATTTCTAATGAATCAAATACAGAGAGCATTAGTTTGGGTGAAACCGGTGCTTAACACCTTAAAGATTTCACAACAAAACCGGCATACCTGGAATTTCTAACCTAAGCCAACCCTAATCCATATATGGCTTCAACTCATCGTTCCTAGACCATAAAACTAGGTGACAACTCTCAAACTGAATTCCCAAAAAACTTGCATATCCATGTGTAGATGCATTCGAATCAAGATCGAGGCATATTCGATTTGTTATGGTGTTCTGATTTTAGTAAAGGTGGGGCCCTATGAACACCCAAACTTACCAATCGAAAAAAGAAAAAGAAAACTATAGTATGAAGTTCATTATATTCACGTAGCATCATGTTCAAAAGAGATTCAGGGGGAAGATCAACGTCCTCAACCAATGAAAAAAAACTTGAATCCACAAAGAATAAGCTAATAATTCTCTAACAAATTGAAATTTTATAAATTAGTTAGAAAAACCTGCATAGAAAAGACTCTTGACTATCTAATTGACTCTACCTTGTACTCCAAATAAAGTTCTCAAAATAGAAAATTTTCCAAAATAGAAACTTTCTCGAAATAGTAAAATTTCTAATTTTTGACTAAAACTCTTATTGACCTTAGAATACCTAATAATAAAGTTCTAAAACAAGTAAAACTAAAAATGATGTAACAAATATGAAATATAAAAATTTATTGATAAGTGTACTTTTTCGTATTAAAATTTGACCTTCTTATAGATATTGTCGTTAGCTTTTTGAATTGGTATTATAATAATTATTCTGATTCATGATTCAAAAGTTATGATTTTTTGAAGAAAACATTTTTATTTGGACTTCTTTCTTAAGATCTTATCCTACATCAGTCCCTTCCATTTGGTGTATGGTGCTCATACAAATCTCTAACATTGATCACCTTGTCGTCAGGAATATCAATCACATAGGCGTTGTTGTTGATCTTTTTAGAGTATCTCAGAAGGACCATACTTCTTATTATTCAATTTTTTTATTTTATTTTATATATACTAGTTGAGAATTGTTCTTTTTCTAAATTATCAATAAATCTTGTTCTTGGAATACCTTCAGTTGTTTATTTTTGTCTGCATCCCCCTTCAATTTTTGTTGGATATTCTTCAAGTTTCTCTTTGGTATCTTCATGTATTGGTTGAAGATGCCAGTAAGCAAAATGGTAAAGGATTGAGGAGAGTTGATCCCATGACCTAAGTTCAAATCCCGTTGAACCCATGTTCACTAATCCCTTGAACTTTCAAGTATTGCTTGGATTCAATTTGCCATATGTCTTGTTACATTGTACATACTTAAATTTAAAGCAAATTGACTAGGTAAAATGTATGCCTTGGTACAAGACCAGGGCCTAAAAAGTCATTTCTAAGGCTTGAATTACAAAGAATTTAAGGATAAATTCATGATTATTTTCCTAAATTGACGTGATGGGTGCATAGTTCCTATTTATTCAATATTTTCGTATTTATTTTGATCTGGGTCTAATAAAGTTATTTATTTTTAATAGATCAAAAGTACGAAATGTAAACTGGCAGAAATGGAAAAATCGTGAAGGTTCATTACACTCTAGAGCCCAGAATAACGACTCAACCCAAAACTCAAGGCCATTTAGCTCACTCAGGCCACGACACAGTAGAGGGGCTTGACGGTGTAGTTAGGGCGGTGAGTTGCATACAAATCTCGCGCTAACTTGTTAGTTACGTAAAAGGGACCAAAGCTAATTAGGGATAACTTTTTAGAAATTACGGAGACTTGAGATTCGTGACCAACCCTAATTTGGTCTTTATAAATGGAGATAAAAATAAAGCCAAAAGATATCTCTCTTTCCATCTCTTTCTTCTCTTCCCCATTCTTAGTTTAGGTTTAGTTTTAGCTTTAGTTCTTTTCTCTTTAAGCTTTGTAATCAGAAGGAGCTACGACCAATTTCAGAACAAGATCAATAAAAGAAGCATATTATCTTTTCTCTTCT
Organism: Akebia trifoliata; assembly: GCF_017979445.1. Taxonomy (NCBI): domain Eukaryota; kingdom Viridiplantae; phylum Streptophyta; class Magnoliopsida; order Ranunculales; family Lardizabalaceae; genus Akebia; species Akebia trifoliata. Next base: position 5,281,871 of record NC_141381.1, on the reverse strand, counting down.
CCCTCTTTATTTTTTGTTTTAATGTCTTCTTTTATATTACTTGCGATGATCTTTGGCTAGACCTCCGTTAGAGAGATCGAGGAAGTCATGAGCAAGATAATATTTTCTTGTTGATCTATGTGTTTGTTTAATGCTTCAAATATTCATGTGATAACATTTTAATAACTAATCATCAATAGATTTATCGTAGATTATTTTAATTTAGATGATTTAGAATTAGATTAGTTCAAGTATCTCATGCCCTGTTAAGAATGATTTAAGTAGTTGAATGATTTTTGCTTATTTAAGATTAATTACAACTTATGATCTATTACTTGTGCCTTAAAAATGATTAATCTTCTGATCCAACAACATTAGATTATTAGTTGGGTCGAGATAGAATCAAATACAAATAAATAAGATCAGATTGATTGTTCTCAGTGAATTCGACAGATCTTAGCTTTTTTACGCTACGATTTCGTTTCCTACTATTTTTACTATTTTCAAATAGTTTAATCTTCAAACAATTAGGTTTGAATTGGTTACTTTGTTAATTGTTTTTAAGTCAAAGTAGTGGAATTAACATTGCCTCTATGGATCGACCCTTACTGGCTGAGGTTTTATTATTTTGTTATTTGTTATTTTATGTGATAATCTATGACGAACAAATTGGCGCTATTGTCGTGGACAATGGTTTGATTCCAATTTTTGACAAGATTCAATTAGGATTTCAACAAATCCGAATTTGAAATTGTGAAATTTTTTTCCAAAATTTTTATTTTTATTTTCAATTAGTTCATAGCAATCCACAATCGAAATATCCAGTTTTTGTCGAAATTTCATTGTCATGTGATGGACACTTGCCACGACGCGGTGGTCTTCACAGATCTAACTTTGGGTTTTTAATTGCATGATCTCTTTACTTTCTGGAATTTTTATTTTGAAGTTTTACTTTCAGGCATATTCTATTGCTTACAAGAGGTGAATCCAACACGAAGACGATGGCTGAAGTTTTATTTGGCCATTCAAGTCAGATTCCTAACAAGAAGCAGCAATTTTTATTTTTCTTTTAATATTTTTTTTTTTTAAAACAAACTATAGTAGGATTATTTTTATAAATAACTTTTAACAATTAAAATCCATTCGAGAAGGCTCGGAGTGTAATAGTTTTGGGAGAGGACAAAAATAAGATGAAAATGTGTCGGCTCTTCAGGTTCGTATATCGAGTTTTGTGTAGGTGGCTTGAGTCGACTCTACAAGGTTTTACCACTTAGCTAAGTGTCCTTGATATGATGCATCTCATGCATATCATTATGACACATAAACTGTCTCTACCATTCATAATATATATCTATGTCACCACCTATCTGTGAAGGTTATTATTGTTGCATCCAACTTGCTTTTAAGTATATCAGAATCTATGCTCCACCAAGTCAAGTCTGGCATGATCTCTATTGTAGGCACATTATCCTAATTCATGGAGCTAATTAAATAAAATAACTCTTGTTAGAGACATTTTAGGTAAAATAAAAATGGAGATCGTGAGACATGCGTGTGAAGGGTAGAGAGAGTTATAGATATGTAGAGCAAGGAGCTATTTTTATCAAAATATATATATATATATATATATATATAACGGTAGTAAAAGATAAAAAGAGATGATTTAGACTTGGTGATGGCGCCTGAAGAATGACGCATGAAAATCATGCTCAAGTTTAGTGTATGATACCATGAAGAAGAAATAATTAAGTTTATTTAAAATTCTTAGATGATTTTACGTAATCCCATTGAATTTATATTGATTCGAAAGATCCACCAATGCGGAAAGATAATCAATCAATCCAATTATTCAATATACCAAATCGATGCAAATCTAAATCATCAGGATATGTGATGAGATACAATATAACATTGATATGATGCATCTCATGCTCATTATTAAAGTGCATGCATCTCATCTCTACCTGTCATCTTATTCTCTAATACTCTAACATGTCTTTATCTATGACACTTAGCATATATGAATAATGTATGCTGAAATCAGTCCTATTGCTTCCCGAAAGATGAATTCTCCCTTCGACTCAAACTCTATCTTTGAGGACCCTTATAAATATTATGTTAGACAATCCAACCACAAAATGAATTATCTACATCAGATGTTTCGGGAGTTCTTCAATCCAAAATTTTTTCTTATTTTCGTTGCTCGGCATCTTCTTTATACACATCTTCTATTTATTCCCAACATAATAAGGTACTCTCATTCAAGTTCCTGATGGTTCGTTTATCTGACCATAGACTTTGGAATACTTGACAGCTATTCTTACAAAATTTTAATTCATCTTGACATTCATAACCACATGAAAAATTAATTTAAGGTTGCAAAAAATTGAAGGTCCATCGAACAATTATTTTGGACTAGATTTTTATAGAAATAAAAAGTTGTATAAAAACTTGGTCCCAAGGATCTAAAAATATATAGTTGGCCGTGCAAAATAAAATTTTGCAATAAGTGGAGATTTAAGAAAGAGTGAAATTAATTGACCATAACACCCTTGAAAATGACCCAACATGTCAACTTAACCTTTTCAAAAAGCTATTTCTACTTTCCAGTCCAATTAATCAGTTCTTGCAGTGCAGTCATTAACAAGGGGTATTTTGGGCAATGAAATTAACACTTGCCCAGTGAGAGAGAGAGAGAGAGAGAGAGAGAGAGAGAGCGCGCTCACGTGTATTCGGGGTGGGACCTATATTTTTGCATGGAAATAACTTACTGTGAGATGAATTATGAGTGTTTGTTTCTTTGTGAGGATGTTTTTTTTGTGCCCAATTCTCTGAGTGGCCTCAAGTCTCGAATAATGTGAAATTGTCAGATCATGTTTTAAATCTCGTTGAGTCAACCCGAACTGTCGAATTGAATCAATTGTATTTCATGGAGACTCATTATTCAAACTCTTTTGAGTCAATTCTAAATCTTGAACTCAGGTTAAAAATGGGTCAAATTACGTGCTTACAATTATTCGTAGAGTTGTGATAATATGACTCGTCAGGTGGTATATTCAATCGACTCCTTGACATGACAAGTTCGAAAACCCTAGGTTTGTACGTCTAGGGATATACTATTGCATTTTTCCTTAAATCTTGAAAGAGTCGTGTATCTTGAGACGTACAAATCTACGATGCTCAAACTTGTCCACGCTAGGGAGTTGGTTGAGTATGGCACATGATAAGTCATATTATCACGACTCTTATTTGTATATTTATGTGGTTCAATTTTTATAGAAAAAAATACTCTTTATTTTAAAATTCTTAAACCTAATTTTGGAATTTACATATTTATGGACTTAGGTTTATCGAGTTGACTCAACTGGGTAGAATTCAAGGCAAGCCGAGTTTTATAAGTATGGATCTCTCTCTCTCTCTCTCTCTCTCTCTCTCTCTCTCTCTCATGTTTAATAAGGAGACTCACTACAATAATACCTGATGAAGGTGAGGGTGGATGTGGAGAAAGCTAAAATGAAAAGCTGATAGCTTAAAGCCGAAAGAAAGCTGATTGCCGAAAGGAAGAACTTTTCCTCATGTTCTAGCTCTCTCTCTCTCTCTTCCAGTGGTCTCTCTATCCATTACTTGTACTTAAAGTTGAGAAGAGACACCACAAGATCACTAATTAACAACACCCAGAGAGATAGAGAGAAGAAGATTTCTTTTGTTTGATACTTTGATCTTAAGCTGAAATTATAAAAAAGCTGAAACTTTCCCATGTTAGGTAATACCATTTGTTCTACTGTTCCTTCCGAGGACTTTACTTGCTTTGAAAATGGAAGTAACAGTAAAAGAAAGAGAAGGCCTGCAGGAACACCAGGTGACTAAGACTCATATGAGTTTTGTTTTTTTTTTTTTCCTTCTTATTTTTAATTAATTAATTAATTTTTTCTTGATTGGGTTATTGTTTGTTTTTCTTTTGGTTTTATTTTAGATCCTGATGCAGAGGTGGTTTCTTTATCACCCAAGACCTTGTTGGAATCCGATCGATACGTTTGCGAAATATGTAACCAAGGATTTCAAAGAGATCAGAATCTTCAGATGCATAGGAGAAGACACAAGGTTCCATGGAAATTGCTCAAGAGAGAGAGTCCAGAGGTTCGAAAGCGCGTTTTTGTGTGTCCCGAGCCAAGTTGCTTGCACCATGATCCTTGCCACGCCCTCGGTGATCTAGTCGGAATTAAGAAGCATTTTAGAAGGAAACATAGCAATCATAAGCAATGGGTTTGTGAGAAATGTTCGAAAGGTTACGCTGTTCAATCGGATTATAAGGCCCATCTCAAGACCTGTGGCACCAGAGGCCACTCTTGTGATTGTGGCCGAGTTTTTTCAAGGTCTTGCTTCCTCTTTCCAAATTCCAAATTTTCTCTTTCTTTCTCTTTGTTTTTTAAAAGTTAATTTGATTAAGTTTAGCAGGTTTTCTACATTAAATTCTTCTTGGGGTTCTCAAAATTTTAAATTATAAATACCCAAACACAAAATCCAAAGAGGATTTGATCTAATAATCATAATAATATTACATCCAAATAAAGATGTTCTTTGCTCAATTTCATGCTGCACCCTCCCCTTTGAATATTTAGGTTTGCATCAATTAGAATTATTAAAGAATCCTAAGATCTCATAGATTAAATCACTTTCTTCTTTGGTTTTTTGTTGAAGACAGTTCTAGACATCAATCCCCATTGGTTGGTTTTGCCTTGGTTTCAGGTTTGAAGAAAAAACCCAAAATCTCTCTTCCTTTATAGTAATTTTAGAATATTATTTATTTATTTATTTCTCTCACATATCTCCCTAAGAAAACCCTAACCTTGACCAAGTATCAAACTCACAGGTTTCAAAATATTTATATTGCTAATTTGGTTCTTCTTCTTGATACTATTATAAGAAGACTTGATCTCTTCCTTGTCATGTTTCTTTAACCATTCTTTTATTATAGATACAAAGATCTGCCATTTGGACATAATCTATTTTATCTGAATATTCTTTATTTTTTCTTCTTGTTTAATTTCTTAGGGTGGAGAGCTTCATTGAACACCAAGACGCTTGTAATGTGGGACGCATCCGATCCGAATTACAAACACTACAGCCAGCTTGCTTATCTCGAACAGCTTCGAGCCCCAGTCCTTCCAGTGAGACCAATTTCAGTACAACTCCATGGCCAGGTTTAAGGATGGTGAAGCCGATGGAGAACGTCTTCTTAAGTGATCAAAATAATCCTTCTACCACCAATCACAATTACAATCTAGAGCTTCAGCTCTTACCCTCTTCAAATCATCTTTCGAACACCTCCATTTCCCTCAATTCAGATGAAAATCATGCCACTCAATTACAACTATCAATTGGCTCATGTGACCATGGAGAGAAAAATGAATCAAATCGCCATAGCTTGAACAAGGATGATCATCAAAGAAGCCCTAATAGGGATAAGAATGTTATTGAAGATCCTACTATGGTGGCATCAAGGCTGAAAGAACAAGCAAGGGAGCAACTAAGGCTTGCAATGGCAGAAAAGGCCTTAGCTGAAGAGGCAAGGCAACAAGCGAAGAGACAGATCGAATTAGCTGAACAAGAATTCGCTAACGCCAAGAGAATTAGGCAGCAAGCACAAGCCGAACTCGATAAGGCCCAGATTCTCAAAGATCATGCAACCAAGCAAATCAACTCTACCATTCTTCAAATCACTTGTCATTCTTGCAAGAAAATGTTCCAAGGGATGCAATCATCGATGATGCCACCCGACGAGAATTCCCTCGTCATTAGTTACATGTCCTCAGCTATAACCGAAGGTGAAGGAGAGTATGATAATCGAGCTCATCATCAAGCAAACATCTCCAAAACATAGATTTTTATCATTCTCTCTATTTCTATCAATAATCTAGCTTTTATCATACCAACCGTGGGAGTTTGTAAGTATCTTTTGTGATGTTGAATTAAAGAGTGTTGTAACCTGAGATATTGCGTTGTGTTGTTATTTTTTAATTATTTTTCTATGGTAAAAATGATCACTATGAGGTGTAACACATCTTTTAATATTTAATTTCTCTTTCTAAATCATATTGTTCTTCTCTATTTTCTCTCCACATATGTGTGATTTTTAAAACAAATTAAAAGCTCTTGATTCTAGATGAACTTCATGAATATTTGCAGATCTTTTGGTCCATCACATTCATGCATTTACCATCCATGTGATGGTATTGATATGACTTAAAGGAAATCTATTTGCTTGTAGTTCCAGTCACCCTGATAAAGCAAATCTTGGTCTTCGTTTTCCTTGTGACATATCTGTAAGATGGGGAACATGTCAAGTATCCATCCCAGACAATGTTTCTTAGGTTATAAAATGAAAATGAAAAAGTAAAAATAAAAATCTAAAAACATAATATAAGAGAGCTTGTATTGCTACACCAACTTTTGCTAATGCCACCCCAAGTTGTGTGCTAATACTTCAGTGATTTACATATGAATTGGGATGGTGTTAACAGAATTTGCTGTGGCAATAGCATATCTCTAATTTAATCCTAATCTAGTTTTATTTCTTATCTTAGATATGGCCTATTAAGGTACACTTATTTCATCTTTCTAATACTCTATTAGGATTTATTTCTAACAAAATAATTTTCAAGAAAGCGGTATTTCTATGAGAATATTAGACAGTGTTTGATTGCACATAGGGAAATATCAAAAACGAGCTAGCTAGTTTTTAGATTTGGTATGAGACTAATCACATCAAATAATATGTTATATCTTTTTCAAGAAAATTAATTTTCTCAGAGAATCATTTGAAAAATATTTCCTCCCTCTTTTATAAATTAAAATTTTCAAAAACAGCCATTTTCCCATCAATTTTTTTTCTAAAACATTTAAACGGACCATGTGTCTCCTTTATTAATTCTGTACAAAAAAAAAATCCTAGCTCTTCTTCTTTCTAATGTTATTGGGTAACTTGGTGGTGTACAGGAGTACAAGAGAAGAAGACTGCACAGGTTTTGATTTTTAATTGTATTGGATTTTTCTATTTGGATTACTTGAAGATCTTTGAACATGAAAATGACTAGGAGAAATAGCATTAAAAGAGGATGGTGTAACAAATTACCATATTGTCCTTGTCATTGATGTTGAGTTGTTTTCATTTAAATGCTTATTAAGGAAATGCCATGGTTTTCAGTGCCACAGTTCAAAGTCTCTCTCAATTGTGAGTCTCACAGTGTCTCATCTCTATCTCTTCTGCTTCTCAGAATCAGCTGCAGCAGCATCTATATCTTTCCATTTATGTAGGAGACCACACACTGAGTTGAGTTGATGAGTTAAATCTTGTTGTTTGTGGTTGAGATCTCTTTCACAAACTCAACTAAAACTAAAAGTTCCATGAAGTGGATCTAAGAATTGGGTTTCCTTTTCTTTGCTATTTCTTGGACCACTTGCAGTGCTTCCTTTTAATATGATCAGGTCTTGGGAAAGGAAAATTATTTAGTGGACCCTGTTATAGGGACTTCTTTGTAAATTTATGCGGGGTTGCTTAATAGTCCAGTAGCGTTTAAAAAAAAAAAATAAAATCTTAGCAAAATTACTTAAAGGACCCTGGAAGAAAGATTTCTTTCTAATCAATCACTTTTGGGAGTTATCTAAATAGTCCTTTTAGTAAATGCAAATTTTCTAATCCTTCGCTTGAACTCATTCCAGCCATTGTTCAACAGTGAAGTACCGAAAGTACCTTTTTTCTATATAGAGCTCTCTTTGTGATCTGTATTGGCACTCTTCTTCTACCAAGATTATAGAGAAAACACGCATTTGCTCCAAATCTGTCATTTTCCATGATTTGTTTTCCTCTTTGAGTGCAATACGTGGGGAAGTAAGTAATTTTTTCAGTTTTACCCTTTTTATTTTATTAAGATCTAAGTTCTAGCTAGGTCTTATCCTTTTCTAATGTTTTGAAAAGGTATTACAGTGCATATTTGCCATTAGAAACAAAGGACCGAACTTCCGATTGAATTTTCGCAAAAACCCCCAAAATGCAAAACTGAAATTATAGTGTGGAGCTCGACAATTTTTTTAATAGACATCAAACTCAAATTTTTATTTATTTATATAACCTTTTGTTGAGTTTGACAATTGTTTTAATAATTAATGAACTTGACAATTTTAGAATATAATGTATTGTCAAGTTCGACAATTATTTTAATAATTATCGAACATAACAAATTTTTAATATAAAGGTTATCAAGTTCGAAAAATATTTAATAACCATCAAACTCGACAATTTTTGAATATTATGATTTTCCACCTCAACGGTTTTATTTATATTTTTATTATCTAACTTGACTATATTAATATCGAACTCGACAATTAGTTAAATTTTTGTTGAATTGTTTTATTTTTGTTTCACTAGGTTTCATTACAATGTTTGATAAAGTTTATATGTTATTTTGATATTCAATGATCAATTTTCAACTTATGAAGAAGATTAATATCCATGCCATACATTGATGGTGATGGTAATTCTAAATTGGAAACTTTACACCGTAATGATGCCTTTGCACTCTTTAAAAAAAGAGTATCTGACATTATCAGTACACTATACAATCACTACGTGAAAATTGGAAAATTCTATACAAAAAATTGATGGGCCAAGGCCCACGAATTTTAGAAATCGAATTTTGACGGTCTAGGACCGTTGAAATTCTTGATGTTCCCAGATTTGATGGCTTAGAGTTGTCGATTCTCTCTTCCTTCATTAAGTTGATAGATTCGGCCCGTCGAGAAAAAAAATTTGACAATGAAAAATTCAACGCCAATTTAACCTCTTGGTCCATCGAATTTAATGGAATTTGACGGTCCAAAGCCGTCAAATTTGGGCTTTTTTCACATTATGGATGATATAAGTTTGAAGTACTTCATGCACGGAAACAACAAACTTCTGATTAATCTATCGACTAATAAAACAATTTCTACAGTGATTGATTTGTATTGAGCAACAGGAAGCAAGTATATGTATGTGCTAACCCCTCAAGAAGGATTCCATCTCAAGGGTTAGAAATGAAATTGAAAGCCTTGATAGAGATCCAACAATTGGTGCAATTAGTCAACAACCACCATCAGAAAATATGAAATTAGTTGCACCTTTATTAACAAGATTTTGGAAGATAATATTCTTGGAGTAGGAAAAAAACTAAGTGACAGAGAAGTCCTCTATTGAGCATTGAAGATATATGCGATTGCTCACAATTTTGTTATGGCGTTCATTAAGAATGATTTGATACAGATAACTATAAAGTGCAAAGTTGACGGGTGTCCATGGAGGGTAAATGCATCAAGGGTCGTTGTAGATCCAAAGTTCCTGATAAAAATGATGACAAATTCACATACATGTGGTGGATGAATTACAAGTAAGACAGGTCATCCTTACAAAACCAAAAATATAGTCTCAAAGTTGATGATAAACAAATTAAAAGATAATCTCCAATACAGACCATGTGACATGGTATTGTATAGTGTCAGGGATCCACATCATTTGGTGTCTAAAATAGACAAAACAAATTGATCAAAAAGAGGAGTACGAGCAAGAAAATTGAAGAAAGAGACATACACTGGAAGAAGTTTTAGAGGAAATAGCTCTTAGAATAGCCATTCTCTATCGAAGCAAATTATCATTCTCTTAGATAGTGAATGATAGAGATTTTTTTTTTTTTTCTCTTGTGACTAGGGGAATTTTTATAACTTCATTCTTTTTGTAACAAACTCCCCTATAATTCAATAAATAAAGGAGTTTTGTAGAGATTGAGAGAGAACTTTTTTGGTGGAGAAAAACTAAGGGGAAATTTTGTCCAAGTGTATTTCAAACTATTTTAGGGGATTTCATTGGATTTTAGCTCTACTTTGGTGAGTATTTTACCTTTAAATTTTTTTATAAGACCATTCTCTTTGGTGAGTATTTTTTTATATTATTTATTTTTCTTTGTAAATTAATGGATCAAAAGTCACAAAACCATATTTTAGTTTCTTTTCTTCACTGCTTCATAAGATAGGATCATAATCACTTCATCACATTGATACGGTGGATTTGGATCCATCATCCTTGTGATGAGAATAAAAGGAAAAAAAAAAAAAAGAATTCAACTTTTTCTTGATTTTCCTTCTCTTTCTTGAATCCTTTGTGATTTTGGTTGGTTGGAAAAGTAGTACCCCAAAGTTAGGAGTTGAGTCTCCCAACTAGAGAGTTGGAGATTGAGGAAGAAATACCCCATGAACAACCATAGCCTCACTGTTTTGAGGGGAAAAGGGGAGAACAAATAAAGAGAGAACAAAATAGTGTTTTCATTGTCTCCCTTAGTGGTGATTGAGTTCATATGTTCTTTTGCTTCACTATTTTTATTGTACATCTCCTAGTATTATGTGGTTTTTTCTCCATTTTTTTCTAGAATTTTTTTTACTTGCTATTTATGTTTTCTTTGTTTAGTTTGCTTGTTTTTCAAGTTTTCTAGTTATTGTTAATAGTTATTATATTTTTAGTCTATTTTCTTTCTTTTTCTTCTTATTTTTCTTTATTGGCTAAGCATTCTCGTGCATAACCATTTTAGGTCCCACAAATAGTGACTTATAAGAACTTTTTGGTACAAATGACTACCCATTCGCTTCCCTAAGAGAATGATCTTACTTCCTTAGTGACTTCTGCTTGCTTTGGATAGCAAATGATCATTCACTAGGGATAGAGAATGGCCATTCATTTTACTTATTCGTTTTCTTTTGCTTTGTTTTTGACAAATTGCGAATGCCCAGTCGTTATATGCCTACACTAGTTTTTTTTTGCCCTTTTTCTCTACTTTTCTTCTCCTTCTTCTCTGTTGTTTTGTTTTCTTTTGGTTGGATACTAAGTCCAACCTCATATTTTTCTTCCAAAAAATAATATCACATTTTTGGTATCTTTTATTGGTCCACTTAGTTTGCTCTTTTACTTGTGGGGCTTTGGTTTTATCTTACTCAATGTGTTATTGCTCTTTTCTTTTAATAAGGCATTATACTGTCGAATTTTTGTCTCCTGTTCTATTCCTACTTGTACACTTTCACACACTCACTATTGTCACTAGAAATTGATAAGGTTGTACCCAAGCCTCTTCCATACCTTGATAGCTTGTCCTTTCTCGTGCAAAATTTTCTTTTCTTTTGTTGCTATTTTTCTTTTCCTCTTTGTTTTTCCTTTTTGTTGGTGTTTGCTTCCTATGTTTGTTTGTTTGTTTGCTTTTTATTTATTTGTTTGTTTTTTTGTTTTGTACGTGTTCGTCTTATTTATTTGGTGTCTAAAATATACATTCTTTTTTCTTTTTTCCTTTTTTTCTTTTAACTTCACAATTTTCAAAAACAAAAGAAATACATTTTCATTGAAAACTTAATTTCAAAAGCAAAAGATATTCTAAGCCAATCCAAATGGTACAAAGGGAATGCAAGGATTTATGACTGTCTACTAGAATTGATCAATGCAATAGTGAACGAAGATGTGCATCAAGAACCTTCTAATGTTCAACAAGGGTCGGATTTGGATGCACTCAGAGATATCTATTGCAATTTTATATTGGAATAACAATTCACCACTCAGCACAAGCAAGGGATAATGCTTTGACTTCTAAGATCCCAATGGGAGAAGCCACTCGGTTAGCATGAGAAGCACGATTATCAAAGGAAAACGAGGCTTTAAAACCATAATTAGCTTGGTGGAAGGATGCATTTGATAGAATGAATAGTGATAAGGAACAAACCAACATCCTTGAGAAAGACCCCTGAAAATCCCGAGAATCTCTTAGAGATGCAACACTAGCATAGCCACACTCTGAATAATATGGTTGATGTAAAGAATGTCATGCATTCAATGATGAAAGATCTAGTCAGTGACTGAGAAAGGCGAGGATAAGAATCATCGTTGAGTGCTCAGAAGAGAAGTTCTACTTCACCCTTTCCTGGGCAAGTTTGCTGCTCCAATATTCCCACAATATGATGGTTCTACGATGCATGAGAAACACATCTAAAAGTTTGAGATACTTTATTGAGAACATGCAATGGACCCCCTCTTAATGCTCAAACTATTTCCAACTTCCCTTTTTGAGCCTGTTTTCACTTGGTTCTCAAACATTCCCAACAATAATGTGGGGAATTCAATTGAGTTTTGTGATTTTTTCTGGACACTTCTCTTCTATTTTCACAAGATAGTGATTTCTAGTCCTTCGACGATGCAGGCAAGAAATAGGTAAGTCATTGATAGATTATTTTTATAAATTTCAAACATTGATCTGCATGTTGATTGATGATGTATCTGAAAAGAGTATGGTTAGTGTTTTCGTCGGAGGAGTGTTACTTGAGTTTTGAAAAGATTTGATTATTAGTGTAGCTTGAACGATGGCTTACTTACAAGGGGTAGTGGAAGGATTCCAACAATATTATGGACAAAGAGAGTTTCTGCACAGGTAGTTATGGAAAGAGTGTAGACTAGGTAGGAAGGCAGGGGATAAAGATGAAGATATATAGAGGGGTACACTAGAGCACAAGTATACCTATAGAACTAGGAAGGAATTGAATCTCAATATCGAGTGAACTGAAGACAGTTTTTGTCATTTGATGGAACGTAACCTAATTACCCTACTGCCATCAAATATGAAAAATAAATCGAACAAATTGATAGATAAAACTAGGTGATGCAAATTTTGTCACATGTTAGGCCATACAACCAAACATTGATTTCGGCTACTAAGTATGATATATGATCATCTAGTTAATGGTATGCTAGTATAGTAAAATGTCAAACAGGGCAATGATCGGATGGTAGTCCATCATGCCTCAGTTATATGAGAGGAGGAGTGTGAAGAGTGTGAGAAACATGAGTCATCCCTCGTTGTTGAAACCAAAGAAAAAAAAATTGGAAAGACAATTGAGAAGACAGTAAGAGAAAAATAAGAAAGATAGGAAAAATACTAAGGTAAATGAAGATGAGGATGTCATAGAAAACAATAAGCAATAGAAAAAGGAGCAGGTACAATCGGATCAGGTTAAAACAAATAACGAGATCACCTAACAACTTACAAAGTTAAGGTGTATGAAATATACGATAGTTGAGAATGAGAGTTGTTCAACTACCAAAAAGTCACTTTATGACATTGTTGCCCATCTAAAGAAGGTGCCGACAATTGTGACTATTTTCAACATCCATAAGTTCTCCCCAGGGATCCATTTGGCTATAGAAATCGCCTTGGCAGAGGATCTAATAAAGATAAATTAGGTGCATGTGTTATTTTTCAGTAAAATCCTAGCGACTGTTAAACCTAGAGAGAAGCTTTAGTTTACCAAAGTAGGTGAGAATATTTGAGAAATTAGTTTGTTGATAAAAAAAGGTCAGGTTTGTAGTGTGGAAAGTATAGTCAACAAAAAGGGGATGATTTATTTTTCAAACGATGATTTGGTTGTGCAATTTCCCTACAAGAGGCTTCTATACATCCAAGTAGCAATATGTGATGTTCTTGTGAAGCAAGCCATAATCGACATCGAACGTTTCATGAATATTCCTCGATTTTTTATATTGTATGCTCAAAGTTTTGGGAATCTCAGCTAGTAAGATCAAGGTTCACATATTATTCAAGGAGTTGGCAAAATGTTGCAGTAGACCAAATGGACTGTACAACTCCGTGTTGTTTGTAGGGAGTTAGATTCTCTACACACATTTTGTGTTATGGATGCTACGACTTCTTATTATGCTTTACTAGGTTGACCATGGATTCGTAAACATGGTATAATTTCCTCGTTATACTATCAGTGTTGCAAACACGCAGTCAATGGGGCGTAACATATAATATAGATAGTTGAAGATCCCTTCGAGGCGTGGGAAACCAATTACGTCAATTCAAAGTTTTACCTTCCCTCAGGTACTCTTGAGACCCCAATTTAGGCTCGATTGAGGATGAGGAAAGGTGGTTTGCAATAATGGATTCATTACTACCTCTTTCCAAAATAGAGCTTCTTGGAAGAATAATAAGAGGAAGTGTCACCCGTGCCAGTTCAACCGTCGACAAAACGAAAGATTTGATATGGTTGGCTGAAGAAATAAAAACTAAAAGAAGACCCAAGAATAAAAAATAACAATGATTAGAGTTTAGGATTCTATAATTTGTTTTTTTGTAGTTTTCAATAACATTTATTAAAAGACGAAAACAATGTTTTGTATTTGTTAAGTCTGTTACATCTTTTGTAGTTTCTTTTTTCCATAATAATGAAATACTTTCTCTTGTATATTCTTTGTTAGTTCGATTTCATTTTTCAATTTAATGCAAAAAATCTCAAGTGCCTAGAATGGTCTAGTTGAAGCTGAAGGCACACAAAAAATAAATCCTTGTGCCTAGAATTGTTCAATTAAGGCTGAAGGTACACTTTTCATTGTTAAAATGCCCAAAATGGTCGAACAATACCAGAGGCACTCGAAATGTTATTTGTCAAAGAATGATTAAAATCTTGAGGTACCCTTCAATGTTCAAGTGCCCTGAATGGTCCAGCGATCTTGGAGGCATTCCCATCAAATTCATGATACCCAGAATGGTCTAGCGATCTTGGAGGTATTCCCATCAAATTCATGATACCCAGAATGGTCCAACAATGTTTGAGGTATCTTTTTCAAAAAATGTCTATGCAAATTTCTGATAAGTGTTTGTTCTAAGGAATTTAAACTTTGTTTAATATGATTGTAAATAATTTTTTGATATTTTTCAAGTGCTTATATAATTGCTTGTGTACATTGTTTCAATCGTTTTTGTGTTTCCTATAAATTGCATTGCATTTGTTTTTCTCTTTAATACTTGACTATGCCTCTATAACAAATGAACTGAGAACATGACAATGAATTACTTCGTGACTCTTTTATTTGTGAATAAAATTTAGTGCAAACGGAGTTAGTGGAAATAAATGAGTTACCTCTAGCACCTTCATGTTTAGAAGATGAGATTTTCTCTATGATAGAAAGCTTGACTGAGGTAAATTTGGGCAAAGATGGTGAAAATAGAATTACTTACATAGCATCTTTATTAACGCCTTTTGAAGAGTAGAGTTTGGTAACATTGTTGTGAGAATAGGTAGACATATTTGCTTGGAGTTACAACGAGACATCAGGTTTACCAATAGAGATTGTTTCCCATAAGTTGGCTATATATCCAAACTTTTGTCCCATTAAGTAAGTGCATAGAAAATTCAAGCATGAGGTTGAACTACAGATAAGGAAAGCGATAAAGAGGTTCATCAGTACAAAGTTCATCTGGGAAGAACAATATTCCGAATTGTTGGCCAACATTGTATCCATAAAAAAGAAAAATGGGCAGATTCATGTTGGTGTGCACTTTCGGGATTTGAACAAGGCATGTTCGAAAGACGAATTCCAATTGTCAACATGGATATCATGATCGATAACACAGTCAGATATCAGATGTCCAATTTCATAGATGGATATAGTAGATATACTCAAATTAAAATGGCTCTTAAAGATGTGTCCAAGACTTTGTTTATCACTCCGATGGGTATTTATTGTACACGGTAATGCCATTTAGGTTGAAATTGTAGGGGTCACATACCAAAAGACGATGACTAAGATTTTTGAAGATACGATAAACAAAAAGATTGAAGATTATGTCAATGGTATAGTTGTTCATTAAGAGATTCGAAAAGATTATGATTCCACTTTGTGACAAGTTTTATATCGATGTAGAGAGAATTCATTTAAAATGAATCCACTAAAGTGCATTTTTGGTGTTATTGTTGTTAAATTCCTAGGATTTATGATTAAGTACAAGGGCATTGAGGTGGACCTTACAAAACTAAAAGGCATCAAAGAAATGCCAAGACCAGGTATAGTGAAATAGGTTAAGAGTTTTCTCAGGAAGATTTCATATATTCGGCGCTTTATCCCTAATTTTTTCAAAAAAGGGTTGAACCTCCTGTACTAATGTCACTAGTGGTTTGAAAACAATTATTGTTATATCTATCATCTAGAGATAATGCCATAGGTGTACTTATGGCTCAAGAAGATGAAGGCATCGAGAAGTTGATTTGTTACCTAAGAAAAGTGTTACTCCCTACTGAAAAAAAATATTCTCAAGTCGAATGATTATGTCTCGCCTTAGTTTTTGCTATGTAAAAGTTGACACATATCTTCTTGGACATGCCAATTAGTTGATTACTAAGATATACCTTTTACGGAATTTGTTGAGTCGACTGATGTTAACTAGACGTCATGGTAGATGGTCTTTCAAGTTTGTAGAATTTGATATCCAATACAAGACTCGGAAAGCAATCTGAGATTAAATGATTGCCAATATGTTAGTTGAAAATCCAATTTTTGATCAACAAGTTATTTCTAACCAATTAAATGAAGGAAATGTGATTGAGATGTAAGTGCTATTAGAAATCATTGGTAAAGTGATAGAGAAAACAAATGTCTACAATCATACTCTCGAAAAAATGTGTGGGTTTTGTACTTCGATCGATTACCATGATAGAAAGAAGAGCAGCTTGAGGTTAGAACTGTGAATTAATTGTAAGATGCTAGAATGGGTTTAGTTTTAAAGTCGTTGACAGGAGTAGAAGTAACCTTTGCTTATAAATTGGATTTTGATTTTTCAAACAATGTGGTAGAATAATAAGCAACGATACTTGGTTTAGAACTGGCTATAAATGCACAAATTCAAGATTTGGACATAGTAAGAGACACTTTGTCAGTGATATCACAACTCCAATGGTAGTATCATGTAAAAGAAGACTATTTGAATTCACACATCCGAAAAACTATCAGACTTTTAGCCTTCTTTTGCAACGTGACGATGGAACAAGTTCCTCGAAGAAAGAATGCACATGCTGGCTCTCTAGATAAGATTGTAGAAATTTTTTTAGTAACCTCAACAAGTGAGCAGGCTTTTGTTAAGGTACTTCAAAGACGCAGTAGCACTCCTCTTTGAGTCAGAAGATTATTAAGAGTAAAACAATGAATAAGCTTTAGTTACGAGTGAGAATCGAGAAGTGGTTTAGTTTTTCGCTTTGCATGATTATCTAAAAAAGGGGGTCCATATGATAGATAAGGTCGAAACAAGATGTCTAAAGAGGGAAACAATTAACTATGTTATGGCCAAGGGTTGTTATACAAGCAAGGCTTCAATGGAGTGTTTTTATGGTGTATCACTCATGCAAAGGGGAATATAATTATGCGAGAATTGTACGAGAGGACTTGTAGGAAACATCAAAGTGGGGTCTGCTTAGCATTTCAAGTCTTACAAATGGGATATTTTTGGTCGACCATGCATAAAGACTATTGAATGTACATGCAAAGGTGCAAAAGTTTGCTAGATACATTCTGACATATCTCACTTGCATCCTAATGAACTCCATCTCATACATGCTTACTAGCCTTTTCAGATGTGGGATTTGGATCTAATTGACAAGATTTCACCTTTGTTAAGCAAAAAAACCATGCTTGGATTCTCACTGCAATAGAGTATTTCACAGAGTAGATTGAGGTCATTCCATTAAGGAAAGCATCGTCAGAAGCAGTTGCTGAATTCATCATGAATAACATCGTTTTCCATTTCGGTGTGTCTCAAACGATTGTGACTAATCATAAATCTCAATTTAGAGAAAAATAAGAGTCTTATTGCAAAGTTGGAAATCTTTCATGTGCGACCCACTACTTATAACCTTGTCAAGTAATGGACAAGCTGAAGCAACAAACAAGATCCTACTCAAGATATTGCTCAAAATTATGAACGAGAATCAACGAAATTGGCACACAAAGTTAGTAAACAGTCTTTGGGCTTATTGAACGTTAGCTTGAACTACTACAAAGAAAATTCCTTTTTCTCTAATATACAGAGTCAAAGATGTACTCCTAGCAGAGTTGTTGTTAACAACTCCACAAATGTCTAGTGCTTGTGTAGTATATAGCGAAACGATCGATTATGAAAATCTACGAGTATCCGATTTGGATTTGTTGGATTAAAGAAGACAAACATCGTGGTCAATGGATGCGTATAGTGTCAAGACAACCAAGTTTTATAGCAAACATGTTAGAAAAAGGATGTTCAATGAATAAGATCTCGTTCTCAAGGTTGTATACAACATCCGTGTCGACTTTGTGAAAACTACCAAATTTTGAGCCAAATTCTTATGCTTTGGCCAAGGCATTTACATCAGGGTATTATAGGCTTATTCATTGTTCAAGAGAGGAGTTGAGTGAGTCAATAAATGATTAGTGGCTGGACAAGTTTTATTATTAAAATTGTGCAATATTTAGATGAATGAAACCTTCGCGTGCTTTGTGTTCTTGTGCATACTTAGATTTGTACTAATTTTGTGTGTGATAGGATTTTCTTTATGCCGCTATTTTTATTGGCTAATTATGATGTCGATCTCTTTATTTTTTGTTCTTGTTTACCCTATCTTGATCTTCGAAAAAGACAAAAGTTACAATGTCTTTTTGACATAACAAAATTCAACAGAACATCATAAACATAACGACAGGCAAAAAATAAAATTCATTCATTATCTTTGGAAGTTCAGTTACAATTGGGTATAAAGGGAAATAACGCATACAAAGTACAAATAAAAGTGTTTACAAAAGTAGAATTGAACAAGTCGAGATGCCTAGTCTAGTCATATCTATCTATCGATTGTCGATTGGTATCAATTTCTCCTCAAGACCTTCAATATCCTAGTAAAGTATTGCACTCCTTTCTATGCTACCCTTCTCCATCTCGTGAATGTGTTTTTGTTGTTTTGCTACCCTTCCCAATTGTCTCTTTGCTTCTTCCTTTTTCAATACCACTCCTTCCTCTTCGTCATTTAAAATTTTCAAGTCTTCCTTGATTGCATTAGCACACCTATTAATTCTTTCGATTTCCGCCTTCAAACGTTCTATTTCATCACAAAGAGTATTATTTTTCTCTTTAATCTTAACTATCTCTTCATAATGACTATCCAACTCCATGCCCAATTTGATAAAAGCCTTCCCAACCTAGCCAATTCCACCTAGTGTCCTTCATTCCTAACTTGTTCCTCTATGAGGGACTTTAGAGAGGTCTTTAAACTTCTCAACTCCGATTTTTCTCAGTTATTTTCTTCCAAACCTTGAAGAATTTGAGTTTGCATTCGAGAAGAACACTTGCAATACCATAATCTAAACTGAATCTTTCCATATCTTGAATTCTATTTTATTTTGATTCAACATTGGTTATCGAAAGTTGAAGAAGTTGGTAGACCCTCTTGTAAATACCCACAAACTTCAGAATTTGTGCATAGAAGAGGTCTCTTGCATCCATTGGGTCACCTTGAAAATATATTGGGAATATCATGTTCTAAGGGAATATGTGGAAAAATCATTGATATTTTATAATGTCTTAGAAATCCATTACGTATCTCGAAATACAAACCATTACGTTTGTTGTCGATCCTTCATAGAAGAAGTAATCATGTAGGATATCCTCCCTTTTACCCTTTAGTTGCTAAGTTTTCTTGTAGAAAATCATTTTACATTAAAGAATTCCATTAGATTTTCGATCTAAACTAAAATCCTTCAAAAACCACACATAATTAGTTGGTTTCAATTTGTAGATCTTATTTTCAATTAGTAAATTATATGTTAAATGATAGAAATTGAGTAGATCTATGATACTTAATGATTAATTTGGGAATTGGAAGTTTTGTGAAACAAATTGGTGAAATTGGAATAAAAACCAATAAAGAAAAATAGAATTTCTGATTTCTAGTTTGAGACCCGTCGGTGGTGTAGATGCTTGATTTTTCATTTTCAAATATCAACTCTACAAAGGTTTGGAGTAGCTATAATTCATTTTTGTAAAAAGTGTGAATGGCCGCCAAGGATGTATTTTTTAGAAAAATTATTGTTTTGGCGTTTAGTGACTCTTGTATGGATAAAAAACCAATCCACCTAAGATAGAGGTAAGCTACTTGATTAGAAAAATGAGAAGGTGTTAAGCACCCATTTCTCTCCACCAATTGATGGTAACCTCAAAAAGTAACTCGATCATTCTAAAATAAAAATGGTCGCATGTTTAGTGATTTGTACCTTAAGAAGGGATTTATTATTGACTTGGATTATAGGGATCATCTCATTAAATGAGATGATCCTTGTAGAATTTAACCTTGGGAATAACATATATTTGTTTCAAAAAAGTGTTGACTAATGGTTGTGGGTCAATTCTCATGGGTTAAGAAGGACCCGTATACTGATTGCTTCAAAATGAGTTGAATGGTGTAAAATGATTTTCTTTTGAAGGTGGTTACAACCCCCTATATTTTCAATCAAATCAAAGTTCAATCTACCAGAGATAGGGAAAGGGAAGCATCACATCTTAGGGGTCTTTCTAAAAGAAAAATTAAAGAAGTGAGGGGTGAGGTAGAAAATAGAAGTGGAAAGGGAAGAGAGGAGGGATGCAATATTTCTTCTAACCCATCTTAAGGCCTTAACTTGTTCCTTCTTTCCTTCATTCTTCTTCTTCTATACTTACTTGAGTCCTTAGTAGAATTAGGAAAATATGTTTTAAAATGATGTGAGAATGGAGTAAAATAAAGTTGAGAGAAACTTTTTAGTCTTAGACTTAGCACCTTTTTTTAGGAGGTGAAAGGGGGTATTTATAGGGATGAAAAGTTACTTTTGAGGGTAAAATGAGGTGAAAAAATAGAAGAGTAAAGAATTACATGGGATTTAAGGGTGAGAGGTGTGAAATTTAAAGTTGGGATGAGGGTATTTGTAGAATGGGGGTAAATGGATGGTTTTTGTTCCAAATAGTTTGAATCCTCCCCAACCCATTTGGGTTGAGTTTTTGGTGAGGTGAAATAATATGGTGTTTGGTTTAAAGAATGTGATTGAGTATTAGGTAGGATGAGGATGTGTGATGTTTGGTTAAGAGAATGTCTTGTGTAAGGAGTTAGGTGATTAAATTTTGAGAGGGTGAAGGATATGATGATAAGTGTCAAAAAAGTGTAGAGATGGAGTGACTAGATGAGTTGATTGGGAGGAAGAAGTGCAGGGATGGCTTGTGAGAATGGGTTTAAAGAGAATGATGAGGGAAAAGTATAGGTTGTGATGTGAGTTGGTAGTTTTGTTAGAGAAAGGTGATGAGTTAGGTTTATGACATGGAGTGTATGTAATAGTTTTATTGGAAAAAAGTTATGAGTTAGGTAGGGGTAGTATGAATTTTTGGGAGGTGGGTGGTAGTGAGGACAAGTGTCCCATTTGATAATCAAATGTTGATTAGTTGATGTGGATAATGATTTGTAGGTAATAGTTTGTGGATTAAGGTTATAAATATAAGAGTGGGCTTTGATGTGTTAGGCTTAGGATTTTAGGTTGTTGAGATTGGTTAGGGTTTATTTTAGGATGGGGTTTTGAGAATAAATGAGTTTTAGGATTTTGGTGGTATGAAGTTAGGGTTAGACTAAGTTGGGTAAGGTGAGAAATGATTTTTGTGGAATTGAAGATTAATGGGTTTTAAATGGGCTTGGGGTATTTTCAATTCTAAGAGTAGAACAGTAAAGGATGGGGATGGTGGGGGGGCATGTCGAGTCTTATTGTAGGTCTATTAGACCTTTTGGGGTCTTAGGAACCTTTGATTTGATCAAAATGCCACGTTTCAACGATTTGGATTTTCCAAGCTCGTTGGCAAATTTTATTGGAAATATTAATTTTTTTAGGTCTTTTCAAGTGGGATCTCGTTTAAATCGATGTGTCTACAACTTCCCTTTTTCGCAGGAGTTGCATGCAAAGAATAGACTAAATCCCTATTTGTACGGACAAGAAAACTTTGTTAAAATACGATTTAAAAATATCAAATGAATTGATAATTTTTGTAGAAAATGACTACCCAAGCAAAAGTCAGACAGGGTTTTGCTTTGTTGATTTCTCGATCTCGTAGTAGGGAGCTCATTTGAGATCTCAGATTTATGAAAATCTGATGAGTTTTGAAATTTTTGATGTTTTTTATCGTGTTTCATAAGTTGGAATTGAACACATCTTGAAAGGATTTTTTATTTTTTATTTATTTATTTTTAATTGATTATTTTTTTTGACTGATCAGTGTAAGGAGTGTGAATATAGTTTTGATCATGTTATCCGTACTTAGAATACAGATGGGCAACATTTTATTCTGTCCATGCATGAAGAACGAATAACGTTGTTTTTCTTTTATCTGTATTGGTAGTATGGACCAGTTCGACTTCTTTCTTTTTCAAAGTCTGTTATAGATCAGGTTGTGCCCTAGCATCCGGATTTTCACAATTTTTATTCCCTTATTTTTCACCTTGTGCAGATTTTTGCTTCTTTTTGCCTTAAGGATTCTTCCATGGAAGTGCCTCCTATTCTTCTTAACTTGAAAAAGCATGGCATTGTGGATCATTTCTTGCATAATTAGATAAAGGGTATGGATAATGATGATAAGGTTCAATGGGTTTGAACAAGTTGGGTTCCCACTTTCTTTGCTTAAGGTCCCATTGCAATGGGGCTTGTTCAAGGCCATGTTGACGTGTTGGGTTTCTGAACTTAATCTTTTCCGCTTTGGAGAGCACGAAATGACTCCCACCATTGAGAAGTTTGAGATATTATTAGGTATTGAATTGTCGAAAATGGTGGTTGTTCTGCCTTTA
Organism: Akebia trifoliata; assembly: GCF_017979445.1. NCBI lineage: Eukaryota > Viridiplantae > Streptophyta > Magnoliopsida > Ranunculales > Lardizabalaceae > Akebia > Akebia trifoliata. Next base: position 5,259,191 of record NC_141381.1, on the reverse strand, counting down.
CGTGAGGGTTATCGAGGTGAGGCTTTCGACTTCTTAAGGATAAATTGAAAGTTCTTGAAGATTTCAGATGTTAGATCGGTTTTAAAGACAATGTCTAAGTCTTTCTTAATTGAACGTCTTTCAAATCCCTCGAGGCATTGATTCACTTTAATGCCCTCACTTTGATGGTGGTGAGTCAATTCTTATTTTTGGGTGGTGGAGATATCATGGATCTCTATCTCATTCATGTGATGCAACAAGTCTGGGAGGGACTTCGATTGGTACCCATGCTTTTGAGCGAGATGTTTCAATCTCTCACGGCGTGTTTGTCTAGTCATGAATGGATTTTTTGAGTATTCACTCTACTTATCCAGGTAAACTCTAAACTTAGCGTAAATTTATAATTTTGATTTACTAGTTTTCAAAAGTTTAGAATGCTTCCCTTTTTTGTAGCTTTGGTTCATAGATCATATATGGCCTCGAGTGAAACGATCAACCATCCGTTTTGCGTCAATGTTGATCTCATGCTTATGATGTCAAGACGAGCTGTCCCCCTGATCTCGGGTGATAAATAGGAATGGTATGTCTTTGTTTGCAATCTTGATGACAACATAGTGAGATGGGTTGGTGCGTTCCAAACCCAAGGGTTTCTCGTGATTGCATTTGACGGGGCCCATTTTCTTGTCTTGATTGGTCTCCATAGGGTGACTCACTACATACCACTTTGAGTTCTTCGACAATTGGGCTATGATCAAGGTGCATTCATTCTTGAGAATTTTAACGAGTTGGTCGATCCTTTATCTATCGTTCTTCTGAGTCGACTAGTGAAAGAGTGTGGCCAAGTTAAGGTTTTGAGTCAACCCGTCTTCTCAGGATATCTATTCTTGTCGTATTTGCATTAAATTTAAGATCTCATCTCAGGAGTTAATCGGTGTCGGTAGTACCCCGATTACGTCCCAATACTTCATTCTTTTCGATTATCGAGGTCAAGTGAAAATGACCCAAGTTGATCATCGTCGAATTCAGGCTATTTGGCTCAAATTTGAAAAGAGGATGTAGAAAGAGATTGCTCGACTAATATTCGAGCTTACACTTTTAAGATCCAGTGATAATGGTGAAGTGGTTAGGCTTCGAGCTGAAGTTGATTAATTTGAGGAAGAGGCTTACCCAAGGTCCTCATTTTGATGATTTTGTAGCATATTTGATGAGTTGTGGTGCTTCAGATACTGAAAGAGCAATGATTAGTCAAGCTGACCCAGATTCGTGCTTTAGAAGAACACCTTGACTCCTTTTTATTTCTTACCATGATATTTGGTATGTTGTGTATGATGTATTTCTATTTTTTACATTTTCTTGTTATTATTTGAATGCATATAAAACATTGAAAGATTTAATGTAAAGAAGATATATTTTGTATTTACTTGGCTTTAGGTATATATATTGCTTTTGAAAACACAAAGTTTTGTTGAATAAGTCCTAGATTTTTTGTCATTAGCCCAAATAGTTATTTTTTGAAATTTTTTGAAATGTTTTTATTAAATGAGTACGATAAATTTAGAGTTTGCAAATTCTTTGGTTGTGATGGTCTCGGTGTTTTCGCCAAAGGTTATAAGGAATTTTTTCCAATTATGCAAGACCTCCCCTTCTCTAATGGGGCGGATGAGGTGGGAAGGTGGTTCGGAGAAGACCATTACCTCTGGCTAACTGCTATCAAAGTCGGGTATGGTCCTTCCAAAGCTTGGTGGAATGATGACTGATGCCCAGTCGATGCTGATAGGGAATGGTGATTCTTTCTTTTCGCTTACAGTAACTTCTATTTTTGTAGTTTCTCTTGTTATCTTAAATAGACTCTTGTTGGAATCCCCATTGGATAGGACATCAATGACTTCCATAAGGGAGGGTCGGGACTCAACAATAGAGTCTTCTTGAACATGCTTGGGTTTAAGACTTATAATCATCGACTTTCTGGTTGGCTTTGATAGCAGTTGTTCTGATAGGTATTCAGGTTTGACTTGTGATTTCGGAAAGTTGACACTGATGTGAGGAACTTTATCCAAATTCCAGATATTTGGTTCATAATTTTATTTTCTCACTATCCGGAGTTCCCTCTTCTTTTCATACATATCTAATATATCCTTTTTTGTGGGCTTGAATCCTAAATCGAAATAAGGGGTATGTTTATTTGCTATGACTAGCATGGTCATCCCTTTTCCTCTTGGCCCTAATCCTTGTTTAGGTCAGTAACCGACCTTTTTCAGAACTCGTCTGATTATCATATTTGCCTTTGATAATTCTACCTTTGTTTTCTTTTTTTCCCTTTTCGATGAAATTAATGACAGCGAACTGATAAAACTTGGAAGGATCAGGGATACGAATGGTGTTGATTACTCTTGATGGTTCCAGGAAAAAGAAGATAGTCAAACTGGGATTTAGAGCATCAAACAATGAAGCGGAATATGAGGTAATATTACTTGGCCTCAATTCATTGGTAGGGCTGGGGATAATTGAGGCTATAGTCTATAGTGAGTCACAGTTAGTAGTTAACCATGTCAATGAGACGTTTGAAGTACGAGATCCCAATATGCAGTTCTATCTGGAAAAAATCATGTTTGCCATATTTCGAGCTGGAAAAGTCAGAATAGAGCACATACCAAGGACATAAAACAAACATGCAGACGCCCTGGCCTTCATTATCTCAATATTGGTAGGACAAGAAATGAGAAAACTGTCATTAGGCTATCAGAAAAGACTAGCGATAAAATAACCAAAATTGATCAGTGCGATAGTTGTAGTAGGAGATGAAGGGTTAATGAACCCAATTTTCGCCTTCTTATAGTTAGGAGTATTGCCCGATGATTTGAAGAAGGAAAAACGCGTAAAGAACAAGGCAGAAAAATACACTATCCTAGATGGGAAACTATACAGGAAGTCAACAGAAGGGCCATTCTTACGTTGCTTAATGTCAGAAGAGGCAAAAAACATGATGAGCGAGATCCACAAACGTCAGAAGGGGCAAGGTCTTTGGCCCACTAAATACTCTCCCAATGGCATTTTTGGCCATATTTGTAAAATGACACGGTTCTGTACATCAAGCACTGCAATGATTGCCAAAGACACATAAGGATAAATCGACAACTAATAGTACAACTCAATTTCCTCATTATCCTTTGATCGTTTGCGCAATGGGGGATTGATCTAGTAGACCCGTTGTCCAAGGCATCAAATAACTTAATCTTCTTGCTGATGGCGATAGATTACTTTACCAAGTGGGCGAAAAAACCCCTCTATCCAGAATTCGCCAATAAAAGGTTCAAAAGTTCTTATGGGAAAAAATAATCTACTAATTTGGTCTGCCACAAACAATAGTCTCAAACAATTGGGGATAATTTGCAGGAAAGTAGATTAAATATTTTTTCCAGAGAGCATGGCATAATGCAGTTATTCTCCATGCCATAGTATCCGCAGGGCAACAGACAAGTTGAAGCAACGAACAAAGTGCTATGACATACTAAAGAAAAAGTTGAGAGAAGCAAAAGGAATATGGACAGCGGTCTTGCATGGCGTACTGTAGGCCTACAAGGCAACTACTAAACCTCCATAGGGATGTCTCCATTCGCTATGGCCTATGGAATGGAGGCGGTGGTACCAACAGAGAATAGTTTTCTCACAATAAGGCTAGAATAGTGCAGACTAGTAAGAACAACCAGTAGATAATCGCAAAATTGGATTTGTTGGAAAAGAAACGTGAAGCAGCCCTAATAAGATTAGAGAGTTATCATTAGAAACTGCAAAGTTACTTCAATAAGAGAATCTGCCACAGGTAGTTCGAAGAGCAAGACTTGGTGTTCCAAAGAGTATTCCATAATACAAAAGAACAGAATAGTGGGAAGTTGGGTTCTAACAGGGAAGGATCATATAGAGTAGCGAGAGTAGGCTAGAAAATAATGTCTTACTTGGTTACAATAACCGGTCAAGAGCTGCATAAATTGTGTAATACATGTAACCTGAAAAGATATTATCAATAAAGATATCTCTTATGATCGTTAGTAGCCTGCGTGCGGATATAGCACTAAAATTAGATCCCACCTAGATCCGGGCCTACGTGGGTTTGTTCTGCCTTAATCGGTAGAGTAAGAAGCTGGTCAAGGCTCTACTCTGTCATGAGTACAATAACACTAAAAATGGATCCCACCTAGATCCGGGCCTACGTGGATTTTCTCTGCCTTCATTGGCAGAGTAAGAAGCTGGTCGGTGCCCTATTCTGTCTTGAGTAAGAAAGCACAAAGATTGGCTTAGCTGAAGAGTAGATCCTTGAAACCCTCATTTACCTATAATAAATAAAAAAGTGTTGAACAACTGCAGTTTGCCTTAAAAACACTAAAGAATATCCATTTTTGAAAATAGAGACGAGCATTATGCAACTATGCCTTGTAGGTATTAAGCTATACAACATTGAGTTAGAGCTTTCTTGACGGACAATAACTCGAGAGTACCTTCCCAAGTACATAAGGTTGTACCACACAAAATTACTTACAAGAAGGTTCCACCTAAGTAAAAATTACTTAAGGTAGAACCTTAGGGGAAGAGGTAGCAAGACATAAAGCGTGTGCAACTCAAACATTACAAAAAATCAAAAGTTAGTGTTAAAGACTGAATATCAGTTAAACACGTAGCATAGGAGTGCAAGTAAAACATATTAGTAAAGTTTAAGAATAGCAGTATAACACATAGCACATAAGCACAAGTAAAGTATATTGATAAAGTTCAAGAACAACAGTTAGGCGTGAAGCACATAAGCGTAAGTAAAGCATTTTGTTAAAAGTCAAGTTAAGTTTAAAAAGCAGACTAGTAGATTGTGTATACATCTTAAGTAGTATGAAGAAGTAAAGTTTACGTTAAAGGCAGAACAACAGTTGATGTGAAAACAAAATTTGCTCATTAATAACAAGAAAAATTACAAGAGAAATCCCAAAGATGGGATAGTACAAAAAATAGCAACAAAAATGGAATGCAGTTGAAACCAAGAAGTAGATCTTTATTCGGCGGCAGGTGATTGATTGGCAGAAGATGAAATCTCAACAACAAGATTTGGAGGGTAAACTACCTCATCTCAATCAAAGTCGTTAATGGGGACAGAAGGTAGGTTACTGGTATGAGCAGGTGAACCGGTCGTTTTGGCTTAATCCAAATCAATGGTATGCTCAGCTTCCATAAGCTCACCAATGACTTGGTCCAGGATACAACGGGGATTCCCTCATCATCTAGTTAGAAGGATGGGGCTTGCCTATAGTCTATGTAGACACCCCAATTTGCATGAACCCGTTAGGAAAATCCAAATTTCCTCGAATTGATTCCGAGTTAGAGTTAAGCTTCTCAATGGACCCGCATTACCACTTGGCATTATTTATGCATATATGCACACTTATTGCATCTCATATCATTACATGCCCATACATTGTCCCTAATCCACTTTAAACCTATATCCATCACTCATACCCTATCCTAAGTCCATAAATAAAATCCATATCCCAAACCCAAAATCGAGTCCATCCTAAGTCCAAAACCAAGTCCATCCTAAGCCCAAACCCAAGTCTATATCCTAACCCAAATCCAAGCCCAACACCAAGTCCACTCCAAACCCATTCTCTCATACCCCTTCACAAGATGACACATGTTGATATCTCATAAGCCCCCAATACCCAATGCATCATCTAATTGGAGAGTCAACTTCCCATTTGTGAAAACTTAAAAAATACCCTTCTCAAAAAGTTTAGTCAAACCAAAAAGGTTATTTGGTATTTGGTAATAATCTATAAAGGTGAGAAAACTTTCAATCATACCCTCAAAAGGTGAAAATCTTCAAGTACATACATGAAGTTTTCACATTAGTCCATTTCAAAAACATACATCCACCCTTGCTTTATGAGTTATTTACAAATGAATCAAGATCTACTTTTCACTTACCACTTCACCTTTACACATGTCATTCTCCTACTCACCCTCCCAAAAAATACTTTGTTCTCCCATTGGTCCATTTCAAAAAATATCCTTCCACCTTTGTTTTATAAGTTATTTACAAATGAACCAAGGTCTATTTTTTACCTACCACTTCACCTTTACACATGTCACTCCCCTATTCATCCTCCTAAAAGTACTTTTATTCTCTCATCTCTATTTACTAAAAAATCAAATATCAAATAATACTTTTAGGATTTCTTCACAAATGTCATCTTTACCTTCATACAAATAAAAAATCAAAAAAGAAACAACATAAACCTCATGTCCATTTTCTTTATTTTTAGGGTTGGACCACTTTTTCCCCAAAAGTCCTCCAAAAACTTTATAAATACCCTCATTTCTAAGAATAATTCATGCTCTTAAGCCCCTATCTCTCAACCTAAAACTCTATCAAAATTCTTATTCATTTTCTCACCTTCTAAAATTTTAACTCAACCCTCAACCATCTCACTCAACTCCCAAGTCTACTTTTCAAGGTACAAGTTCATCAAGGGACAAGGTGGGGTTTAACATGTAGTCTATCTATTTCAAAGCTTGCATCTTCTTCTTCTAACGTTCTACTTTATTTTCTTTTTAGAAATCTTTTAGGATGTAATGCATACCCTCTCCCATCCCCGGTAGATTGGACTAAGGTTCGATCGAAAGGATAGGGGTTGAAATCCATTTTACCTTAGTTTCATGTATCATATTATACACAATGCACATACTCACTTATGCATGACAATGATGAAGAAATGTGTCACCCTCTTGATAGGGTGAAACACTAAGTTTCTAGTCATTCATACATGCATCAAGGTTATGGCTTCATGGGAACTCCATCATGGAGTATCTCTAAGTGCTCAAACCTACATTCACATTCATAAATTTAATGTGACTATATGGGTCATTCTCTTTCATAGAATGCCTTTAATGTCGCTTTGAAATCAAAAGCCCTTTGAAAAGGGGACATTTCACTCTAATGCAAACACCACCCTTATAATGCATTCTCATACATTTTAATGTTTATTTTCTTAAGTTTTACAAGATAAAATGGCCAAGCAAGATAATAACCTTTGGTGGAGAGGGTGGGGTGCCTAACACCTTCTCCATCCTCTAACCGGACCTCCTTACCTAGATCTTAGGTAGACTTTACCCTTTTTAACACGTGAGAGTTACTAGAATGCCATGAAAAAAATGATTTTAAAAAATTGATTCAGGTGCCCATTCACACCCATTTGCAAAAAAGAATGGTGGCGACTCCAAACAATGTAGCATTGAAGTTCATGGAGAACATTTTATGTCTACAACTTGGCGACTCCATTGGGGAAGAGTGGGTCTAAACCGATTTTACTTGGCCATTTTTTGTTCTTTAAAAAATATCCAACTTTCTTTCTTGTTCTTACATTTGTTTCTAACATGTTTGTTTATTGATTGACTCCATTGTCTTTATTGTTTTCCTTTCTTTGTGGGAGTGCATATAATATTTATTTCTTTACTTGTTTTGATTCAAAGTTGCAAGGGTTGATACATATTTGTAATGCACTTGTGCACATTCGATTTATAGTTCATTGCACAAACCACCTTCTCCTATTTTAAAATCTAACCCCGGATGTCGGTACTCTCAAGCCCCTAAATCGTTCATTTGGGGAGGCGGGGAGGAGAACATCCACCTCAATCACCAACCTAAGAAGTGTACATTCCAATGTGCATAGAGGTTTGAAGATTGAGTAACCTCAAACCACTTATAGCCGTATGCATCAAAATACGATTAGAGGCATATGACACAAATGTCAAGATGTATCAACCCTTGGGTATCTTGTAATCTTTTTTTTTTTTAGCCCTTGAAGGCAAAGTTGTAATGTCCAAAGGGGCAAAGTTGTATAGATTTTAGAATTTTTTTTATTCTCCTTTATTTCTTTACATGTCCCCCTAGGTAAATGAGGAAATCTTTATATATATTTTTTATGCTTTGCATCATAAAAAAAAAAATTGTACCGTAAGCCAAAAAACAGAGGCTATGTGCCTCAAAAATTTATACCGTTTTTAAAGAGCGGACCTGTACAAAAGCTCTTCGGTCCGTTCATTAAAAACGGACCCTAAAAAAAAAAAAATTTGTACTTATTTTGTCCTTTACATCAGTCTTGACAATTTTTCTCTTGGACTTTATTTTTTTTTATTTTTAAGGCTTGAAAATGATTAAATACACCATTTCAATCATTAAACTTATGGCCTACTACTCGCTACTTTGTGTTTGATCCAAACGGAGGTCGCCTACACTCTACCTATCGAAATTGATCCCGACTCAATGTGGCGTACTATAAACCTGTAGACACCCCATTTTTGCACTCGCATGATTAATCAACTCGTCAACCCGATTGCAACAGCTTCCAATTATGGATGTTTATTCCAATGCTTTATTTTGTTACCAGATATGTTTTAGAAATTCGGATGAGGTATCTCGAACTGACAAAACTTAGAAACCACGCTACGCTAGGAAAATATGACCCCAAGAACATAGAAATCATCATCTTGCAGACCAAAAAGAAGCTTCACGATAAAAATCACTAAAAATGACCAAATTACCAAAATACCCCTAACATCAAAACAACCCTAGAGCCTACATTACACTTAGGAAAACCCATTCAAACACATAAAACAACAAATCGAAATCAAATAAATCATTTCGCAAATTTTCACAGAATTTGACAAAATTACGAAAATACCCCTCATAAAATTCACGACCATTTCACACAAAAAATTTCATAAATGACAAAAACCAATATTCCCATTGAATTCCTTATGAAAAACTGATTCCAAAACATCCTGAACCATTGAAAAACGACTTAAAACGTAAAAAATCATCTCCGAGGGCAAAACGGTAATTTTACAACTTTAATAATTAAAAATTTTGAAATTAATAAATAAATCATTATATAACGTAAATTGAAACATTAAAGTCAATCAAGTAAGACTAAAGTCAAGATATTAAAAGTCAACCAAGAAAGACTAAAGTCAAGATATTAAAAGCCAACCAAGAAAGACTAAAGTCAAAATATTAAAGTCAATCTCATAAGACTAAAGTCAAAACCCTAAATCAAAATCCTAATCTAAACTAATCAAGTTAATCTCATGAGACTAAAGTCAAAATCCTAATCTAAACTAATCAAGTCAATCTCATAAGACTAAAAGTCAAAATCCTAAATTAAAACCCTAAAGATTAAGTCCATCTCATGAGACCAAAGTCTAAACCCAAAATGAAACCCTAAAAGAAACCATAATCAAACCCTAATGCTTCTAAGAAACTTTATAAAAAGGAGCCTCCATACCCTAGTTTCGTATCAAAGAAAAAATCCTAGAAAAAGTAGGTGAAGAAGCCTCCACAACTTCCCCAAAATCCTAATTTTGGAGCCCCAACTCCTTACCTAACACCCCTACTTCGATTTTAGCCTAAAAAATACCTAAAAACCTTTCAAAAATACCCCAAAAATTCATAATAAATTAAAAGCATCCAGATTCAAGAAGGATATACCTTACCTCGGAGATCAGAACTCAGATCCGGAGACAGAACAAAGCAAGGAGTATGGTACAAGGAGTAGTTTCACCAGATCTGAGGGAATAGAACCTTTGCGTATCGAAGGTAACATTTTTCTATTTTTTTATCTAGGTTTTAGTCATTAACAATGTAGTCTTACTTGGGATAAGTAGAGACCGACATTAGCCGGACGGGGTTGGTGCCTAACACTTTCCAATCCCGTAACATGATCCCCGGATTCAGATTTTTTGTAATAGATTAGTTTTTTTATCCATTTTAGAGGTAGTTTGGTTCCTAGACCATAATAACTAGGTGGCGACTCCCAAACCTCAAGGGTTAAAAGCGGATCCGCGTACCCCACGGATCGAGGGCGCTTTCAGTGGCGACTCCACTGGGGACTATTGAGGATCAAACTTGAAAAAACCCAAGTATGGGAGCATTGCCAAGATGACATAGTTTTTTTTTATTATTCAGTTCGATTTATTTTATTTATTTTTTCTGTTTATTTATTTTTGTGACTTGATTGTAGATGATTTTGGGTATTGCATTTTTTTTCGATTAATGATCACTTTTTGATGACCCCTAAATAATGAAAGATTCAAATTGACATATGAAAATGATGGAATGATGAAGGTTGGGACAGTAATATTAAAACGTTTTTACAAAACATTCTAATAAGAATTAAGTCTGGGAACCTATTAATAAAACGTAGATCTCATCGAGTAGATTAATTTAGAATCTGAGTTCACTCAATTTCGTTATCGGAAGCCTTAGATATCATCGATGCAAGTTCAATCTGTAAATCTGGAATTATTTCTGAATGAAGGTTGGGACAGCAATGTTAAAACGTTTTTACAGAATATTCTAGTGAGAACTAAGTTTAAGCATCTATTAATAAAATGTAGATCTCATCGAGTAGATTAATTTAGAACCTGAGTTTACTCGATTTCGTTATCGAAAGCCTTAGATATCATCGATGCAAGTTCGGATTGTATTTTCCTAATTCACAGAAAATCCGAATTTATCTAATGTTAGCACAATTAATATTCCTAAGAGTGAGCTCATCTCAATCATTGTCATTCTATCATCAATGTAACATCTATTAAAATCTCGATTTATTTTGGATAACCCAAAAGTGATCATTGATCGGACCTTAAAAATTATAAAAATTATGCCTATTGCAATGTTTGTTTGATTAATTATTATATGCCATGCTCATTAATTGATTTGCCATGATCTTGATAGATATTTTTTGATATGCATGCTTTGATCTTAATCTTGATGTGATGAATTATGTGGGTAATATTCATATGCTGTTCATGTTGTGATGGTTTGATTAGGCCTATGGACCCATTTATTTGAAAAGGCCCCGGACACACCCCACCCTGCTTTTCACACACCACATGCACGTTTACTGTTTTGCCCACTTACACGTCCCATATAGCCAACGTGGCACTAGTGCGTGGCCCGGTCTCTTCGGAGATGCGACGTCATTAATGAAAATCACAACTCTAGTCACGTACCTTAGGGTATATCAAACTGCGGCATCAATACCGTCTGATCAGGTGATTCTGAGAGATATATTAATGCACCCAGGCTGGAGCGACCTGAGCCTTTGACCTATTGTAAGCCACACAGTCACATGTCCCGATTGCCAACGTAGTACTAGTACGTGGTCGATACCCTCGTGGGATGCCAAACCATTTATGAAAGCTACAACTCTTGACTCGTACCCGTATATATAAAAAATAATCTAAGTATATCAATTGCACTTCTTGGTCAAAATCGGTGCCTAAGCGAGATCTTGCCCCGCTGTACCCTACTGTACGAGGGGGATAGACTACGTCTATTCTAGACGAGAGGTATTTAAGTGGGCTCTTGCTCAGCATTGTGCGCCACCTCTCAACTAGAGATCAAACTGGCTGTTTTTGGCTTCAGAGAAGTGAGTTGAGATTTTAGATTATCACCTATACGGTATATCAAACCAAGTCACCACGTATCGAGAAGTATATAGGTGTATTTGGGAAGGGGTGGCCAGATAAAATGCATTGCACGTAGTAAGCTTAGAGTCTAGAAACCTTTCCTGTAGGCCACGACTCAAACTTATCGTGGGTGTTCCCGGGTTGCTCCATTTAATCTAACCAAAAAGTAAGTGGGCGGACCGATCCACACCGTTCAAATTAAATCCGCAATATCGGTCTGACCCAACTGGTAAATTGCACCAATCAATTTGAACCAATTAAACCAGTTGGCCCAATTGACAAATGGATCTAACTGAACAACATCAAATCAGTTAGACCAATTGGTTTTTAAGTTCAAAGATTCAACCTAGCTCATATCGAAAAGATGCAATCAGGAGGTCAAACTAATTAGTCTGACCCAAGGTTCAACCCCAACCAGGGGTAGACCCGTAATTAACTTCTTTCACCCTTGTGGTCTTTATAGACTTATAATGCATTTGAACTTAATGTTTACAACCGGACTTGGGCTAAATCATGTCAAATTTCTTTTTATCATGTTGTTAAGAATCCAACCTTCCGAGTCAATAGTTGATCCTGATTTACTTCTAATTAGGTAATAATTGCTCATCAGCATTCTAAACCAACCGTGCCACTTTGGGTCCGTGAAAAGAGTCGTCTAACTAGAGTACCTTTGTCAAGTCCAAGTAGTCAACACTCTCCACAAGAAGAAACAAGTACAATGGATGAAGCAACACTCCGTCAGATTTTGGACTCCTTTCAAGCGCAGATTATTACTTCTGTCCAGACACAAATTGAGGCCCTAAAGACTGAAAAGAAAAAAGATAAAGTTGTAGAACCTCAGGCCGTGTTTGATCTGGTTGAAGATTTTGAAGATGATCAAGTGTCCTTTGACCCTGTATTAGCTCATCGAATAACTCAGGTAAAAACTGCATTAAAGAATATCAAGGATCCTGACGATCTCGCCCTTGGATTAGGGGCAATGACATTATTTCCTACAGTCCGTCTGCCAGAAAAGTTTACAATGCCAGATGTGGATAAATTTGATGGGACTGGATGCCCTAGGATTCACTTGAAAATATATGTCGGCATCATGCAGTCTCAGGGTCTGAGTGAAGAACAGATGGCCCAATTTTTTTAGAGAACCCGTTCAGGTCCTGCCTTACGCTGGTTAATATCACTAGACTCATCTCGAGTAAGAACATGGCATGAATTGATGAAAGAGTTCTGTAGACACCCCATTTTTGCACTCGCCTGATTAATCAACTCGTCAACCTGATCGCAACGGTTCCCAATGATGGATGTTTATTCCAATGCTTTATTTTGTTATCAGATATGTTTCAGAAATTAGGATGAGGTATCTCGAACTAACAAAACTTAGAAACCACGCTACGCTAGGAAAATACGACCCCAGGAACATAAAAAATCATCATCTTACAGACCAAAAAGAAGCTTCACGATAAAAATCACTAAAAATGATCAAATTATCAAAATACCCCTAACATCAAAACAACCCTAGAGCCTACATTACGCTTAGGAAAATTCATTTAAAACACATAAAACAACAAATCGAAATCAAATAAACCACTTCACCAATTTTCACAAAATTTGACAAAATTACGAAAATACCCCTCATAAAATTCAAGATCATTTGACACAAAAAAATTTCATAAATGACAAAGACCAACATTCCCATTGAATTCCTTATGAAAAATTAATTCCAAAACATCTTGAAACATTGAAAAATGACTTAAAACGTAAAAAATCCTCTGCAAGGGCAAAACGATAATTTTACAATTTTAATAATTAAAATTTTGAAATTAATAAACAAATCATTAAATAATGTAAAGTGAAACATTAAAGTCAATCAAGTAAGACTAAAGTCAATTAAGTAAGACTAAAGTCAAGATATTAAAAGCCAACTAAGAAAGACTAAAGTCAAAGTATTAAAGTCAATCTCATAAGACTAAAGTCAAAATCCTAAATCAAAATCCTAACTTAAACTAATCAAGTCAATCTCATAAGACTAAATTCAAAACTCTAAATCAAAACCCTAATCTAAACTAATCAAGTCAATCTCATAAGACTAAAGTCAAAACCCTAAATTAAAATCCTAAAGACTAAGTACATCTCATAAGACCAAAGTCAAAACCCTAATTAAAACTCTAACAGAAACTCTAATGCTTCTAAAAAACTTTATAAAAAGGAGCCTCCACACCTTATTTTCGTATCAAAGAAAAAACCCTAGGAAAAATAGGTAAAGAAGCCTCCACAACCTCTCCAAAACCCTAATTTTGGAGTCTCAACTCCTTACTTAACACCCCTGCTCTGATTTTAGCCAAAAAAACACTCAAAAACCTCTCAAAAACATCCCAAAAATCCACAATAAATTCGAAGCACCCAGATCCAAGAAGGAGATAACTTACCTCGGAGATCAGAAATCAGATCCGGAGACAGAACAAAGCAAGGAGTACGGTACAAGGAGCAGTTTCACTAGATCTGAGGGAATAGAACCCTTGCGTATCGAAGGTAATATTTTTCTATTTTTTTATCTAGGTTTTGGTCATTAGCAATGTAGTCTTACTTGGGATAAGTAGAGACCAGCATTGGCCGGGCGGGGTTGGTGCCTAACACCTTCCAACCCCGTAACATGATCCCCGGATTCAGATTTTCTGTAGTAGATTAGTTTTTTTATCCATTTTGGAGTCAGTTTGGTTCCTAGACCATAATAACTAGGTGGCGACTCCCAAACCTCAAGGGTCAAAAGTGGATCCGCATTCCCCGCGGATCGAGGGCGCTTTCAGTGGCGACTCTGCTGGGGACTATTGAGGATCAAACTTGAAAAACCCCAAGTATGGGAGCATTGCCAAGATGACCTAGTTTTTTTTTATTATTTAGTTCAATTTATTTTATTTATTTTTCCTATTTATTTATTTTTGTGACTTGATTGTAGATGATTTTGGGTATTGCATTTTTTTTCCAATTAAGGATCACTTTTTTATGACCCCTAAATAATGAAAGATTCAAATTGACATATGCAAATGATGGAATGATGAAGGTTGGGACAGTAATGTTAAAACGTTTTTACAAAATATTCTAGTGAGAATTAAGTCTGGGAACCTGTAATTAAAACGTAGATCTCATCGAGTAGATTAATTTAGAATCTGAGTTCACTCGATTTCGTTATCGGAAGCCTTAGATATCATCGATGCAAGTTCAATCTGTAAATCTGGAATTGTTGCTGAATGAAGGTTGGGACAGCAATGTTAAAACGTTTTTATAGAATCTTCTAGTGAGAATTAAGTCTGGGAACCTATTAATAAAATGTAGATCTCATCAAGTAGATTAATTTAGAATCCGAGTTCACTCAATTTCGTTATCGAAAGCCTTAGATATCATCGATGCAAGTTCAATCTGTAAATCTGGAATTGTTTCTGGATGAAGGTTGGGACAGCAATGTTAAAACGTTTTTACAGAATATTTTAGTGAGAACTAAGTCTGGGAACCTATTAATAAAATGTAGATCTCATCGAGTAGATTAATTTAGAACTTGAGTTCACTCAATTTCGTTATCGGGAGCATTAGATATCATCGATGCAAGTTCGGATTGTATTTTCCTAATTCACAGAAAATCCGAATTTATCAAATGTTGGCACAATTAATGTTCCTAAGAGTGAGCTCATCTCAACCATTGTCATTCTATCATCAATGTAACATCTATTGGAATCTCGATTTATTTTAGATCACCCAAAAGTGATCATTGATTGGACCTTAAAAATTATAAAAATTATGCCTATTGCAATGTTTGTTTGATTAATTATTATATTCCATGCTCATTAATTGATTTGCCATGATCTTGATAGATATTTTTTGATATGCATGCTTTGATCTTAATCTTGATGTGATGAATTATATGGGTAATATTCATATGATATTCATGTTGTGATGGTTTGATTAGGCCTATGGACCCATTTATTTGAAAAGGCCCCGGGCACACCCCACCCTGCTTTGCACACACCACATGCACGTTTACTGTTTTACCCACTTACACGTCCCATATAGCCAACGTGGCACTAGTGCGTGGCCCGGTCTCTTCGGAGATGCGACGTCATTCATGAAAATCACAACTCCAGTCACGTACCTTAGGGTATATCAAACTGGGGCATCAATACCGTCTGATCAGGTGATTCTGAGAGATATATTGATGCACCCAGGCTGGAGCGACCTGAGCCTTTGACCTATTGTAAGCCACACAGTCACATGTCCCGATTGCCAACGTAGTACTAGTACGTGGTCGGTCCCCTCGTGGGATGCCAAACCATTTATGAAAGCTACAACTCTTGACTCGTACCCGTAGGTATAAAAAATAATCTAAGTATATCAATTGCATTTCTTGGTCAAAACCGGTGCCTAAGCGAGATCTTGCCCCGCTGTACCCTACTGTACGAGGGGGATAGACTACGTCTATTCTAGACGAGAGGTATTTAAGTGGGCTCTTGCTCAGCATTGTGCGCCACCTCTCAACTAGAGATCAAACTGGCTGTTTTTGGCTTCAGAGAAGTGAGTTGAGATTTTAGATTATCACCTATACGGTATATCAAACCAAGTCACCACGTATCGAGAAGTATATAGGTGTATTTGGGAAGGGGTGGCCAGATAAAATGCATTGCACGTAGTAAGCTTAGAGTCTAGAAACCTTCCCTGTAGGCCACGACTCGAACTTATCGTGGGTGTTCCTGGGTTGCTCCATTTAATCTACCAAAAGGTAAGTGGGCGGACCGATCCACACCGTTCAAATTAAACCCGCAATATCGGTCCGACCCAACTGGTAAAATGCACCAATTAATTTGAACCAATTAAACCAGTTGGCCCAATTGACAAATGGATCTAACTGAACAACATCAAATCGGTTAGACCAATTGATTTTTAGGTTCAAAGATTCAACCTAGCTCATACCGAAAAGATGCAATCAGGATGTCAAACTAATTAGTTTGACCCTAGGTTCAACCCCAACCAGGGGTAGACCCGTAATTAACTTCTTTCACCCTTGTGGTCTTTATAGACTTATAATGCATTTGGACTTAATGTTTACAACCGGACTTGGGCTAAATCATGTCAAATTTCTTTTTATCATGTGGTTAAGAATCCAACCTTCCGAGTCAATAGTTGATCCTGATTTACTTTAATTAGGTAATAATTGCTCATCGGCGTTCTAAACCAACCGTGCCACTTTGGGTCCGTGAAAAGAGTCGTCTCACCAGAGTACCTTTGTCAAGCCCAAGTAGTCAACACTCTCACAAGAAGAAACAAGTACAATGGATGAAGCAACACTTCGTCAGATTTTGGACTCCTTTCAAGCGCAGATTATTGCTTCTGTCCAGACACAAATTGAAGCCCTGAAGACTGAAAAGAAAAAAGATAAAGTTGTAGAACCTCAGGTCATGTTTGATCTGGTTGACGATTTTGAAGATGATCAAGTGTCCTTTGACCCTGTATTAGCTCATCGAATAACTAAGATAGAAATTGCATTGAAGAATATCAAGGATCCTGACGATCTCGCCCTTGGATTAGGGGCAATGACATTATTTCCTACAATCCGTCTGCCAGAAAAGTTTACAATGCCAGATGTGGATAAATTTGATGGGACTGGATGCCCTAGGACTCACTTGAAAATATATGTCAGCATCATGCAGTCTCAGGGTCTGAGTGAAGAACAGATGGCCCAACTTTTTCAGAGAACCCTTACAAGTCCTGCCTTACGCTGGTTAATGTCACTAGACTCGTCTCGAGTAAGAACATGGCATGAATTGATGAAAGAGTTCATTGGTCGATACTCCTTTAACACGGACATTGAACTCACAAGAAGAGATCTAGAAACAACTAAGCAGAAGCCCGGGGAAACCTTCACAGAATTCATTGCTCGATGGAGAGCTAAAGCCGCTCAGTTATGGGACCGACCTCAAGAAAAAGAGCAAGTTAAGATCATCCTCAGGAATCTTACTCCCAATTATGCCAAGTACTTGATGCCTCAATACTTGCCTACATTTCAATCTCTTCTTGAAGCCGGAAACCAAGTCGAGGATGCCTACTCTTCGGGACTTTTTGGCAACTCGTCTGAGTCAAAACCCAAATATTTCAAACCTAGTACAAATTCCTTGCAAGTGGCCCACACCTCTTTTGCCCTAGCTCCTCAAGCCACTCAATCCTCACAAGCCAAGCCTAGGAGACAATTCTCCAATCTCGGGATGTCCTTTAGTGTTGCCTACCAAAAACTAATGAAAAGGGGACTGTTGACACCGTTACAACTCAAGCTGTTGCCTAACCCTCTCCCTCCAAACTTGGACAATGGGCAATTCTGTGAATTCCATCAAATGCCCGGCCATGTTCTGGATAGGTGCATTACCCTCCGCCATGCTATCCAAGACCTTATCGAATAAGGGAAAGTTACCATACATGCTACTACCGCGCCTAATGTCAAAACTAACCTTTTCCCTACTTTTCAAAATCAACCCCCTCCTACTCTGAATCTAATATCCATGTCCAAACCTGAATCAGTTGACCCAGCTTCTTTTATCCGCTTGATTGGTCTTGATAGTGCATCTTTATCATGCCAGAATGGGCTCATCTGCCCTGAGACAATGACAGAACTGAAAAGCAAGGACAATATGAAAGTAATGGGTTATTCAGCGTCAAACAAGCTTGAATCAGAACATGAAGGTATGGCAAAAGCGGACGAGCCTGAATCATCCCTCATGAAGATATCCAAAGTGGCATAGACCCTAGCGCTGTGTCCTTCCATTCAGAATCATATCCCTATTTTCAATTTTTTTTCCTTAAGTGTCAGTTGCGTCAGTCTCTAAATTCAGTCGGTCAGTTCCATTATGTTAAGATTTATTTTTTAGTCAAGTTGGTAGGTCTATGTCTTTTTATTCCAATAAAGTAAATAATCTTTTGATTATCATGCGTGCAATAATAATGTGAACATAAAATCTAACATGAAGAATGACTCAGAGCTCACTAATTGAACTTGATAAATATTGGAATAGGAGAGTACACTCAAGAAGTGCATATTGGTACTACATTATCCTCAAAAGAACATGAGAAAATGATGAATTCATTTAAGAAGTTTTCGCATGATCTCATGAGTATATGATAAATGCGAACACTATTTTACCTTTTGGATTGCACCAAAATGGATCAGAACTTACTATCAAGAGTGAACATCAAAGCCAAAGATCATCAGGAATGATGTGATTGAAACCGTCGACAAAGATGCCTAGATTTGCAAGAAGGAATCCCTCATAAAGGATAAAGGATTTTCTCGGAGTTATAGAAGAAGTGAACAGTCGAATGCGGAAAACTTAATCATATTTTACAAAAGAAGATTGAAAGCAGTTCATTCTCAAAAGAAGATTGAAAACGGTTTATTCTCAAAAGAAGATCTCGCTCGACAAAGTAATCAAGACATTGAGTTCCGTTCCCAGAACCTTGACCAGATCAAGTAATTTTCACTAAAGTAGGCCTTCTTTGGCCAAACTATTCTCTTATCTTGCCAAGAAAGAAAAACGACCCTCTTTAGCCCCTTGTAGCCTCTAAAAAAATTCAATAGTCTTTCTCTTTCTAAACCATACCAACTAACCTTGGGAGGAAAATCTTGTATGAACTACGTTTTGACCTGATCCAAAAAAAATGATTTGGGGTACGTAGGCAACCTGAGAAGTTACTTCAGGCCCGGTCACAACAGAAAACAAAATATACATTCTCTTAAGGAAAGTGTCATCGAAAGGGAAAAATGTGCAAAAGAAAATAATACCAAAAAAGGGGTATTAGAAGAAGAGAATCAAAAGAATTGAAGGAAAAGAAAAGAAACCCAAACTAGGGGCATTGAAAAAAATAATAATAAAAAAATGATGACAAAAATGCCTAACTAGGGGCATTAGAAAGAAAGAGACTTAAGAGAGTTGTCTAAAAAAGAAAATGTCATACTAGGGGCATTTTGGGAAGTTGAGCCTTATACATTTTCTTTCTAAACCATGTCCTAAGCCCACCTACTAAGTCCTCCTGAATGTTAATTGATTTGGTTAAGGTCTAGAGAATCAAAGGTTGTCAAGTTGAGTATCCAAGATCATCAAAAACAAAAAAGCCCGCTAAGTTGAAAATCCGAAAGGACGACTTAGGCAAAAGTTAGGGCATAACAAAAAAAAATAAGACTGCTAGGTTGAAAACCTTAAAAGACGATCTAGGCAAAAATCAAGGCATCTTCAAAAAAGAAATATAAAACCCGCTAAATTGAAAACCTGAAGAGGCGATCTAGGCAAAAATTAGGGCATCATCAAATCGAAGTAAAGATCCCACCAAGAAAGAAAATTCAGAATAAAAGCTTACACAGAAGTTGGAGAATGTAGAAAATTGTTCAAGACAATGTTGAAGTTGAAGAAACTCAGAAGCCTTTCTTTTGAACATTGCAAGATCTTTAGTAGCGTCTGCTAATGGGAAATGTAGATTCATTGACTACTTTAAAGAGGAAGATCTTATATTTCAATATTTATCAAAGCCCAGCTCAAGCATTTTTCAAAAAGAAATTCGAAAGAGAATGATCATTTCCTTATTGCACATATGATAATCTCAAGAGTCTTGAATTTAAAGGAATGTCAATTCTTTTGTCTTTATTTATTGGAGTCCGTAGTCCTTTTCCATACTTTTCAAATGTAATCCAGCCCATCAGTTTCACAGTCAAGTTTCAGATGTAAGTCAACCTTGAAACTAGGGGCATTTTTGAGACTAACTTCGATTCTGAAATTTGCATTCTTGATCCCATGATCAAAAGGAAAAATCTTATTCAAAAGCTTAAAAGTCCGGCGAAGCCCAATCATAATTATGAATCCAGATGCATGATAAGCCAATAAAAGGTCAATTTCTTAATCGTTGAGTTCGATAATACTGAATCTTTAATTGATCAAGCCCGAGAAGCGTGGCTCCATTGAGTTCGAGTCCGAGAAACAAGACTCCAGCTCCTTTGAATCATAAAATGAGTTAATAGGATTGTTTAAGTTCCTGCGAACCCAAGCCCGAGAAACGTGGCTCCAGCAAGTTCGAGTCCGAGAAACGAGACTCTAACCGTTTTTGAATCATAAAATGAGTTAACAGGATTGTTTAAGTTCCTGCAAACCTTAGCCCGAGAAACGTGGCTCCAGCAAGTTCTAGTCTGACAAGCGAGACTCCAACTGTGAATTAACAGGATTTTTTAAGTTCTTATAAACCTTAGCCAGAGTCCGAGAAACGAGACCCCAGCTTTGTTTGAATCATAGAATGAATTAACGGGATTGTTTAAGTTCCTGTAAACCTCAGTTCGAGTCCGAAAAACGAGACTCCAACCATTTGAAATAGGATTGTTTAAGTTCCTATAAATCTCAGTTCGAGTCCGAGAAACGAGACTCCAATTTTTAACAGGATTTTTAAGTTCTTATCAACCTTAACGCGAGTCCAATAAACGAGACTCAAACTTTTTCTCACTCTAAAAAAAAAAAAGAATTTTGATAGGATTTAATGAAGTTCCTACATCACCTGATTCTGATTGTGTTATGATTATCTCATTTTTTCAAACTTGTCATAATTCAAATATCGTATGATTGATTTCATTGCATATATACATTCCAGTTTGAATCATCATTGTCGACGAGAGAAGATCTCCAGGACCTGACATTTGTTGTTATCGATGAGGGATTAATCTCAATGATCCGATAGATTATTTCGTGAGCATCACACCATTGCACACATGTGCATGTTAGCATAAGTCAAGGAGAATTTTTCAAAATTTGAGCATTTGACATTTTTAGTCCAAGGAGAACTTACCTTCAAGGATCTGGACGCCCTGACGAACCACCAAATCAGGCTGCAAAAATGAACTGTCACTAGCTTTGGCATTTGGATATCGCACTATCTACCGAAATAGATTTGCTATCTAGTTTGCCTCAACCCGCTGTCAAAGAGGGGCATCTGTAGACACCCCATTTTTGCACTCGCCTGATTAATCAACTCGTCAACCTGATCGCAACGGTTCCCAATGATGGATGTTTATTCCAATGCTTTATTTTGTTATCAGATATGTTTCAGAAATTCGGATGAGGTATCTCGAACTGACAAAACTTAGAAACCACGCTACGCTAGGAAAATACGACCCCAAGAACATAGAAATCATCATCTTACAGATCAAAAAGAAGCTTCACGATAAAAATCACTAAAAATGACCAAATTACCAAAATACCCCTAACATCAAAATAACCCTAGAGCCTACATTACGCTTAGGAAAATTCATTTAAAACACATAAAACAACAAATCGAAATCAAATAAATTACTTCGCCAATTTTCAAAAAATTTGACAAAATTACGAAAATACCCCTCATAAAATTCACGACCATTTGACACAAAAAATTTCATAAATGACAAAGACCAACATTCCCATTGAATTCCTTACGAAAAATTGATTCCAAAACATCCTGAAACATTGAAAAATGACTTAAAAAGTAAAAAATCCTGTTCGAGGGCAAAACGGTAATTTTACAACTTTAATAATTAAAATTTTCGAAATTAATAAACAAATCATTAAATAATGTAAAGTGAAACATTAAAGTCAATCAAGTAAGACTAAAGTCAATCTTAAAGTCAATTAAGTAAGACTAAAGTCAAGATATTAAAAGTCAACTAAGAAAGACTAAAGTCAAAGTATGAAAGTCAATCTCATAAGACTAAAGTCAAAATCCTAAATCAAAACCCTAACCTAAACTAATCAAGTCAATCTCATAAGACTAAATTCAAAACTCTAAATCAAAACCCTAATCTAAACTAATCAAGTCAATCTCATAAGACTAAAGTCAAAACCCTAAATTAAAACCTAAAGACTAAGTACATCTCATAAAACCAAAGTCAAAACCCTAATTAAAACTCTAAAAGAAACCTTAATCAAACCCTAATGCTTCTAAAAAATATTATAAAAAGGAGACTCCACACCTTATTTTCGTATCAAAGAAAAAACCCTAGGAAAAGTAGGTAAAGAAGCCTCCATAACCTCTCCAAAACCCTAATTTTGGAGCCTCAACTCCTTACCTAACACCTCTGCTCTGATTTTAGCCTAAAAAATACCCAAAAACCTCTCAAAAACATCCCAAAAATCCATAACAAATTCGAAGCACCCAGATCCAAGAAGGAGATAACTTACCTCGGAGATCAGAAATCAGATCCGGAGACAGAACAAAGCAAAGAGTACGGTACAAGGAGCAGTTTCACTAGATCTGAGGGAATAGAACCTTTGCGTATCGAAGGTAACATTTTTCTATTTTTTTATCTAGGTTTTGGTCATTAGCAATGTAGTCTTACTTGGGATAAGTAGAGACCGGCATTGACCGGGCGGGGTTGGTGCCTAACACCTTCCAACTCCGTAACATGATCCCCGGATTCAGATTTTCTGTAGTAGATTAGTTTTTTTATCCATTTTAGAGTCAGTTTGGTTCCTAGACCATAATAACTAGATGGCGACTCCGAAACCTCAAGGGTCAAAAGTGGATCCGCGTTCCCCGCGGATCGAGGGTACTTTCAAGTTCATTGGTCGATACTCCTTTAACACGGACATTGAACTCACAAGAAGAGATCTAGAAACAACTAAGCAGAAGCCCGGAGAAACCTTCACAGAATTCATTGTTCGATGGAGAGCTAAAGCCCCTCAGTTATGGGATCGACCTCAAGAAAAAGAGCAAGTTAAGATCATCCTCAGGAATCTTACTCCCAATTATGCCAAGTACTTGATGCCTCAATACTTGCCTACATTTCAATCTATTCTTGAAGCCGGAAACCAAGTCGAGGATGCCTACTCTTCGGGACTTTTTGGCAACTCGTCTGAGTCAAAACCCAAACATTTCAAACCCAGTACAAATTCCTTGCAAGTGACCCATACTTCTTTTGCCTTAGCTCCTCAAGCCACTCAATCCTCACAAGCCAAGCCTAGGAGACAATTCTCCAATCTCGGGATGTCCCTTAGTGTTGCCTACCAAAAACTAATGAAAAGGGGACTGTTGACACCGTTACAACCCAAGTTGTTGCCTAACACTTTCCCTCCAAACTTGGACAATGGGCAATTCTGTGAATTCCATCAAATGCCCGGCCATGTTTTAGATAGGTGCATTACCCTCCGCCATGCTATCCAAGACCTTATCGAACAAGGGAAAGTTACCATACATGCTACTACCGCACCTAATGTCAAAACTAACCCTTTGCCTACTTTTCAAAATCAGCCCCCTCCTACTCTGAATCTAATATCCATGTCCAAACCTGAATCAGTTGACCTAGCTTCTTTTATCCACTTGATTGGTCTTGATAGTGCATCTTTATCATACTAGAATGGGCTCATCTGTCCTAAGACAATAACAGAACTGAAAAGCAAGGACAATATGAAAGTAATGGGTTATTCAGCATCAAACAAGCTTGAATCAGAACATGAAAGTATGGCAAAAGCGGACGAGCCTGAATCATCCCTCATGAAGATATCCAAAGTGGCATAGACCCTAACGCTGTGTCCTTCCATTCAGAATTATATCTCTATTTTCAAATTTTTTTTTCCTTAAGTGTCAGTTGCGTCAGTCTCTAAATTCGGTCGGTCAGTTCCATTATGTTAAGATTTATTTTTTAGTCAAGTTGGTAGGTCTATGTCTTTTTATTCCAATAAAGTAAATAACCTTTTGATTATCATGCGTACAATAATAATGTGAACATAAAATCTAACATGAAGAATG
Source organism: Akebia trifoliata (assembly GCF_017979445.1). NCBI lineage: Eukaryota > Viridiplantae > Streptophyta > Magnoliopsida > Ranunculales > Lardizabalaceae > Akebia > Akebia trifoliata. Next base: position 5,234,921 of record NC_141381.1, on the reverse strand, counting down.
ACTCAGAGCTCACTAATTGAACTTGATAAATATTGGAATAGGAGAGTACACTCAAGAAGTGCATATTGGTACTACATTATCCTCAAAAGAACATGAGAAAATGATGAATTCATTTAAGAAATTCAGCAATATTTTCGCATGATCTCATGAGGATATGGTAAATGCGAACACTATTTTACCTTTCGGATTGCACCAAAATGGATTAGAACTTACTGTCAAGAGTGAACATCAAAGCCAAATATCATCAGGAATGATGTAATTGAAACCGTCGACAAAGATGCTAAGATTTGTAAGAAGGAATCCCTCATAAAGGATAAAGGATTTTCTCGGAGTTATAGAAGAAGTGAACAGTCGAATGCGAAAAACTGAATCATATTTTACAAAAGAAGATTGAAAGCAGTTCATTCTCAAAAGAAGATTGAAAGCGATTTATTCTCAAAAGAAGATCTCGCTCAACAAAGTAATCAAGACATTGAGTTCCCAAAACCTTGACCAGATCAAGTAACTTTCACTAAAGGAGGCCTTCTTTGGCCAAACTATTCTCTTATCTTGCCAAGAAAGAAAAATGACCCTCTTTAGCCCCTTGCAGTCTCTAAAAAAATTCAATAGTCTTTCTCTTTCCAAACCATACCAACTAACCTTGGGAGGGAAATCTTGTATGAACTACGTTTTGACCTGATCCCAAAAAAAAAAATGATTTGGGGTACGTAGGCAACCTGAGAAATTACTTCAAGCCCGGTCACAACAAAAAATAAAATATACATTCTCTTAAGGAAAGTGCCATCGAAAGGGAAAACCCCCTGTTGAAATGTGCAAAAGAAAATAATACTAAAAAAGGGGTATTAGAAGAAGAGAATCAAAAGAATTGAAGGAAAAGAAAAGAAACCCAAACTAGGGGCATTGAAAAGAAAAAAGAATAAAAAAATGATGACAAAAATGCCTAACTAGGGGCATTAGAAAGAAAGAGACTTAAGAGAGTTGTCTAAAAAAGAGAATGTCATACTAGGGGCATTTTGGGAAGTTGAGCCTTATACATTTTCTTTCTAAACCATGTCCTAAGCCCACCTACTAAGTCCTCCTGAATGTTAATTGATTTGGTTAAGGTCCAGAGAACCAAAGGTTGTCAAGTTGAGTATCTAAGATCATCAAAAACAAAGAAGCCCGCTAAGTTGAAAATCCGAAAGGACGACTTAGGCAAAAGTTAGGGTATAACAAAAAAAAAACGAGACTGTTAGGTTGAAAACCTGAAAAGACGATCTAGGCAAAAATCAAGGCATCTTAAAAAAAAAGAAAAACAAAGCCCGCTAGATTGAAAACCTGAAGAGGAGATCTAGGCAAAAATTATGGCATCATCAAATCGAAGGAAAGATCCCACCAAGAAGAAAATTCAGAATAAAAGCTTACACAGAAGTTGGAGAATGTAGAAAATTGTTCAAGACAATGTTGAAGTTGAAGAAACTCAAAAGCCTTTCTTTTGAACATTGCAAGATCTTTAGTAGCGTCTGCTAATGGGAAATGTAGATTCATTGACCACTTTAAAGAGGAAGATCTTATATTTCAATATTTATCAAAGCCCAGCTCAAGCATTTTTCAAAAAGAAATTCGAAAGAGAATGATCATTTCCTTATTGCACATATGATAATCTCAAGAGTCTTGAATTTAAAGGAATGTCAATTCTTTTGTCTTTCATTTATTGGAGTCCGTAGTCCATTTTCCATACTTTTCAAATGTAATCCAGTCCATGAGTTTCACAGTCAAGTTTCAGATGTAAGTCAACCTTGAAACTAGGGGCATTTTTGAGACTAACTTCGATTCTGAAATTTGCATTCTTGATGCCATGATCAAAAGGAAAAATCTTATTCAAAAGCTTAAAAGTCCGGCGAAGCCCAATCATAATTATGAATCCAGATGCATGATAAGCCAATAAAAGGTCAATTTCTTAATCGTTGAGTTCGATAATACTGAATCTTTAATTGATCAAAGCCCGAGAAGCGTGGCTCTATTGAGTTCGAGTCCGGGAAACAAGACTCCAGCTCCTTTGAATCATAAAATGAGTTAATAAGATTGTTTAAGTTCCTGCGAACCCAAGCCCGAGAAACGTGGCTCCAGCAAGTTCGAGTCCGAGAAACGAAACTCTAACCATTTTTTAATCATAAAATGAGTTAACAGGATTGTTTAAGTTCCTGCAAACCTTAGCCCGAGAAACGTGACTCCAGCAAGTTCGAGTCCGACAAACGAGACTCCAACTGTGAATTAACAGGATTTTTTAAGTTCCTATAAACCTTAGTCAAAGTCCGAGAAACGAGACCCCAGTTTTGTTTGAATCATAGAATGAATTAATGGGATTGTTTAAGTTCCTGTAAACCTCAGTTCGAGTCCGAAAAACGAGACTCCAACCATTTGAAATAGGATTGTTTAAGTTCCTATAAACCTCAGTTCGAGTCCGAGAAACGAGACTCCAATTTTTAACAGGATTTTTAAGTTCTTATCAACCTTAACGCGAGTCCGATAAACGAGACTCAAACTTTTTCTTACTCTAAAAAAAAAAAAAAAATTTTGATAGGATTTAATGAAGTTCCTACATCACCTGATTCTGATTGTGTTATGATTATCTCATTTTTTCAAACTTGTCATAATTCAAATATCATATGATTGATTTCATTGCATATATACATTCCAGTTTGAATCATCATTGTCGGTGAGAGAAGATTTCCAGGACCTGACATTTGTTGTTATCGAGGAGGGATTAATCTCAATGATCCGATAGATTATTTCGTGAGCATCACACCATTGCACACACGTGCATGTTAGCATAAGTCAAGGAGAATTTTTCAAAATTCGAGGATTTGAAATTTTTAGTCCAGGGAGAACTTACCTTCAAGGATGTGGACGCCCTGACGAACCACCAAATCAGGCTGCAAAAATGAACTGTCACTAGCTTTGACATTCGGATATCGCACTATCTACCGAAATAGATTTGCTATCTAGTTTGCTTCAACCCTCTGTCAAAGAGGGGCATCTGTAGACATCCCATTTTTGCACTCGCCTGATTAATCAACTCGTCAATCCGATCGCAACGATTCCCAATGATGGATGTTTATTCCAATGCTTTATTTTGTTACTAGATATGTTTTAGAAATTCAGATGAGGTATCTCGAACTGACAAAACTTAGAAACCACGCTACGCTAGGAAAATACGACCCTAGGAACATAGAAATCATCATCTTGCAGACCAAAAAGAAGCTTCACGATAAAAATCACTAAAAATGATCAAATTACCAAAATACCCCTAACATCAAAACAACCCTAGAGCCTACATTACGCTTAGGAAAACCCATTCAAACACATAAAACAACAAATTGAAACCAAATAAATCATTTCGCTAATTTTCACAGAATTTGACAAAATTATGAAAATACCCCTCATAAAATTCACGACCATTTCACACAAAAAATTTCATAAATAACAAAAACCAACATTCCCATTGAATTCCTTATGAAAAACTGATTCCAAAACATCCTGGACCATTGAAAAACGACTTAAAAAGGAAAAAAATCCTCTCCGCGGGCAAAATGGTAATTTTACAACTTTAATAATTAAAAATTTTGAAATTAATAAATAAATCATTATATAATGTAAATTGAAACATTAAAGTCAATCAAGTAAGACTAAAGTCAAGATATTAAAAGTCAACCAAGAAAGACTAAAGTCAAGATATTAAAAGCCAACCAAGAAAGACATAAGTCAAAATATTAAAAGCCAACCAAGAAAGATTAAAGTCAAAATATTAAAGTCAATCTCATAAGACTAAAGTTAAAATCCTAAATCAAAACCCTAATTTAAACTAATCAAGTCAATCTCATGAGACTAAAGTCAAAATCCTAATCTAAACTAATCAAGTCAATCTCATAAGACTAAAAGTCAAAATCCTAAATTAAAACCCTAAAGATTAAGTCCATCTCATGAGACCAAAGTCTAAACCTAAATGAAACCCTAAAAGAAACCCTAATCAAACCCTAATGCTTCTAAGAAACATTATAAAAAGGAGCCTCCATACCCTATTTTCGTATCAAAGAAAAAACCCTAGAAAAAGTAAGTAAAAAAGCCTCCACAACCTCCCCAAAACCCTAATTTTGGAGCCCCAACTCCTTACCTAACACCCCTACTTCCATTTTAGCCTAAAAAACACCTAAAAACCTTTCAAAAACACCCCAAAAATCCATAATAAATTAAAAGCATCTAGATTCAAGAAGGATATACCTTGCCTCGGAGATCAGAAATCAGATCCGAAGACAGAACAAAGCAAGGAGTACGGTACAAGGAGCAGTTTCACTAGATCTGAGGGAATAGAACCTTTGCGTATCGAAGGTAACATTTTTCTATTTTTTTATCTAGGTTTTGGTCATTAGCAATGTAGTCTTACTTGGGATAAGTAGAGACCGACATTGGCCGGGCGGGGTTGGTGCCTAACACCTTCAAACCCCGTAACATGATCCCCGGATTTAGATTTTCTATAATAGATTAGTTTTTTTTATCCATTTTAGAGTCAGTTTGGTTCCTAGACCATAATAACTAGGTGGCGACTCCCAAACCTCAAGGGTTAAAAGCGGATCCGCGTACCCCACGAATCGAGGGCGCTTTCAAAACCTTGCCATCATCCATCATCGAGGATTAACTTAAATCGGGTCTACAACCCATAACCACTCCGAATCGGGTCCATGACTCGTATCCACACCAAAATGGGTTCACGACCCATATCCATTTCCAAATGGGTCCACGACCCATACCCACTTCAAATTGGGTCTACGACCCATATCCACTTTCAAATGGGTCCACGACCCATACTCACTTCCAAATGGGTCCACAACCCATATCCGTGTCAAATGGGTTCACGACCCATATCCACTTTCAAATGGGTCCACGACCCATACCCACTTCCAAATGGGTTCACGACCTATCGACCCATATCCACTTCAAATGAGTCTACGACCTATATCCACTTTCAAATGGGTCCACGACCCATACTCCCTTTCAAATGGGTCCACAACCCATATCCGCTTCAAATGGATTCACGACCCATATTCATTTCCAAATGAATCCATGACCCATACCGACTTTCAAATGGGTCTATGACCCATACCCACTTTCAAATAGGTCTACGACCCATCGACCCATATCCGTTTCAAATGGGTTTACGACCCATATCCACTTCCAAATTGGTCAACGATCCATACCCACTTCCAAATGGGTCCAGGACCCATATCCGCTTCAAATGGGTCTACGACCTATATCCACTTCCAAATAGTTCTACGACCCATATCCGTTTGAAATGGATTTACGACCCATATCCACTTTCAAATGGGTCCATGACCCATACCTACTTCAAACTGGGTTTACGACCCATATCCATTTCCAAATGGGTCAATGACCATACCGACTTCCAAATCGGTCCACGACCCATACCCACTTTCGAATGGGTCTACAACCCATATCCACTTCAAATGGGTCCATGACCCATAATGGATTTTCGACCCATATTCACTTCCAAAATGAGTCCATGACCTATATCCACTTTCAGATGGGTTCACGACCCATATCCATTTCGAGTCAGATCCACAACCCGTACCCAACCTGAACAATATCTATCATTTAATCTCAACCATGTCCATAATCTATGTGTGAACCATCAAGATCAACAATTGGTCGATCAATTCAAATAAATCCAATCATTTTCCAACAAACTAGATTTGAAAAAAAAAATAATTAAGAAATTTTAAAGCACCAATTACAATTCTTGATCAAAGTCAGTGCCTAAGAACGATCTTACCCTGTTGATACAAGAGCGATAGACTATATCTATTTAAAGAAATAAAGTGATTTAAGAGTGTCATTGTGCTCCACCTTTTCCTTGGGGATTTGACTGGCCGATCTTGACTTCAGAGAATTGAATTAAGAGGCTAACAAAATGATTTTTTTTCGACTCAATCTTTCTACAGTAATCCGTCTTTACAAAATATTTTTCTTAACTGATAAACCTCTAGCCTCGTGCTGACAAATCTTTGGCATCGTGCTGACAAACCTTCGGTTCCGTGCCGATAAACCTCTAGCTCTATGCTGACAAACCTCTGGCTCCGTGCTGATGAACCTTTGGCTCCGTACCGATAAACCTCCAGTTCCGTGCTGACAAACCTCCGACTTCATGTCAATGACCCTCTAGTCCCGTGCTAACAAACCTCTGGCTAAGTGCTAATGAACCCCTGACTCCACGCTGATAAACTTCTAGTCCTGTGCTTATAAACCCCCAGCTCCGTGCTAATGAACCTTTGACTCCATGCCGATAAACCTCCAGCTCTGTGCTGACAAACCTCCGGCTCCGTGCTGATGAACCTTCAGCTCCGTACCGATAAACCTCCGGCTTCGTGCTGACAAATCTTTGGTTTCATGTTGACAAACCTTCGATTCCGTGCCGATAAACCTCTAGTTCCGTGTTGACAAACCTCCAGCTCCGTGCTGATGAATTTTCTACTCCGTGCCGGTAAACCTCTAGCTCCGTGCTGATGAACCTTCGACTCCGTGCCAATAAACCTCCAGCTCCATGCTGATAAACCTCCGGATCCATATCGATAAACCTTCAGCTCCGTGCCGACGAATCTCTAGCTCCATGTTGACGAACCTTCGGCTCGTGCCAATAAACCTCCAGTTCCGTGCTGATAAACCTCTAGCTTCGTGCTAACAAACCTCCGACTCTGTGCTGACAAACCTCCGGCTCCGTGCTGACAGATCTTTGACTTCGTGTTGACAAATGTTCAGCTTCGTGAGGACGAATCCCAATTCCGTGCTGACAAAAAATCCAACCTCAACCAAATTCAGGATTTTCTTAATACAACTTTACCAATTAATCCAATCTGACCTAATAAATCATCATGTATCTTCATTATGTAAATGATATATTAGCGCCTAACTTCTTATCCACAGATGGCCAAACAACCCAAAAAGAAATACTTACCACCTGACAATCCTCCATATTTTCTACGCTCGCAACCAATCATGAGCACTTTAGAGAAACCTCAACAGACAGTGACAGAAGTAATAACAGATCTCACTTCAAAGCTAGATATAATGGTGAAGGCATTGGAAAAACACGATAAGATTCTAGATCTTCTAATGACAAATCCAAGCATCATTCAAGTTATACAACATCAGGCATCAGTTCGAATCAGGCCATATAAGAACAACCACAACAACTACCACCAGCGTAGAATACCTTATCACACATGGCTCCCGCCAATCAGGGGCTCCCAATTCACATCCATTGTAATTCATAACGACCTGAGGTCATTCAAGAGGAAGAATGTGAATTCAGAACGACTGAAGTAAGGAGTACCACAGAAGAGAAACTTGCCAACAAGCTCGAGACAGTCGAGGAGGAGATTAGAAAGATGAAAGGCAAGGACTCCAATGCACCATTACCACCAAAGTTCAAGTGTCCTGATTTCGAGAAGTATAACAGCATCGGATGCCCTCTGTCACACTTGAAGCTTTATTATGGATCCATGTGCCAATTTGGGAATGACAACAGGTTGTTGGTTCAACTTTTCCAAAGGAGTTAACAGGGGCGGCTCTTTTATGATTTTTGCAATTGGATCACTTTCGAATCAAGAACTGGCAGGATCTGACTACGATTTTCTCAGAAGAGTATAAATTCAATACAGATATGGGATTTGACAGGAATGACATGGCCAAGCTGACTCGGAAGCCAAAGGAAAGTGTGAAAAAATATGCTCAAAGGTGGCAGGAATCGACCTCCAAAGGGAAGTCGCCAATGACGGAACAAGAAATGAATTCCATATTTATCTCAACGTTGGGCCACTCATTCTACACACATTTAGTAGGTCATACAACTGCAAGCTTCTCATCATTGGTCCAAGTGGCTGATCGGGTGGAAGATGATATCCGATCAGGTCTAATTTATGACTTGTCCAATCTAGGAGCACCAACAGGGGGGTTCACCCAACGGAAACCAGTGGTTGTGAACAAGAAGAATGATGAAGCCCAAGTTAACAATATACAACCTGTTCGACCTATTTTCATCCCTACAGCCACAATAAACCAAAGGCCACCAGCTCCCCAGGTCCCGTTCATAGTTAATCCACCTCAAGTAACACCTATTCTGCAGGCCTTCCAATTTGGACAAAATCCAATATTTGGTCAGAACCCACAGTTTGTCCAAACTCATCAAACCGAGCAGCGTAGACCCAACAAAATCCCACTCGTCTTCCTATGACTCTATCAAAACTACTCCTAGCACTACTCAGGGGAGAATATCTCACCAAAAGGCAGTCAAACCCTGAGGCCATTAAGGGACTAAGGTACAACGTTAATCAATTCTACGAGTTTCACATGGGGACACCAGGGCATGCCACCGACCAATGTTGGCAACTTAAGCACCAAGTTCAGAATCTAATCGATAGGAAAATGATCATCTTGGATGGTCTGGCAACTCAAGCACCTGTAGAATATCAATTAGAATCTATTACCAATGCATAATAGGGGAGGTAGTGGGCCAACAGTCAATGCCATAGAGAGGGATAAACTGAGCTTCAACCCTTCAGTTTTGATAGCACCAATTGGCTCTAAGGTTAGAGTCAATCTGAGGAAAGAACCAACATCATCAAGCATCAATGCATTACTACCAGATACAACCAACCAATCATCATCCCAACTTCCAATCAATTTGGCCAATCTCACCATTCACTCCAACTCCCAAACCTAAAATCCTTCATGACCACCTCTTATCATACCTTACACATTACCAACTTTAAGCTCTTCCTCTCGGCCACCTCTCATTATACCTTGTACCATACCAACTCTAGGCCCTCCTTCTTGACCACCTCTTATCATATGCTGTATTGCACCGACCCCTCAAACTTCAAGCTTCTCCTCCCGACTACACCTCCTCCTATCTTATACCAATCCACAAACCCCAAATATCACTACACCAATCGTCAAACCCAATCCACCACCTCTAGTCCTTCATCTAAAATCAGACCCTCAACCCATGACCATCATGTCTTCCAAACCATTTTCGTACCGCTCAAATCAAATCGTCCCATGGAGTTATGAGACGATGATTGTGACATCCGCAAGGGTTGAGAAATCGAAAGAGGCCTTGGTAACGGACATTGGTCATATGACTAGATCGAAAAGATGTTACAAAATATCGAAAAAGGAACAGAAGAAACAGAACGAGGAGGAAAAAAAAAGAAAGAAAAGAGAAAAGGAAAGCTTATAGAAGATGAACAAATACCATCAAAGGAATCAGAAAAGAAGAAAGGCCGAGTAACCGACAAAGAAGCATCGGACCTTCTCAAACTCATTCGGAAGAGTGAGTACAACATAGTAGAGCAGTTGAACAAGATGCCAGCTCAGATCAGCATTTTCGACCTCCTACTAAATTCAGAGCAACATCGACAAGCACTACTTAAGGTTCTTAGTGGTGCACATGTGCCTGAAATCACCTCACTAGAAGAATTGGAGAAAATGGTCGGACAGATCATAACCCCCAATCCTATTACATTTATAAAGGACAAATTCATCAATGGAAGGCGTGGTCACATTGAACCATTACATATTAGGGTAATGTGCAAAGGTATGATGGTAGCGAGGGTACTGATCGACAATGGTTCGACTCTAAATGTTTGTCCTTTACAAACGTTACATAAGCTAAACGCGGATATGTCTCACATCAGACCGACCAGGAGAACTGTCAGAGCTTTTAATAGTAGGAAGACTGAGTCGTTAGGGGAACTGGATCTCTCAGTCACCATTGGATCATGCACGTTCGAAGTGACATTTGAAATTCTGGACATACCCTCAGCATTCAACCTCCTTCTAGGAAGACCTTGGATCCATATCGTAGGGACAGTCCCTTCTTCTTTGCACCAACGAGTCAAATTCATCATGGGACAGAGGGTGATATCGGTTCTAGTAGAAAATCTCATACCAGTCGATCTATCACCGGATGTACCATATATTGACGTAGAAATGACTGAGAAAAATGAGGGGTACCATTCCTTTCAGTTCACATCTGTCAATCATATCAAAAGGGGAAGGAGAAAACAAGGACAGCGTTGTCAGAAACAAATCTGATGATCGAACGAGTAATGAAGAAGGCGGGATATCGTCCGAAACAAGCTTTAGGACCTAAAGAAAAAGGCAAGGCCACTTTGATCAGCATGCAAAAACATACTCCCTACTTTGGTCTTGGATTCAAGCTTGTGAGGAAGGACATCTCTGATATGAATGATAAAAAGAAGGAGCTTTGACTTGTACGAAGATAGAATAGAGAGCCTAATATGTGAAACTTGGGAAAAGTATCACACATCAGTGTCAACTTCCCACAATCACAAAAAAGACCAGATGATCTGTCAGAGCCATTGTCAACAAACTATATAGTAGGACCAAGTATTGTAAGTATCGAGCCCGTTCAATTGCAAGAAGACTTATTCGTTGAGTCCCCAAATTCCTTTACAGATGGCATGGACATCTTGTTTGGAGGGGATTCCGAATGAAGTCAAAAGGAAGAAGAAAAAGAGCCCGCTAAGGCGGAAGTCGTAATGTGTGAAGAAGAAAAATCACTTTTTCCCTTTCAAATCGATTGGGGATCTGTCGTAATTCCACCCACCCTACAAGTACCCGGACTTGATGACAGTCATCTGGAAGTGATGGTCATATCTGAACCATCAAGGGAGCCATTCTCCCGACTTATCTGCCCTACAGAAGAAGGGCAAGTCTTCAAGAATTGAGAGGAATAACTAATAACTTACGAGACCGCCATGGGGTCCAGAATCCCTACGGCCTCAAAAAAAATGTCACTAGCAGAATCTCATGTGCCCGATGACCATAATAAGCCTCGTCCTAGGAGAAAAAATATTTTGGGGGCTCACCTTAGTTGCTAATGAATTTGCATGATTTTTCTTTATCTTCTTTCAGGAACATAGACAATCCACAAAATCTAAAAAAATAAAAAATCTTTCAAAATCTAAAAAAATAAAAAATCTTTCAAAATCCAAAAAAATAAAAAATCTTTCAAAATCCAAAAAAATAAAAAATATTTCAAAATTCAAAAAAATCAAAAAATCAAATATTTTTCAAAATTCAAAAAAATAAAAAATCTTCAAAATACTTAAGGTTTTCAATGAATTTCCTCAGTTGAATGAGCCTTATAACAGAATAGAGCATGAAAGAGATGAATACGACTTGACCTCGAGCTTGACTTTGATTTCATGGGGATCAAAGAAGAGTTAGAGGAAGAGGTTAAATATCCTCCAAAAAGAAATCAAAGAACTCATGGAACGTCACGAGAAAGGTGTTCAGCCAAATATAGAGGATACAAACTCAGTGAACCTAAGCACCGAAGATGACCTACGAATCGTTAAGATCGGGCCCTATTGACGATTGAACAGAAAGAAGAAATGACAAGGTTCTTACAGCAGTACCAAGATGTCTTCGCATGGTCCTACCAAGACATGCCCGGGTTAGACACAGATCTAGTCGTCCACAAGTTACCTATCAAATCAGGAAGCAAGCCAGTCAAGCAGAAATTACGAAGGTTGAAACCAGAGTGGACACTTAAAATTAAGGACGAAGTAATGAAACAGTTCCAAATAGGGTTTTTCACAGTATCCACCAACCCTGAGTGGCTTGTAAATGTCGTCCCTGTACCAAAGAAAGACGGAAAGGTACGCATGTGTGTAGACTACTGAGATCTGAACAGAGCCAGTCCTAAAGATGACTTTCCATTGCCATACATCGACACTCTGGTTGATAATACAGCTGGACACGGTATGTTCTCCTTCATAGATGGCTTTTCGGGTTATAATCAGATAAAAATGGCAGAAGAGGACCAAGAGAAGATTGCGTTCATCACACCTTGGGGCACCTTTTACTACAAGGTTATGTCATTTGGTCTCAAGAATGCTGGGACAACTTACTAACAAGCCATGACTGCCTTATTTCATGACATGATCCATAAGGAGATAGAAGTATACGTGGACGACATGACAGCTAAATTAAACCCCGACGAGGATCTTTTGGTAAACTTGAAAAACTGTTTGATCGATTAAAAAAGTATAGTTTAAGGCTTAATCCGACAAAGTGTGTATTTGGGGCCACGTCAGGAAAGCTGTCGGGGTTCATTGTTAGTAGAAGAGACATCGAAATCGATCCAGCTAAAACGAAGTACATCATAAATATGGAGCCACCCAAGTCAGAAAAAGAGATTAGGGGATTCTTAGGGAGAATTCAGTACATTAGTCGGTTCATCACACAATTAACTCCAATCTGTGAGTCAGTATTCAAACTACTGAAGAAGAATGAGCCGAAATAATGGAATGAAGACTGTTAAGAAGCTTTCAACAAGATTAAGAGATACTTGCTTAATCCACCAGTCTTAATTCCACCTACACCAGGTCGACCTCTACTGATGTATCTTTCCGTGCAAGAAAACTCCATGGGCTGCGTACTGGGACAACATGATGAAACTAGCCAAAAAGAACAAGCCATCTATTACCTTAGCAAGAAGTTTACAAGTTAGGAGACGAACTATTCAACCCTCGAAAAGACGTGTTGTGCCCTTGTCTAGGCATCACAACGGTTACGCCACTACTTGCTCAGTTACTCGACTATGCTTATTGCTTGGATGGACCCCTTGAAGTATTTCTTCGAGAAGTCGACACTAACGGGACGCACCGCAAAATGACAGCTACTATTATCTGAGTTCGACATCACCTATGTCACTCAAAAAGTCATCAAAAGACAAGCCATTGCTGACCACTTAGCGGAACACCCTCTGTCCGATTATGAGCCACTAAAGACAAATTTTCCTGATGAAGCCATTTTATTTGCTGAAGTCAAGAGCGATGATGAAGAATCTAATTGGAAAATGTACTTCGACGGAGTAGTAAATCAAAAGGAAAACGGAATTGGAACAGTCCTGGTCAAGCCAGACGGGACTCATATACCTATTGCGGTCAGACTAAGGTTCCAATGTTAGAATAACGAAGTCGAGTACGAAGCATGCATTGTGGGGTTGAAAGCAGCGATCGACCTCGAAGTGGATGAAATAGATGTATTCGGAGAATCAAGTCTGGTAGTCTACTAGACAACGGGAGAATGGAAGACTAGAGAGTAGAGATTAGTTCCGTATCATGAGTATCTCGAGGATCTAAGCTCAAACTTCGTCCAAATCTCATTCACTTATATGCCGAGGGCTAAGAACTAGTTTGCAGACGCATTGGCTATTCTAGCCTCAATGATCAGCATTTCTGAAGATACCATAGTTGACCCTCTTGAGATTGGTATTCAAGACGAGCCAACATATTGCTTACTTATGGAGATCGAAGAACCTGAGGAAAAACTATGGTACGCAGACATCAAGGCATTCTTAGAGGATCAAACTTTTTCACCCAATGCTACAACAACTGATTGAAAGATTATTCAGAGATTGGCAGGACAATTCTTCTTGAGTAGTGGAGTCTTATGTAATAAATTGCATCACGAGGTCCTCCTCAGGTATGTAACACAAACAAAAGCTCAACGCTTAATCGAGACCGTGCATGGAGGAATCTGTGGACCTCATATGAATGGACATATGCTCGCAAAGAAGATTATGAGAATAAGTTACTACTGGATGACTATGGAGAGTGACGGGTACCAACATGTTCGGAAGTGTCATTTGTGTCAAATCTATGCCAACAAGATCAATGTGCCATCTTCAGAATTGCACAATATGACTTCCCCCTGGTTTTTCTCACTATGGGGTATGGATGTCATCGGGCAGATTAATCCTCAAGCTTCCAATGGGCATCGCTTCATCTTAGTCGCCATCAACTATTTTATAAAATGGGTAGAAGCATCATCTTACGCTAATGTTACAAGAGGCAATGTCTTGAAGTTTTTGAAGAACAACATCATATGTCGGTACGGCCTCCCAAGCAGGATAGTGACCGATAATGCCAAAAATCTTAAGAACAAAGATATGTCTAAGATGTACAAGGACTTTTAGATCACCCATCACAACTCAGTTATTTACAGACCAAAGATGAATGGAGCAGTTGAAGCTACTAACAAAAACATCAAGAAAATCATCGAGAAAATGGTCGTTACTTACAAGGATTGGTACGAAATGTTACCCTTCGCCCTACATGCTTATCGAACGTTAATCCGAACTACGACTGGGCAACATCTTATTCACTGGTCTACGGAATGGAAGCAGTCTTGCTGTTGAGGTCGAGTTCCCTCCCTTTGGATATTAAAAGAAGTTGAATTGGATGAGGCAGAATGGGTTCGAGCCCGATTCGACCAGTTAAACTTAATAGAGGAGAAACGACTTTCAGCAATCTGTCATGGGCAAACTTATCAACGGAGAATAGCACGAGCTTATAACAAGAAGGTTCGACGTAGAGAGTTCTAATAAGGGGACCTAGTTTTGAAGAAGATTCTACCAATACAAGGTACTGTCTGGAGGAGCGCTGATTCTCACAGAGATGGACAGGGAAGTCTTTCCGCAACCGATCAATGCTGACACCGTTAAAAAATATTACGCCTAAAGTCATCATTTGAAATGAAGAGAGGCCATCTTTCTACTACCTGAACAACTATCTACCCTTAGTTAACCCTTTTTGAGCCATCACATTCATTTCTTAATCCAGGACTAGGACAAGTCACCGTTATCAAGGAAATCCAATATAAAAAAAATAAAATAAAAAGCAATCAAAAGTCAAAATAAAAATACCAAAATATACTCCTGGCCCGCATGAGGATAAACTGTGAACGGCTAAAAGTACAAAAAAAATCAAAAAGTCAAAAATCTCGAATGTCTGATCTCAAGCTCGACCCAAATCTCCTACCTAAATAAGTTCGTATGACGATGGGAGGAGACATAGATCATATTTTTGAAACAAAAACATACAAACCCCGTATCCAATCTACCCCTCAATAAATCGAGACTCAGCCTTCATTACATCTTTTCACAACCTAGCCTAAGCCTACATTTCATCCTATTTAAAGTTCTCTCAGATCAGGGAATGGTTCAAGGCAACTCAATCACGGTGGAAGCACGTCATAAAAAATATTGTCAGGGTATAGTTGATTTTGCTACTTAATTGGGATTTCAAGCCATCAAAGTTGTTGGAAAACCGAAGAGGAGAAGTCAGGTCAAATATTTGAAAAAAAAGAGCGACTTGAAGTGTAGAGTCATTGATCTTGAAGCTCAACTTGAGTCACCGTACAATGAAAATCGTCAGAAGAACTCGAGAGGGGAGTCCAGATCTATTACTCAAGAAAGAGCGCCACTAGAAGAGTAGAGTGTTCGATCTAGTAGCTCAACTTGAGTCACCAAGCCACAAGGGGCATAGAGAAACCAAGAAGGTATTCAAAGTAAAAAATCTATAAAGTAAGTATAGACTGAAAGGGCATAGTGAAAACCTACAAGGGCACCATGAGTAAAAAAATCAGTCTATGCCAAGATCAAAACCACCGGCATAATGAAAACCCAAAAAGGGCGTCAATGCGCAAAAATGTGGAATTCGGGTCTGGTGAAAATCGTAACTGGCTCCAGGGGCAAAAATGAAAAAAAATAACAAAAAATAATAATAAATAAATAACTTCTAGCCCGCAAGAGTATAAACTGTGAACGGTAAAAAATTTCGAAATACTCAATGTTCCAACCGATACAGCGAAGATAACTCAGTCTCGGGGATGACTCTAAAGAGGTTAAGGATTAGTTGACACTTCTATCCTCGACATTTGGCAAAGACACCATGATCGTTGACATTTAGAGTCATCAAATACTAGTCTGTCACATATTATTCGACGAAAGCAATCTTTTTAAACCTAAAACAAAAAAAATGCATAGTTTTAATTATTATTTTTAGCCTATGACGAAGAATCTAGGACTTTCCTCAAAACTTAGAGTTTTCAAAAGTAATAGATATATCTGAGGCCACTACGTAAAAAACCTATTTTTTCATTTCATTTATTTCAAATAATATTACACAGCTCTTCTTGAAAGTAAACTACAAAAGGGGACAACGGAGGAAGAACTATTGAAACATTTTCATACAAAGCATAATAGGCATCAAGTCTATCCTCTGAGGCTTTGATTTGAGCAGCTTGGTCAATAATGATTCTTTCCGCACCGAGGCAAGACGACTTATCGAATACTCAAATATCAAGTCGTTATGCATTTTCAAAGCAAGTCTCTCTCAAGAACGGTCACGCTACGCTAAGCCTCTCAAGACGATCCCATAACTTCCATGAAGGGGAAATTAAGTTCGAAATTCAAAATCAATAAGGAAAAAGAAAAAATATCTCAAAATTGCATTGCATAGTTTAAAACGCAATCGTTTTTCAAAACTCATCAAAAATCAATCCAAGATTTCAAATGAGCTCCATGCCACAAAGTCAATGGTTTCAAAAAGGTTTACCCTGTGCTTGGATAGCCACATTCTACAAAAAAATATATATATCTTTAATCCATCCGATGTTTTTAATCATCATGCAATAAATTATTTCGGATTCGTACAAATAAAGGGTCTAATTTATTCTTTGCAAATAATTCTTGCAAAGAGGGGCAGCTGTAGATACCCCAATTTGCACGAACCCGTTAGGAAAATCTAAATTTCAGCGAATTGATTTCGAGTTAGATTTAAGCCTCTCAATGGACCTGCATTGCCACTTGGCATCATTATTCATGCATACATGCATACTTATTGCATCTTATATCATTGCATGCACATACCTTGTCCCTAATCCACTTTAAACCCATATCCATCACTCATACCCTATCCCAAGTCCATAAACAAAGTCCATATCCCAAACCCAAAACCAAGTCCATCCTAAGCCCAAACCCAAGTCCATATCCTAACCCAAACCAAAGCCTAACACCAAGTCCACTCCATACCCATTCTCTTATACCCTTCACAAGATGACACATGTTGATATCTCATAAGCTCCCAATACCCAATGTATCATCTAATTGGAGAGTCAACTTCCCATTTGTGAAAACACAATAATACCCTTCTCAAAAAGTTTAGTCAAACCAAAAAAGTTATTTGGTCTTTGGTAATAATCCATAGAGGTGAGAAAACTTTCAATCATACTCTCAAAAGGTGAGAATCTTCAAGTACATACATGGAGTTCTTCCATTAGTCCATTTCAAAAACATACATCCACCTTTACTTTATGAGTTATTTACAAATGAACCAAGATCTATTTTTCACCTACCGCTACACCTTTACACATGTCATTCTCCTACTCACCCTCCTAAAAAGTACTTTGTTCTCCTATTGGTCCATTTCAAAAAATATCCTTCCATCATTGCTTTATAAGTTATTTACAAATGAACCAAGGTCTATTTTTTATCTATCACTCCACCTTTACACATGTCACTCCCCTATTTATCCTCCCAAAATTATTTTTATTCTCTCATCTCTATTTATCAAAAAATCAAAGATCAAATAATACTTTTAGGGTTTCTTCACAAATGTCATCTTTACCCTTATACAAATGAAAAATCCAAAAGGAAACAACCTAAACCTCATGTTCATTTTCTTTATTTTTAGGGTTGAACCACTTTTTTCTCAAAAGTCCTCTAAAAACTCTATAAATACCCTCATTTTCTAAGAACAATTCATACTCTCAAGCCCCCATCTCTCAACCTAAAATTTTATCAAAATTCCTACTCATTCTCTCACCTTCTAAAACTTCAACTCAACCCTCAACCATCTCAGCCAACTCCCAAGTCTACTTTTCAAGGTTCAAGTTCATTAAGGGACAAGGTGGGGTTTAACATGTAGTCTATCTATTTCAAAGCTTGCATCTTCTTCTTCTAACCCTCTATTTTATTTTCTTTTTAGAAATCTTTTAGGATATAATGCATACCCTCTCCCATCCCCAGTAGATTGGACTAAGGTTAGATCGAAAAGATGGGGGTTGAAGCCCCTTTTACCTTAGTTTCATGCATCATATTGTACACAATGCACACACTCACCTGTGTATGAAAATGATAAAGAAATGTGTCACCCTCTTGATGGGGTGAAGCACTAAGTTTCTAGTCATTCATACATGCATCAAGGTTATGACTTCATGGGAACTCCATCATGGAGTCTCTCTAAGAGTTTAAACCTACATTCACATTCATAAATTTAATGTGACTACATGGGTCATTCTCTTTCATAGAATGCTCTTAATGTCACTTTGAAATCAAAAACCCTTCGAAAAGGGGACATTTTACTCTAATGCACACACCACCCTCATCATGCATTCTCATGCATTTTAATGTTTGTTTTCTTAAGTTTTACAAGATAAAATGGCCAAGCAAGGTAATCACCTTTGGTGGAGAGGGTGGGGTGCCTAACACTTTTTCCATCTTCTAATCGGACCTCCGTACCTAGATCTTAGGTAGACCTTGCCCTTTCTAATACATGAGAGTCACTACAATGCTATGACAAAAATTGCTATGACAAAAATGATTTTCAAAAAATTGATTCAGGTGCCCATTCACACCCATTTCCAAAAAAGAATGTCTTCTTTATTCTCCTCCTCCTAATATTGAAGTCGGATAGCCTCAAAGCTTTCGTGATAAGTCTTAGAAAAAACTCTTTGCAAACCAAGAGTATTGGGCCTGTAGATACCCTAGCAGTCTCTTGGTCTCAACCTCATCTTCTTTGATCTAAGCTGCCCTAATCATTTCAATACCAGCTCTAAACGAGTCTAGCTCAAGTTCTTATCGTTGCACCTTCTCTTGGAAATGCGCTAGTTTTGCTTCTTTCATCTGTTCTCTCTCCTTATAACTGGTCAATTCCAATTGAAGAACATCGTGGAGATCTGCCAACTTCTTATTGGTGGCTTCCAAGTCTAAGTTAGCCTTGGAAAATTGGGCCAAGTTAGCATACATTTCCTTTCTAGCCTCCTAAGAAAATTAGCTAGAGGAAGCCAACTTAACCTGGAATAAATTGATTTTTTCTTCATACAACCTAATCAGAGTAGTCGTCTGATCTTCAACCTCATGCCATTTCAGGAAGGCCAAAGTTCCATAGACGTTGGTCTGTAAGAAGAGTAAAGTAGTTAAGTGAGTAAAATATGAAAAGTAAAAAGCAAAATGGGAAGAGTAGATAATTACCTAATAAAGGCCATAGACAAACCATCCAAAGCCTAGGTCAGCATTGGCACGAACTGCAACATCCCAATCCTTGGGAGAAATGGTGTGGGAGAGTAAAGATGCAGCAATGATAGGGTTCCTCATCCCGTAGCTCTTTTTGAAAAATGTAAATGGGGTCAAAAATTGCTATTCTCATTTTCATCCTAGAAGAAGGCCCTATGACCATTCAAAGAAAATGCAGCTTCCTCCAGAGGAGTCTTGAGATGGCTGGGACCATCTTGCTCAGACTCCTTTGGAGGGGAAGGATTCCTCAAACTTTTCTTAATCAGCTTGCTCTTCTTGCACGGTTGAAGTTCAGAAACAAGGTTGTGCTTCCTGATGGTGTCCGAACTCTGCAACACCTGAGCCTGAATCTCCTCAGGAAGCTCAGTAGTAGTAGAAACTGCAATAACAACAATAATAGCAGAACAAAAACAAAATCAGATGTAGAAGCAAGAGCAACTTGTTTTCTATGTACTTGGCCAGCGGGCTTGCTTCTCTAGTAAGGGTGAAGAAATGAGGTATCTAATTATTTTTCTTTTTCTTACCATGGCCAGAGCTAGAAGTAGCCTTGGAAGTAGGGGAAAATGAGAAAGAAAACTCTGAGAAGTCAATGTTCATGGCATCGGAGGACCTTGAGGGAATTGGAGGAGAATGAAGATTGGACAAAAGACAAATGTAGCCTGATCAAAGGAGGCTCGTCGTGCAGGTGGCTGAGGCAAAATAAGAGGGGAAGGATATATCTGATCTTCCTCTACCACCCCCTCAGTGGTTTTTTTTTTAGGCCCACTACCACTAACCTCCTATCTTTGGATGCTCTACGCTACTCTTTCCTAACCTCAACAATGAAAAAGATAGAAGAATTTGTGGAGATAAAGGAAAGTAAAGTTAAAATCAAATCGAACTGTAGACAAAATCGAAGAATGAGACATAGCCAGGTATCTAAAAGTAAATCTTACCATGGAAGGTTTGAGGGATCCTAAATCCCTCACAAGGAATACCAGGAACGAACTCCTAGTTCTCAGAGATAATCAGGGGGTCCTTGTACCACCCTTTTGACAGTACTGGGGAGAAATGGAACCAATGCCACTATTGTGTTCTTGAAGGACAACGAGTAATACCTAAGGCGTTGGGAGATAGTTTTCAGATTGTAATTGGAGAAAAGGAATTGGGGGTTATGCCTATCTTCTCCACTATCTCTACCAGACGGTAAAAGTTGTTAGACTTTTGGCCTGAGACCCGATTTATCTTACTTAACACCTCCCTGAAGAAGGGAGAAAGAGGAAAACTAAGGCCAATCTTAATTTGGCCAACGTAGACCATAATCTCCCCCTGACAGCATTCACTAGGGTCCTTGGGATCTTTACAGACCCGAATAAACACAGATGTAAGGATATCAAGTTCCCTCTGAAGTTGGGTCATGTTAGCATTTATTGAGAAATCAAGTTTGTAGAAAAGAGAAGAAAATGGAAGAAGATTAACTCAGTCTAAAAGAGGTAAAAATGGCAATGAAGCAAAAAAGAAAGAAAGAATGGGAGTTTTTTTCACAAAATACAAAGAAATGAAATCACAAAGAGCAATAGTATAGTAAGAGGGGAAATTAACACCAAGTTCCTTATTTATAGGAGAAAGCAAAGGAGTACGTACGTTTGGGAAGACAGCCTAATCAAACCTAAACGTCACAATTTGGGGGTAATATCGATGATAGTAGGATACGTGGACGGACACAAATGAAAGACGATTTGTCTTTGCCATTATAAATGATTTGAAATGACACAACATTAAATGCATCGATTTACTAAAAGTAAGAGTAATTATAGATAATCAAGATAGTCAATGAGAAAGAGGTTACGTGTCTCAAGAAGACGGTGAGACTTCACATTTCCTCGAAAAGGGATAATTGTAGAAGGAAATAACTGTGTAATTGTCTAGACCGTACATGTGTGCAGGCCGGTTGAGTGGTACCATACACAGGTCAGCATACGGGTGCTACCCAGCAGCAGGACAGGTCAAAGTAGAGAGCACCTAATCTAGCTAGAAGGTCAATACAACATCGAATAAGACTTGGTCTGCTAAGAAGGATAGATATAGTCAAAGATTACTCGTAATCCTGATATGCACACCTCAAGCCTAGAGATTTAGAAGGAGATATCCCTAGTATAGTATATTCAATCCAGAATATCCCTATTCCATTAGAGGATCCAAGGAATCAGGAGTTTTCTCGGGATCAGCCCCCGTGAGAAGGAGAAATCCTGATTCGCAGGAAGGATCCATACATAACACTATTAGCATAGATAAATGGATCTTTTGACGGATTGAAGGTCTAACCAGTTTATTTTAGACTGTTCCTCTACTTCTCTAACTTGAGCATTGAAGAGTTTTTGACAAGTACCATGCCGGTACAATGAGGGAGGTGATAAGAGTGACTTCGGATCTATGAGGCAGAGTCCATTAGCATCGTCAATTGGAATCTGACCGCACAGTAGTCATTGATGAAAATCTTTTGCAAATTTGAGGCTTCTTGGAAGAATACTAAAGTGATTGTAATTGCACCTTATGGATGATTATTATGTGTTATGTGAAACCAATCCAATTTAATTCTTGACCAATCATAATGTTCTCAGGCTTTGTCAGGAAACTAAGAATTGAGTCAATTCAATCATTTCCATTGTACTATTCTCAACTCTAGTCAACTATTGTTGCTGCACTTATATAAACCTTCGAGTGTAACATCAACTATTAACCCACTACTAAAAAATCTTTTATATGTATTATTGACTTTGAGACTTATGAAGCAAACAACTTCGATATTTCCACTAGTGAAACCATTTAGACAAGTGGTGATAAAGATTCCTAAATGGGATAGAAAAGGTATGCTTGAAATGTATAGAAATAAATGAGTTGTTAGGTTGATAACGTAAAAAAGTTTTTATCACCAAAGAAATCAAGTGAACAGGGCTTCATATTGAATTGTATGCCTCAATATTACATGATTAAAAGATATTTTTTGTGGCTTCCAATAGAAATGCTCAATGCCTTGAGGTTACTGCATATAAGGATAGGCGAATTTTTTTCCTCAATGAATGAAAAATTGAAATATTAGAGTTGAAACACGAAGATCTTAAAGTAAGAAAATGAGGAGAAAATCATGGAACCCTTTGCAAAGTCAACACTTTAGGCTCTAGAGGAAATGAAAAAGTTTAGTCGAGTCAAGAAAATATAAAGGTATCATGCAATGAAATCACTCATTTGGCTTTTGAAAGATTTGGTTCATTTGGTTTGTAGAAATCAGTGACACAATGAATGATAATGCAAAACCAAGAAGAATGCAAAGCTTCGGCACAAGTCAATGTAAGTTTGTCATTATTTGTCAGTAGGTCCAAAATGATATATGAAAGAAAAATTCATAAATTCAATATGTGAACACACAACCTTTGATATGTAATTATGTGGGCTAATATTATTACTAAAGCTATTCCTTTTGGTCTAATATATAAAAAATATGAGGTTAGGTTAAGGATAAGGATGGAAATTATACCCGTTCTTTCATTGTTGACATCCATGTTTTTCAAATTGGTGAAATAATAGGAGATAGCAATGAGGACTCCTAAAATGAAACTTAAAATTTTATGTCTCAAATATTGAAATCAACAGAGATTTTAACCTAATACTATATTCTAATATCTTCATTACCAATGGAGTCAAAATGAGTAGGACTTGCTGAATGTGTCTCGACCTCATTTGTTAAAATTTTGAAGAAATGGGGTATCAATAGAGAGTCATCAATGTTCTGCGATAGTTATTGAGAGAACATGGGCCATCTTTTCTTCTTAGGAATGAAATAATAGGAAAAATAGGGGCCGAGACATAAAACCCCCTAATAGATAAAACAAAAAAGATGACAAGGAGTTCTTTTTTGACATCAATATTACAGGCTCTAAGGGGAGTAAAGAAAATATGGTTGAGTTGGCAAGTCATGTTAGGTCACTACTCTTTTGGTGTCATACATTCATGCAAAACTGTTGAGAGAACAAAAAAATTTTGGTAGTGGGATTCCTAAAATAGGACAAAAATATCAATGCCTCATATCATGCAAATTGACTGGAGTTACGGCTAGTGACATTTTCTAACACCACCACTACCAAAAGAATTGAAGTGGGTAGGACTTAATAAATCACACATTTTTCATTCCTCAATCTCATTCAACAATAAATTTTAGGATTGCCAATTAGGAAGCATCAATGTCCTAAGATTGCCACTAAATGGGGTTGGGTGGAACTAATCCTTCTCATGGATGAAAAAAGTTGTGTATGATTGGAGTTGAGGCATGAAAACCCCTTGTCCAAACAAAAAGAGAAGGATCATAGAGCCCCTAGATGGTTTCGACAAATCAAATTCAAAATTGATAAAGGAAAAGACAGTTGAATCAATAATATTTGGTATGCTTTCTCATTATTTAGATGTAATTACGCACATGCATGACACTTTCAACATTCACAGAACTTTTTTTTTCTTCTTTTCTTTTTGTAATTTTCAATTTATGCCCATTACCATTAAGACTACTCTTAGTTTGGTAACACTAGAAACAAATAACTTCTAGCATTGTTGGTCTATTCATGGTATATCGTCTTTTAATTATATTGAAAATGGTATCTTCCAGTGTTGCAGGTTCATTCATGGTACCCCAAACACTTAGAGTGCTTTCAACATTGATGGTCCATTCATGGAACTTTAACATTGAAGAAGCCCGCAGGGTTCTAATCTTCCTTGACGATTAATAGTAAAGGGTATCTTAGAGTTCTAATCATTCCTTGTCGAATTAAACTTCTTGAGTGCTTCCATTATTGCCAGACCATTCTAGCACTTTTAAAATATTTTCATTTGTTGAAAACATTCTCACCAATTCTCACAATAAGAGAACATTAAACACAATACTTTGCATAATTTTGAAACCAACTTAATAGCCCCCTAGTGTGTACAAACCACAAATCTAAAATTATCTTGAAGCAAAATCTACTTACAAAACAATCTAATTCAAGATCAATTTAACAATATTTATGAAAATCAAATTGAAGGCACTCAAACAAGACACTAGACAGTTTGTCTTCTTAGATAGTTGAAAAGTGAATCATTGTAGGGTATCAGAAAGGTAAACATGAATCATGTAAATGAAGGAAAATAATCACGCAAAGATGATAAGGGAAATTAAATGATGTATGACATAGAATATGCACTAGAAAGGACAAATCATCAAGTTATGGAAGGAAGCTTGGGTACAACCTTATCAACTTCTAGTGAGAAAGTGGGTGTGTGAAAAAAATGAACAAATAAAGAATGAATGTGAAAAAACAAGATAGAAAAAAAAAGGAAGAACATAAGAGTGAGCACGTGTTAAAATAAAAATGGGCATCATAACATCGCACACAAAAAGAAAAATAACATGTAAGTATGATTAAGGCAAAATCCTCTAATGCAAGATTCATAGAGGGACAAAGTTGTGATTTAACATAAGTAATATGATTTTTCCAAAGAAAAATGCGGGATATTACTCCAAACCAACTGAAAAAATAAGATAAAGGTCCGAATTTATGGAGATAATACAAAATCCAATAAAGGAAAATGAATCAAAACCATAAAATGATGCAGAGCTTCCAAAGAAGAATGTGGGGTGGTACATATACCTTCAAGATTGAAAATAATGAAAACAACAAAAAATCCTTGTATGTTACCTCAGAAATATACTTCGAGTCTATGGGATTCATGGGGAATGGTGTGAAATTATAATTTCGAACTCCTAGTGAAAAATATCTATTGGTGTAGTAAATGTTGAAAATCACTATAAAATAGTGTGCAAAACAAATAGAGAGTAAACATACAATCGTTTAGAGAGCGAATCAATAGGAAAGTGAGAGCTCTATAAATAATGAATGAGAAGTTGCGTATGGAGCAAATAGGTAGGAATTGGGCACTCTAAGTAGTGAGAGCACTCGACAGGAGGGTGAGCAATCATGTAAGAGAGCGATCAACAATTGCTTTAAGTACTAGAATTCTATTATAAATATTCTCTTAGTAATAAAAAATTGTTAGAAACTTAAAAAAATGTGCCAAAAAGATTTTCAATGATTTAAAATTGATATTTTGAAGAAAAACAATATAAATAAATGAATAAAACAAAGAATATCCATTAAAGCTAAAAAAACAAGCAAACAACAAAAAGAATATGAAATTGGAAAAAAATTAAAATTCTATCAAAAGGAGGTGACATATTCAAAATAGTGAGTTAATGTTTATAAAAAACAATGGAAAAGATCAATAGCCTAAAAGCTAGGGAAAAAATAGAGAATAAGAAAGAAAATTAAGAGAATGCCTAAGGAATTAGTAACAAATTTCAGCAAAACTAAGTTCTTAATTGAAATTGAACATGAAAAACCCAAAAACTATTACCAAGGGGTTCAATGAAAGTACCATATTGTTCTCCCTCATTTGGATCCATGACTAAGAATCCATTGGAGATGTAGGGCATTGCTTCCTTTCTTTTCGGGATCATCTAGACAATAAATCAAGGGACATTTGATAAGAAGACAATAGATGAGTTATTTTTCCCCTTGTTCCCATCACAAGCATAATGGATCAAGGAACCTATTCTAATTCCAATAGATTCAACTCCATTAACTTATTAAAATAATATCGAAGAACAAAAATTAAACTAAATCTTACCCAAAATAGAAGGATTAGAAGAAAGAAGATGAGGTTCAAATAATTCTTCAAGCTTTTTAGTACAAATTGGGTAGAGTTTTTCCTTATAAAGTATTTTCTCCTTTTTTTTATTATCCTCTCCTATTTATAGGCACACAAGGGAGTCAATTACAAAATAGGCTTAAAATGAACTATTGATTGTTCTGCATGAGTTGGTCATTCTAGAATAATAGATCATCAAATTTTGTGATTTCTCTTTTAATTTTCTTCCATTTCTTCCCTATTTCGTTGGTATACATCTCAATGACTGCAAATGTGTCTTATTCTAGACACAAAACTTGGTGAATCAAAAACACTATACAACACCAACTTCATTGACTTTTGTTTGCTTCGCTCCTTTAAAAGTGCCTAATGGTTGAACCATTCTTGTTGTCTCTACTAAAAGATCAATCCCTTTAAAAGTCTCAACTGCCATGCAGGTATGGAATTAGATTGATGATTGCAAACTTTTATTAACATGAAAGAGGCTAGTATTAGGGTAATTTGACTCAATTCCATTACTTATAATGAAGGTGTTGGTTCTTCCACTTGGGAGATGAGAACCTCTCTTTCCCAATATTCTTCCCTAACGTGGTCGAAAACCCCAAGGAATTCAGGTTTTAAATCACCCATTGGTTCATCATTGTGTTGTTCTTGGAAAGAATCCCACAAAAATGATATGGGAAAAAATACATTTAGTATAGGAAACAACATCTTGGTGCCTATCTCATTTATGAGTTCTTCTCAATATTGCCTTTTGGGTTAAAATGTTATCATCATCATCTTTGTCGATAAAAATCTTTTCTTATTGAATTTTATTGATCATGTCATATGTAGACACCCAAATTTGGATGGGCCTTGCATGCAAAATTCCCCAAATCCATAAAAATTGAAATGGGCCTTAAAGCCCAAACCTTCAAGAATCTAATTTATTTTCTCTCTTTCTTTCAATAAATGGCCCAAGGCCCTTCCTACATGGCCCATGGGCCAAAGACCTACCTCACCCCTCCTCTTTATCATTATCACTTCTCAACCCAACCCAACCCTAGTCCAATTCAACTCAACATATTATTATGCCTATTCAACCCACCACCTAAGACCATTGGACTTGAAACCCATTACCATACCTAGTCAAACCACTAGCCAATCATTATCCCAAGCCCAACCATTCCACCTAAGTTTAATTCTCAACCAAACCTAAAAATCACAACTAATCACCTAAGATCATCAACGTGGAACACATGTCACTACTTCAACTATCTACCTCCATCACATCTCTCCCTCATTCAACTATCTACCTCCATCACCTTTCCCTAACAAAACTACCTACCCACATCTCAACCCACACTTTTCTTTAACATACCTTCATCATTCTTTATAAACTCATCTTCACAAGTCATACGCACACCCCTTCTCTCCAATCAATTCATCTAAACACTCCATCTCTACACCTTTTGGACACATGTTATCACATCTTTCACTTTCCCAAAATCTAACCACCAATCCCTTACACAACTCATTCTCTCAATCAAACACCAGTTCCCCTTCACCCTTCCTAAAACTTAACCAATAAACCATTTCCTTATACCTTCATTCTCTTAACCAAACATTACTCCTCTCATCTCACATAATACCCAACCTAAATAGGTTGAAGGGTCTAACCTATTTGGGTCACAAATGACTTACTTATACCCTCTTCCATAAATTTCCTTCCACTACCCTCAATTTACACGCACACCCTCTCACAAATCTCAAACCATTCTACTTATTTTCATCATTTCACCTACTCTTAAAAATAAATCTCAAAATCGTATAAAATCCCTCTCATCACTCTCAACTCTCTCAATTCCTTCTCTCACAATCTCTACTCTACAAACATATCAAGATTAAAACTAAGAAATCCAATTTGAAGATAAAAAAGAAGACCCAAAGGAGATCAAGTCAAGAAAGGTAAAATAAGAACTAAAATAAAAATAAAAATAATCCCCTTTCTCTCCCCTCTATACTTCTTTTCTTCTACTTCTCTCCTTCTTTCTACACTTATGCACACACCACAAAAGGTTTGAGACTAAGGCCTTGGGCCCTTTCCCTATGAAAATGAGCCCTTGACTAAAAAGTGTACACTTTTAAAATTATCCTAAGGTTGGAACCATAGAAGGGTAATTTCTTCAATAAGGAGGCCCTCAACAATTTAAATCGAAATTAAAGTCCATCGCACTCGAGGGTACAAATCGAATATTTTTGATTTTTTATTAGATGTTCAAATCAACCGAATTTGAAGTTACCACCAATGGTGGAAGGAGTAGAGTGCATAATACCTTCCCTATTCCCTAATATGAACCCCCTTACCTAGATCTAGGGTGGACCAATGGACATTATCCATACAAGAGTCACTAACAGGAAATAACTTTCGAAAATATTTTTCAGGTGACTATTCACACTTTTTTTACAAAAAAATGAATGGTAGTGACTCCAAAACCCAAGTAGGAGAGATATTCGAAAATGAAAATATCATGTCCACATCATCTTTCAAGTGAGAGCTTTCTCTCTCTATAAATCCTCTTTTTTCGTGATTAACACGATCCATAAACCCTCATTTTTTTCCTTCAAAAACCTTTATTTTTTCCTCTTTCTGGGGTTTAACATGTGATTTTTGTTGTTTTATCTTACATTTGTGTTGTAAGATTTGTAATTTTTAACTACTTTATTATTTGTCTTCCTAGCTTTAGGGTTCTTGAAAAAATTTGAACTTTTCCTCTTTATATAAGACATAAATTTTTTTGGCAATATCCAGATTTAATAATTTCTAGAAACCCTCTTTTTGTACCAAATGAAGATGATTTGTTGGTTGTTTCAATAACCAACAATTTGTGTTTGACAGAGGTTCGAACAATCTTCAATTTTTGGAATCTCTTTGAACCCACTTCATTGAGATTTTCTAAATATCGTCATCATTTCCATAGTTATGGTGGTGATGATGATAATGTCCCATCCTCTTTCCACCCTATTAAATTACAAAAAGTTGGGAAAAAAAATCCCAAAGACCCCAATAGTTATAAAGATAACTCTTTATCTTCAACCAACTTTAATCTTTTAAAGATGGTCAAATACTCAATCACCCATTATGGTTGTATATTGTAGTATAATGACTTATAAGGCTTCTTTCTATCATGTTGAACACATGTGAGTCTACTCCTTAAGAATAGAAGAATTTAGAAAAACTTAGTTAATGGCACAAAATCCACGTTTGTTTTTGGTAAACCATTTTTCGAGAGAGAGTCCATCATTAGTTAATGCCTTTTATTGTTTCACAACCTTCAACATAAATTGGTGGTTTAAAATGATAAAACAACATAAAAAAGTTTAAATATTGCTCATAACTAACTTCAATCTATTTGTTAGTGTATCTAATGATAGTTTTGGGGTTGTCTTGTATAAGGGTGGTGTAATTGTTTGCATTGTAACTTTGAAACAAGATCTTGCAGCTTATTACAGTGGTGAAGTGAAATTGGAGACTAGTTGTAGTTTTAAACATAGAGGAGCTTTTGGGAGAAAAAAATTTCTTTTCATCTAATGAGTGGGTTTGGATATGATTTTTTGTTAGTTTCCCTCTTTGTGTGTATGTGTGGTTATAAAAGAATATTTAAGGGATGGGTTTGACTTTTTAGTTGTAATTCATTTTGGGGATTATGTTGGTTTCATTGAGTTATCTATCAAATTTTATGTTATCATACCAAAAATATTAGATTTTTCTATGTGTAGACTCCGATGTGTTCAACATGATAGAAAGAAGCCAAATGGGCTCATTAAGCCTATACAATTGCAAAAGATAGTGCCATCTCATATGTATTCCTGGCAGTAACTATTCATATTGATTGTTCGCATTATGCAATTCATAGATATGTAGCAAGACTAACCTTACTAAGTTGGTTGGTTGAGGGACCTACTTTAGTCCTGAAAAGTGTAATGAGCCTGCTTGAGGCCCAATAACAAGCAAGATCTTACTCGGTTTTGATTCAGCTAGTTGAAAAATGATTGGATTTTTTTCTTTTGTTTTAGAAATCATAGGTTAAAAAAAATCATTTTGTTTAATTTTCCAAAACTTGAGATTTTCTTAGAGTCCTCAATTGTTGTGTTCTTCCAAAAGTGACATCAAGCCATAAAACAATGGCTTGGAATCCTAAGAATCTAGCCTGTGCTTATTCCACATTTCAAATCAATGCTAGTCATCTATGCTTGGAGTACGAATAGAACCAACGTTGTCTTATCCGTGCTTCAAGCACGAATGAGGCTTGTATTATTTTATCCATGCTTGAAGCACAGATGAAGAATATTTCTAGCAATTCGTGTTATAAACACAGACCATAAAGAAATCTATCTTTCTGAGATTGACAGAAAACAGATTTTTGGCCCCTATTTTAAAAGTTTACCCATTGGTCCCTAGTTTCTCATGTCGTTCTCTGGTTTTTTTTTTTTTTTTTTAACATGATGCGATAAATAAATTCCTCCCTTGTTACCTAAGGGGGTAAAAAAAGAAACAAAGGCGTGAACCTATGATCTATACAAGTGTGCTTTATTGGACTTATATTTTGAGCTTCAAAGCCCTAAAAAAAATACAACTGATTATTGGGGTTCAATGCGTTTGTCTAGAACTTGTGTCTTAGCAAATCTAGTCGGGCAACTCGAAAATCACATATCTACAATAGACGACTTCACTGGGGAAGTTAGGTTTAATCCTCTTGTCGACTTGGTCATTTTTCAAACAAAAATAAAAATATTTACTTATTCTTTTTATTTAATCAAATGCTTGTAAGTGGGTTGATGAAAAAAAAAGTACAAGCACTGATGGTTCATAGCCCATTGTACAACTACCCCACCTTCAAAATATCATACCCTGATGCTTAGTAGAGTATTTCAAGTGTCGGATATGAACACATCAAATTCGATCACCAACTTACGTCGTGTGCACTTCAGTATGCATCAAGGTTTGAAGATTGGGTAACCGTAATCCACTTATTAGTTGCATGCAAGATCACCTTTATATAAATTTGGAGTAGCCGTCGTTCTTTTTGTAAAAGGGTAAAAATCATCACCCGAAAGGTATTTTTTATAAAAGCATTGTATTGGCATCATAGTGACTTTCATACGAATTAGGACACCAATCCACGTAGGATCTAGGTAAGGATTCGGTTAAAGAGAGGGGAAGGTGTTAGGCACTCTTCTCTCCCCATCAAATGATGGTAACCTTAAAGTTTGGTTGTTTTTGAAATAAAATAAAAATAAAATAAAAAAAGAATCAAAGAATGGACACGTTGTACCCTAAGAGAAGGATTTGCTATTGACATGGATTATAGGGATCACCTCATTAAAAGAGATTATCCTTATAGAAATCTAGCCTTAGGAACATATTTTTTGAAAAGTATTGGCTAATGAGTATTGGCCCATTCTCATGAGTTGAGAAGGGCCCAATCATTGATGACCTTAAAATTAGTTGAGTAGGGTGTGTACAAATTGTGTTTAAGGGTTAAAATAACTTTCTTTTGAAGGTGGTTACAACCCATACACTTTCTATCGAACTGAAGTCCGATCTACCGGATATACGGGAGAGTGAGCATTATGTCTTAAAAGTTTTCTAAAAATAAAATTAAAAAAGTGAGGGGAAAGGTAAAAGATAGAAATAGAGAGGAGAGAGAAGGGGGAGTTATGCTTTCTCTAACCCACCTTGAGGTCTTAACTTCTTTCCTTCCTTCTTTTTTCTTCTTCTTCTCTTCTCTCTTTTTTTTTTTTTTTTTTTTTTTGAGTCCTTTGTAGTGTTATGTGAATTTTTAGAAGAGAAAATGTAGCGAGAGAGAAAGAGAGTTGAGTAAAGAAAGGGGCGGAGAATTTTTAGTCCTTTAGGGTTTGACAACATGAGTCCTTAAGAGAATTGAAAGGGGGTATTTATAAGATTTTTAGGTTACTTTTAGAGTTAGAGATGTCAAGGGGAAAGGTTAGAAGGTAATGGTATGTGATGTAGGTATGAGAGGAATGTTATTTGGAGGTTGGAGAGGGATATTTGTGTAAGGTGATGGGAATTGGTCATTCTTTACCCAAATGGGTTAGACTCTTCTACCCATATGGGTTGAGTGTTAGGTGTGGTTAAGGGGTGTGGTGTTTGGTGTTTGATTAAAAGAATGGGTTGTATAAAATATTTGAGAGGGTGGAGGAGATGGTGACAAATATCCCAAAAGTATAGGTATGTGTGTTTGGTGAGTTGATTAGGGAGAAGGGGTGGGTTAGTTGCTTTCTAAAGGAATGATGGGGGTGTCAATTGATTTACATTTTGAGGATGATGATACGATTAGTTAAAAAATCTGGGAGGTGAAGGGTGGTGGTGATAAGTGTCCCCCTTGATGATCAAGGGTTGCATGGATCTTGATTAGTGTTAATCATGGGTAAGGACATGGGCAAGGGTATGGAGTTTAGATTTGGACTTGATTGGGTTGGACTTTTGTCTTGATGAGGGCTTAGCTTTTTAGAATTATCTTAAGTCTAGAGTTTGGGTTAGAGTTGGGTTGCATGGGATTAGGGTTAGGTTAGGTTAAGGCACTGGCTAGGGTTAGACTTGTTTTAGGGGGAGGCTAAAATGATTTTTAGGAGGTTGAACATTGATGGGCCTTAGGTGGGCTTAGGAAGTTCCCAAGTTCGGGATTAGAGGGGTGAGAGATGGAGAATGTGAGGGGCTTTTGAGGCTTTATTGTGCGGCCATGAGGCTTTTAGGGGTCTTAGGACCTTTTGATTTAATCAAAATATCGATTTTCGACGATTTGGATTTTTTAGGCCCGTTGACGAATTTTGTTAGAAAACTGATTTTTTTTTTTTTTTTTAGGTCCTTTCAAATACGGGCCAGCTCAAATTGAGGTGTCTACAAGTTTTATCTAATTGGTTGAGAGATTCGAAGAACTTTAGAAGGAAAAGTCCATGATCATCAAAAAAAATTTGTTAGAGTGGATCTGACTAGTTTATAACGATCCAATTAGACCAAGATTCTAACTTATCTACCACTTTGACGTGATATAGAGCTTTCGGTAAAACATTCAGCGGCAAAAATTAAAATGATTAATTAAAAAATGAATGTCAATGTTGAATAATGATTGAAACTTTCAAAACTAATTCACTTGTGAATGGTATGTCATGGTCGAGCGAATGTTAAAACTATCTACGAAGACAATCTTCTTATCATGTAGATGTATTACCACTAGTTCCCAATGACCTTTAATAATTATATGGGAAGGAATGCCTATTAAAAAACCATTAAAACAATAAAATATTACATATTAGAGTATGAAATATTTAATTTTAAATTGAAAATTAAAATTAATCTTACCTTCGGGCAGGACATGATGTTGTAACCCAAAAGAACTGGGTTCGTTTGTTGTAGAAGCACATTTTTCCATGGATGATCCCTCACAGTTTACTCTTCGGAAGTTGTAGGCCCATAATCTTTTCAATAGTTTAATATATATATATATTTCCATTTAAGCCAACCTGGGCTGCATAAACACAACATGGGTGGAGGAAAATTATCAAGTTCAACAAAAATTTTGTGGAAAACCTTGACAGAAACTATATTTTCCTGCAGTGGGTCATGAAAAAATTGTCAAAATTTTCAAACTAAAAAAGAAATATTGTTGAGTTTGAATTTTTTTTTTTTTTTTTTTTTTTTTTAAGTTCAACAATTATTTTTCTGTGGAAAACTTTAACAAAAACTACATTACCCAGTAGTCTTGAGGTCTCCAATAAAATTGTCGAACTCAACAAAAAAAAAATGCAAAGTTGGATTATTTTTTATCCTGTAAAAACCTTAATAGAAGCCCTATAAAATTCCCAGAAAAAAAAAAAAAAAAGTAATAAGAACTTACAAAAAAAACGTAATTGAACTAATGGCAGCTTTTGTGTTTATCAGGGCATGCATTAACAATCTAAATCAATAAAACAATAATAAAATATTTCTTAAAATTTTACTGCATTTGTACTTTATGTTGCACATACTTACTTCATCAAGTTCCCATCATTCCTCACTAAACTCTTAAAATTTCTTTTTATACTCTTTATGATGCAAGGATTGTATTGTTTTAATCATGATTTTGTAATCACTAATGTATCCGATTATAGACCTACATAAATATATTAGTTAGTTACTCGACATAATATAGTATATAATAACCATTACCATCCTCTTCTTCCTTCCCTTTACCATCATCACCATCCTTATCTTTCTCTTGGAGTGTGCAATGGTGTGCTAAATTTCATTGCCCCGTATGGGCATCTTCTTCATCATCCTCTCTTTTTTTTTTTTTTTTTATAGATACAAAAGAAAATTATATAATTAACAAGTTTAATATGAATGAAAACAAATCTACTTCTTGACCTTGGTCTTAGTCCAACGATTCGGACTATGGTCTCATGGGTCTTTCAAAGGTTGAAAGATCTAAAGGTCCAAAACCGACCACAAGAGAAATTAAGTGGTAGAAAAAAAAATTCTGAAATTTACAAATATAAAAATAAATAAGTAAATAAATAAAATAATAATGAAATAGTTAATATAAATTATTGGACATTTTCGTTGGATTCTTCTTCAATGTTAACAACATGGCATTCCATGCACGTCAGTATCTTGTAGGGGTGCAACTTGGTTCGGTTCGGTTCGGTTCGGTTTGAGGTCAAATTGGAATCAAACTGACATAAGTCGGTTCTACTAAATAAGAACCAGAACTGAACCAAATTCCATTGGAATCAAACCAACCCAAACCGAATTAAAGTCGGTTTGATTCCACGGATTGCAAATATTTTATAAATTAGAAGTAATATTTTTTAATGAAAAAATAAACATAAAATTTCATATAATAAATCACAAATTTATCTATAAAAAGTCATTAGTTTATCCATAAAAGATCACTAATCTATGTACTAACTCTTAAAATTATTCTTAATAATTATTATATACATATGTATTTATTTATTGCATAGGGGTTCGGTTCTATATAAGCTTGATCTGAGAACCGAACCAAATTGATCGGTTCTCCATTTTCGTAACCCGGAACTAAACCGCAACTTGTTCCAAACCGAATCAAGCCACCCCAAAGCTATCGGTTTGGTTCGATTCTCGATTTGAACCGGACCAAGTTGCACCCCTAGTATCTTGACCATTTGTGTCAACATTCGAGACTAAGGGGGACGACTACCACAAGTCAATAATCAATAAACAAGCCTTGTCCATTGGGCTTGTTTGAGGGTTAGAAAGAGAAAATGGGTACAATAAACCAGCCTCGTCCATTTGTCCCAATATTTATACCCTATAAACAATGTATCACAAGGACAAGTTTTGCATTTTTACCTTTTTTTTCTTCTTCCTTTCCAAACATATTGTGACTTTATTCTCTTTCTTCTTCTACCTTTTTCAATATTACCGCTTCCGACTTTATTGTCTTCTCTCTTCTGCCCCTTTCTTAATAATACCCCCCTCTAACTTAATTATTTTTCCTCTTAACCCCCTTAACCACAAAGAGGATGCCATTGCCTACCAAGCTTTAGCGTATATATATAAGAAAATGTGTGAGTGGGCCTGCACATAAATAGGCCCAAATACTGGAGAGCCATTGGAACACTTAGCACATTAATAATAAAATAAATGAGTGGTTGAATGGAAAATGAGCTTTGAAAAGTGGCTAAATTGGTTAGGGCTTGATTTTCTGAAGTTCAGCCCAATAAAATATTGGATTTGTCCGGGCTAGATAGTTTCTGTTAGGAACAATTCTAGGCCCAATAGATTTTTGCTGTGGAGTCCAAACTCCAAAAAGCAATGGATCAGGTTAGAATGAAAACCCAAACCATTCCAACTCGATAAATTAGGGTCGGGATCAAGGTTTTGGGGTTCCATTAAGAATCTGATTTGATAACTTATTTGTATCAGTTTTGGATCAACAATGTTCTGGTCCAATAAACAAAAGTTATGTATTATGTTATATATTGTCATATCATATTATGCATATCTTCGTATCAAATCAGTTTTGATCTGATAACATTCAATCCAATGTTATCAGATCAGGTTTGGATCCAAAAAATTTATACCCAGTATGCATCTGATCGGACCAAAACCCGATCCACTGACAATACTACCATAAACGGAGTGTTCCCATCTTAATGGACTTGATCTGGCTTTTGAGAGTGGCTTTATAGTAAATAACATAAACACCACATTCCAAGGATAAGCCCATTATATCAATTATTAGCTGTTCACATTCTGCGTTACACTGGCATGGCCCAAACCAGGCCCATTGACACCCTGCTAATATTTAATGAGAAAATTTCATGGACTACTTTAAAGTTAACTGTCTAGGAGTTAATTTGCAATATCTTCACATAAGGGAGACATTTGGTTTGTATATAATCGAATGGAGGAACAAAATTCATTAAGGCCAATCACAACCCTAATTCGAAATAATATACAAGTTGAAGGTTCCAGAAGAGTTGGAGGAAGGCTAAAAAGATATTTTTATTTGTCTCCCAAAGAAAATTGTTCAAAAAATTGAAAAAAAATAATAATAATAACAAAAGAAAAAATAAAAAGGAGGAAAATATGAGAGATGCGCAACCTTGTCACCATAGAAATCAAACTGAAGAAGGCCATTGTTTCCTACCAAGGGCTTTCCTGTGCTTACAAGATATATTGCAAAGGGAATTTGCAGAAGTGTATATGCCAATCCAATCACACTTGTCGAAAGCGCGTATATATTAAAAAAAAAAAAAAAAACTAACAATTATATGGGATGTTTTACTTTTACCGAAACGGAGTATTTTAAAAAATTTTTAAAAAGAAAAACTCCGGATATAGTACAAATATTGTAAAATTCTCATTTCAGCATACTATTCTCTTTGATTAAACAATTTTAATAAATAGCCCCCAAAAAACAAAAAAACAAAAAAAAAAAAAAAATCATGCTTTATAATATAGTAAATTTTTCTCCTCATTTATCTAAAATGTTTTAATTTCGAAAACGATCATTTAATCTTTTTGGAATGAAAATGAAGAATATATTGGAATGGGAATTTCACAATTTATAGCAACGCCTTGGTAAATAAACCTTTTTAACATATTTATCAAAACGTGCACATGGAGCCAAGGGGAGGGCAGTTGTCCACTCTCAAATTCTTTTGGGTTTGGTAAAATCCCAATAACTTTTGATTTTATTTATCATATATTTTAGGAAGAATCGATGAAAAGCATCTATGGTTCCTATACACTTTCACTTCAGGGTGTGCGATGTGAGGTTCAATCTTAAGGTCACTCCAGCATGACTCTTCTAGAAAATGTATGGATGGGCTAGTACCGTAAATAGGCCCAAATACTTGAGAACCGGGCTAGGCTGGGCTTGGTTTAGGATTTTGTGGCCTGACTACCATTGGGCTTTGTGTGGCCTGACCCAACTCACTGTAAAATTAGATTTTATAAAAGAAAAGAAGTATTTGAATGCAAAGCAGGCTTTTAGGAATTTGTAAGTTCGGCCAGGTATAAATTGATGAAGTCCAGGCCAGTATAATAATGGCTTTGAAGGCCCATACCTAGGCTAGATAGTATATGTTAGTTGGGATGTTAATGGACTGGGCCATAAATTCGTAGTCTGAACCCGACCAATCTAATGGTCAAGCGAGGCCCAATAACAAAAGGCTAGGCCAAAGTCTGGCCCACACGTAGTAGGGGATAGGAAACCGGATTCTTGTTTAATAGGATCTGAGACTGCAATGGTTTCTCGGTGCGTAGGGTTACTAGAAATCCAATGGGTTTGATAACTTTAGGGTCCTGATCAAGGTTTTGGGTTAACTTATCAGATCAGTTTGGATCAACCATGCCCTGATGAGAAAAAAATTACAAATTTTATTAAGTATTTTGTTTTAATATATTCTGTATACCCATATATCTAATCAGATTCAATTCAACTGCCATTAGATCAGATTTTGAACCAAAATATTGAGTTCAAATAAGAATCTGAATTTATGAGAACGTGTTAGAAAGAACCCTTAGATCTGAAATATAAGTCAACAAGAACACAATTAATCTCACAAGACACAAGATATACGTGCTTTGATCAAAACATCGACTTATATCCACGGGCGAAAATGGCTATTTCACTATGAAAATCAAAGAAGAACAAGATTATAATTTCTCTACCACTCGTATATCTCTCTCACCCCTTAGGGTTTCATCTCTTATCCTTTATATACTCAAGGTTACAAAGAGGGTAAACGGGTCATATGGGTCGTTAACGGATCATCAAAATATCTGGGTTGAACCCACGCCAACTCTTCATATACAAGAATAAAAGATATAACCCAACAAAACAATCCATTGATAGACCAACTGGAAAGGAATGGACCCATATTGAATGGGCTGTACTGGCCCTTCATCCCTTTCCACGAAGGCCGATTACGAGCCAAAAAGATTGTGGGTTGAGATAATGAAAGTGGATATGAACATTATTTCAATTACAAAAGATTTGGCTATATAGACCTAACTGAATGGAGGAATGAATTTGTTTAGCCAACCCCAACTCTTCAAGATTAAGCTTCGATGATTGGATAAAGTTCATCCCAAATTTTTTGGATTAAGGCTTAATGAAAATGATATTTTCTTACATGAAAATGATATTTTCTTACAAAAAAATTAAAAACAGAAATTTGATTTACACAACAAAGTATGATCTAAATGGTAGTTCAAAGAGGAATCATCATTTTTCATTATTACCAATTAAATGTCCATTTCATTTGAATCTCTTAACACTGTGTTTGGATTGAGAGAAATGGAGAGAAGAGAAAATAAATGTGTTTCTCTCCATGTCTCTTGTTTGGATTATTAAGTGGTGAGAGAAGAGAAAATAATTGGAAAGAGGACGAGAGAAAAAAAATGTAACTTTTCTTTCTCTCCACTTTTGGAGAGAAGAAGAGAGAAATTCTTTTAAAATATTTTACAATTCCAACTCTGCCCCTAAATCTCTTTTAAGATATTTTAAAATTTCAAAGTTGCCCCAAGTTCTCTCCTATCAATCCAAATATGGTGGAGAGAAATTGAATTTCTTTTCTCTTAATGAGTTTCTACGGTATTTGAATTGACAAGAGAGAACCTGGGACAACTTTGAAATTTTAAAATATCTTAAAAGAGATCTAGGATAGTGTTGGAATTGTAAAATATTTTAAAAGGATTTCTCTCCACTTCTGGAGATAAAGAAAACTCACATATTTTTTTCTCCAATTCTTTTCTCTTCTCTCCCCACTTAACAATCCAAACAAGAGAAATGGAAAGAATGTCATCTATTTTCTCTTCTCTCAATCCAAACATAGCAGACATATTTAAATCCTAAAATAACTCCAAGAACTAGATCCTCCCTAGTCCTAAGAAATGAACAATAAATCATACCAATAGCCTAGATACATTTGAATTCCAAACAATGGACTAGATTTGACACAAATTTTTTGTGAGAATGATTTCTTTACCATATAGATCATCCTCATCGTATTGACATATATATATGGGTCCCATTCGCCACTTTACGCTTTACCAAACATGTTTTGTCCTATATCGGTTAGAAGTTTTGGAATAGGCAGATTTTTGTTGAGGATCTCTCTATGGTGAGGAGATCATCCTCACCAAAAATCAACCCATTCCAACACTTTTAACCCTATAAAAAATGGTTTACAAAAAGTGGTCAGTCCATGATTTTTCAACTTGTAAACTTGAGGCTAGAAATTTCGGAATTGGCTGACTTTTGGTGAGGAAGATCTTCTAATCGTAGAGATCATCCTCACCAAAAATCAGCTCATTCCAAAACTTCTAACCCATGGAGGACAAAACACATTGGTAAGGCGTAGGGTAAAGTGTAGGGTGTTGAACATTTCCCTATATATATATATATACACAGGTTAGGATCCCTTCACTCCTAAAATGACTCATGAAAAAAGCACATGAGTATCTTAATAACACAAATCTCAGAGATACTCATTCGAAAGATAAATCTCAAAAGTTGGATTTTGCATTTAAAGGGATGGGATCATGTGTTTTTTTCATGAGTCATTTTTAGGAGTCAATGAATGTTGGCCTTATATATATCTAAAGTGATGATATTCTAATGAGAAAGTCTTCACTCAGTCAATACTTGGTTGACATGGCACGGACACGAAACCATAGATCATTTCCTCGGGATACACAATTGCATATATGTAAAAACAATCATTTTTCAAAATATGGGTTAGAAGTTTTGGATTGAGCTGTTTTTTTTTTTTTTTTTTTTTTTTTTTAAAGATGATCTCTATAATGAGAAGATCATTCTCGTAAAAAAAGAAAAAAAGTCCAATTTGAAATTTCTAAATCCATCAAAAGTAGTTTAAAAGTTATTGGTATGGTCCACATTCTAAATCACTTTTGATGGGGTTAGAAGGTTCCCGGGAGGGGAGGGAGGTGTTCAAGGGACATAAGTAAAAAACATATGTAAAAGCAACCATTTTTCAAAATATGGGTTAGAAGTTTTTGATTGAGCTTTTTTTTTTTAAGAGGATAATTTTTATGATGTGAAAATCATCCTTACAAAAATTCAGCCCAATTCGAAACAACTTTTAAATCTATCAAAAGTGGTTTACAAATTATTGGTAAAAAATTGATGGTCCACATTCAAAATCACTTTTGATGGGGTAAGAAGGTTCAGACTGGATTGATTTTTTGTGAAGATGACCCTCTTATTATAGAGATCATTCTCGCAAAAATTCAATTCAATCCAAAACTTCTAACCCATATTTTAAAAAATGATTGCTTTTACTTATGTCCCTTGATCGCTCCCCATATATATGGGATAGCGTTCGACAGACAATCTTAGGGGACAATGTTGGGATACAAAATATGTCATATATGGCTTAAAGGTTTCAGATTGGGCTGATTTTTTGTGAGGATAATTTCTACGGTGAGATCATCCTCACAAAAATCAGCCCAATTTGCAACTTCTAACGCCATCAAAAGTGATTTACAAATTAATGATAAAAGTCGACGGTCCACAATTCTTCAACATTGTAAATCACTTTTGATGGGGTTGAAAGTTTCAGATTAGGCTGATTTTTTGTGATGATGATATCCTTATCATAAGGATCATCCTCACAAAAAATCAAATCAATCCAAAACTTTTAAGTCATATAAGACAAATTTTGTCTCCCAACATTATTCCCCTAAGATTGTATGCCGAACGATCTCCTATATGTATATAACTTAAAAGTTTTAGATTGGGCTGATTTTTTGTGAGAATGATCTCTATGGTGAGAAGATCATCCTCATAAAAAATCAACCCAATATGACAATTGATTTTTTTACTGAAAATTTGTAAAACCAGTTTTGATGGACTTAGAAGTTTTAGATTGGGCTGTGTTAATATCTAAACCAACGCTCCAAAAATACCTAGGCAATTAATGGAATGGAAAGTTTAAGTCTTAACATAAGGATAGTAACATACCCTCATGCTTCAAGGTCGACACCTTCGTTAGCCTACTCTATGACAAGCTCCCCAACCCCTTGGCCTTCTTTCCACGGTGCCTTAATTAGTATGGTGAACCATTTTCATATCCTATACTACAATGACCATCCCCCCCTTTTTTCGGAACCCCTTCCATATCCCATACTATAGAAGAGTCTTTTTTACCCTCATTTTTTTAGAACCCCTTTCCATATCCCATACTATAAAGGAATTTTTTTTGTTTTTTTTTTTTTTTTTTTTTTTTTTTTCAACTCTCCACAATCGCCTCCCTATGACTTGAACTCTGGATGTGGGTTCGCTCTAATACCAAATGTTAAGACCCAAATTAACCAATGCTCTTAAAATTCCTCGGCATTAATGCAGTAGAAAGTTTATGATTTTTTATGAGGATGAGATCATCCTAAAAAATGTCAGCTCAATCCAAACCTTTTAAGCCATATAGGACAACGTCAGCTCCTTAACATTGGCTGCCGTACACCACCCGTATATATGTCCCCACAAGCCTAGGAAAAACAAACAATTTCAAACCTTCTGTAGACCATTAGAAGCTCTCTTAAAG
The DNA here is from genome assembly GCF_017979445.1 of Akebia trifoliata. Lineage (NCBI taxonomy): Eukaryota > Viridiplantae > Streptophyta > Magnoliopsida > Ranunculales > Lardizabalaceae > Akebia > Akebia trifoliata. The sequence continues at coordinate 5,192,881 of NC_141381.1, read as the reverse complement.
TAATCGTGATCATCTATTCCAACTCCCAAGAATGGTCTAAAAAAATTGGAATGTATCAGTCATATGTATCAGTATCAACCGAAATCAATCGAAAACAATGAGTTTTGAGTATGTTTAGGAATGTATCGAATCTATTAGCTGATACCATATCATTTTTTTCATGAACTAAAACATTCAATCGATATGACATTTTAAATTGAACCTTGATCCCAAGTATCCCAAAGGAAGCATTTCCAAAGAGGAGATAGAATCTTGCAAGGATTCTATAGAGACAGCTCTTGACTATCGTTATTAGTACAGCAAACAATTTCATAACCATTAGTAAATATGCAATCATTTAGCCAATAATTCTATAACGGATGTTAAAACCGTCACCGTTAATATTTACATATTAGGAGTGGTTACTATGAACCGTCATGGTATATTCACCTGGAAAAAAACCGTCTCTCATTTTATTAGAGGCAGTTTTATGTTAAATAGAGGCGGTTTATAGCCGTCTCTAATTCATTTATAATTTGTAATGCCATCATGAAATTAATTTCAGAACCGTTGATAGGATAGTGTGGCATCGCTCTTCAACAGGAGATCTCAAGATCTCTCATCTAATCATCATGGAAAGAAATCGAGGATCTAAATTGTGTAGTTCAGAGAGAAAATTATACATCATTTGTTCATAAACAAGGTAATACAATGAGATATATTAGTTATTCAAACAGCAGTACTACTCTCTACAAACTAGCCATCCTTTTTCTTGATAGAGCCAAGGAAGACATGACAGATGAGACCAAGGCACACAAGAATGCAAGGAGAAGTAAACACGCAGAGATAATAGCCATGTTGAAGAAATTGTCTAGTTTCGATTGTAGTTGGGAAAGGCTTACAATGCCGTATTGCTCAAGTGCATTAACAAAGTCATCCAGGTTCTTCTTAAGATCAATAGTAGCACCAAATGCTGCACCAACACCAGTAGCTAATAGGGAGGAAATTACCTGCTCAAAACCAAGCAAATCGTTAAGCTCGATATGTAAAAAACTTTAGGGTATATTACACTTTTACTCCCTATGGTCTAGGGTAATTCTATGTTGAGCCCCTAACATTTTGACAAGTGCACTTACCTCCCTTATCACAAAAGACGTTAACATTTAGATGTTATCTTACTATTTTACCTTCTCATTCTATTATTATTATTTTTTTGTATTGGTAAACCTGTTTTTAATGAATTCAATAATTTGGGATTTATGGGATTTGAACCCAAGTCTCTAATGTCATCACCCAGAGGTTTTACCAACTAAGTTAGCTAGCACCTGTTATCTTCTTTGTTATCAAAAAATTGTAAATTTAAAAATAGATAAAAATGCTCCCATCTAAACATTATCACATTCATCCGCATCAATCCATTTTTAACATGAATATTTTTGTTTATGAAAAAAAATGATATTTAAATAAAAATGATAAAATTGTTTGTATAAAGAGAGAGAGAGGGTGGAGGGGGGAGTGAGTCCTAAGATAACTATAGGGGTGGCAAGTGCAATTTTCAAAATTTTAGGGGGTCAACATATAATAATTCCAAATCATAATGGTCAAAGTGTAATTTAACCAAAAATTAAAAAAGAGTGGTGAGGTAAAGGTTGTCAAGACATTATTAATGGGTTGATTGAAAAACTAGTATAAACATATAAATCTGCAAATAATTAAAGCTAAAATGAGAAATTAGAGCTACCTATACCTGAAACCTCCGCTCGTCTGCAAATTATTACTATGATGTTTGAAAAGTGAGCTCAACAAAAATTACCCTTAAAATGAAAAAAAGGCTAAAAAAAATAAAACTACGGAGACAAAGGTGTGGACAAGTGATGATGCTCCCACTTTTCAATTTTCAAAGTCATGTGTAGAGGGTACGCCATTAAAAGAGAAATTTATCAAAATGGTAGAGTTTTCAAACTTATTTACCAAAACACTAAACTGTAGCAAATATTTTTGAAAATGGTAATTTACCATTTTCGAAATAACCTTTTTTTTACTAAACAGTAAAATAGAATTTTTTTATACCGAAAATACCCTTCTTTATTTTTTTACTTATGCATTTACCATTCTAACATTAACAATACATTAAAATCTATCCAATCCTTTGTGTTTTTTTAATCTTTTAACGAAAATCCGTTCTTCACCTTCTCCATCTCTCCAAAATATAGACACATACAGTTTCGATGCAAGTTTCTCACGATCTTCACAACAGTGAGAGTGAGAGAGACAAAGAGGTTGCATACCTGAACTTCGACTCCTTCAAACTCTGCAACTTATTCGATGGAAAACCCAAATAGAAATGAGAAGAATACAAAAATGTGAAAGAGGAGAGGAGGACTTCTTGGTAATTTCATTGAAAATTAAAAAAGGGTATTTTCGGCAAAAAAAAAGAGAGAGAATGATTTTATTGTTTTTACTGATTTGGTAATTTTTTTTCTGAAAATAATAAATTACCGTTTTCGAAAATAATTACTACAGTTTACCGATTTGATAAATAATCGATATTTCATGCATGTTTTAGTAAATTTTCCCCACCAAAACCTAAAACCTATTGAGTGATAATTCTCCCCACATTGTAGGAAGGCATAGTGTAGAAAAATCACTTGGGGGATGATTTTTTGGAAGGGAGAGGCAAAATGTAAAGAAAATATTTTTATTTATTTTAAAACTTATAATCTTAGTAAAAATTCCCTATCGAACACAAGCAAGTCATTTGAAAAACACTTGTTGAACAGACATTTTTCACCCTGGTAACTTCATCGGGGTGTGGCGAAAGTTGGACAAGCGTTTTATGGAAAATGCTTATCCAACATGGATTTTGGCTTCCTATTTACAAAGTACAAAAATATTTATTTATATTAATTTTTAATATTTAGAGGGGCCAATCCAAATCACCCAACAAAACTCAAATGTTAGGAGGAAAAACATAGCGAGTTCCGCGGGATTCATTCCCTTCTCAGTTATACTTTTGATGCTAGCCTTAAATGCCGTTTGAAGCTATAAATTTCCTGATTTATAAGAGCTTCTATTGCCACACCAATGTTTTGCTAATGCCACACTAGTTCATAAGTAAATCAATACACATCTTGGGGTGGTGTTAGCGAAATTTGGTGTGGCAATAGAAGCTCTCCAATTTAATTCGGCTGAAATATTAGTTCTGGGCCCGCACCCCACAAGTAGTTTGAATTGGAATTTGGTATTAGGTGATAGTTGGGGAGCAACTTCACTCGAATCCCAATTAACCCAATCTAAGAAATTAAATTTCAAATTGAATTAACAAAAATAATAAACAAAGGGAAAAATTATGGAGAGATGTCGAACCTTATCACCATAGAAGTCAAAGTGAAGAAGGCCATTGTTGCCTACCATGGGCTTCCCTGTGCTTACATGGTAAATTGCAAATGGAATTTGCACAAGTGTATATGCTAATCCAATTACGGTTGTTGAAAATGCATATCTGTAAAGAAGAAAGAAAGAAAACAATAATCTTTTAGGGCCCATTATACCACAATCTTGCAGTATTTTATCGAAATTACAAACTAGACACACTTTTTAAAAATATTTATAACTAAAGATATTTTATTTATTTTGAATATTAAAATATTTTTTAAATATTTATATATTTAATATCTGAGTCAACATGAGTCTAAGAGTTCTAAAATTATGGTAGCTAAGTGGGCCTATTCAACCTTCATGTTGTTGCTTTTTCTTCCTTCTAATAAAATATTATACCAATAAGAAAAAAGAGTCGTGCTGGAGTAACCTCAAGATTGTTTCTCATATCGTACATCCTGATGTGAAAGTGTGTAAGAATGATAGATGAAAAGCATCTATGATTCCTACATACTTTCACGTCAGGATGTGCAATATAAGGTACAATCTTGAGGTCACTTCAACATTATGACTAGCTAATAATAAATTGTCGCACTTGATGTGGCATGTGCATAGAGTCATAGATTTTCTTCATTGTGTATCCCGAAGAAAAAGATCTATGATTTTGTACACTAGCCCGTCAAGAGCATCAGTTTTGGGTGTCAATTTACTATGACTCTTAAAATATATTGAGAAATGGGATTTAGTAAGAGACATCAAATTTTGAGATAAGGCTTGAATAATAATCTTACAAAAATACAAAATCAGATTTTAACCGGCTTGAGATACTTTGAAATCGACCTCAATGAATTGATCACTTTCTAGTTCTCTAAATTCCATCTAATCAAATTGTCCCAGACGAGTTCCAATGCTAATCATCATGTTTTAGAACTAGTTAGCAATGTAGAAATTACCATAGTTTTAAAACTCTACTGGACTAAAATGTCCAAAAAGTCGAATTTCATGAGTCAAATAAAATATTTTAAACTTGTAAATTTTTAATTACATTTTAAATTAAATAATAATAATTATTATTTCTAGTTGCGCCGAGTTGATGAATTGACTCAACAGTAATTCCCTAGTTGACTTGGCAAATTGGTTCCACCTTTCGGCCGAGTTTTGAGTCCATTCAAAACAAGTTTTATAACTATTGTAAAAACTAGAAAGTACTAAATAAAGAGTGATTGACCTGTAAGCATAGATATTCTTGAAGCGAACCTTGACCTCAGTCAAGTCAACCGTAAGAGTAGCAGAGTTTGTTGCAATCAGAACGAGTGAAACCGCAAGAAGAACAAAGGTGACGAGCCTCATCAAAAGAGTTGTTATCGCCAATGCCCTAGAGGTACCTTCTGCCATCTTTCCTTCTTCTCCATTTCTATAACCTTCAGCATTGATGTCCTTAAGTAGTAAAAATTATGAGATCCTCTTTAGATCTATACCATTGGATGTTCCGTGGATTTTTTTACTTTGTAAATCCCAATGGCACATTCGAGGATTTTATGCTTAGGCCGGCAACATTATTATTTTTTTTCTTTATTTAATTCAAATTAAATCAAATAAATTTTTTTATTATATATAATATGAAGAAGGAAAATTCCAACATTGGAATGTATACTATCCTAACGGTCAACCTTAGGTCATTTATTTTACAGCTTTCCCCATCAAAAGTGGAACCCCCGCTACGATGTCATACTTTAATAAATTTTATTTTAATAATATTTTTGAAGGTGAGTCCAATTTGTCCTCTCTCGAGTGCGTAGGTTGTTTGGTTTGGATCTTGGTATTAGATATAGACCTGAAAATTATGTTTGGATTTCTATTGAGAATATAGGTTTTTTAAAGGATTTGACTGGATATGAATTCAATTTTATAATTTATAGAACAGGTTGAATATGTATCAACCATGTTTCGATCCAATAGAATCCTAATCCAATAAAAGACTAATATAACCTTATTTTTTTTATATTAAAAGAGAAAATGAATAGGGGTATTATTGAAAAGTAAATATGGTGAAGAATGCTAATGTCTCATGAGGTGTTAGATGTTAGCATCTCTCTCTCTCTATCTATAGGGTGGCCTTTAACTGACAATCTTAAGATGACAAAATGCTGCCAAAATGTATGTCTTATATGGGTTAGAAATTTCAAATTGAATTGAGTTTTTTTCAGGACGATCTCTATGGTGAAGAGATCATCCTCACAAAAATCAGTTGAATCTGAAATTTCTAAGTCCATCAAAAGTGTTTAAAATTGTGATCCGTTGATATTTTTTTCTAAAATTTATAAACCACTTTGGATGGACTTTGAAGTTTTAGATTCAACTGCTTTTGGTAAGGATGATCTCCTCACTATAGAGATCATCCTCATAAAAAAATCAGCCCAATCTGAAACTTTTAAGCCATAAAGGACAAAATTTTTGTTTGTGCTTTGTCATCCTAAAATTGTTATCTAAACACCCCTACATATATATCTCCTCACCATAGAGATCATCTTCATAAAAAATCAGTCCAATCTGAAACTTTTAAGTCATATAAGATAACTTTTGTCTGCATTTTGTCATCCTAAGATTGTTAGCCGAATACTCCCTATATATATATATATACACACACATGGGTCTTGTTCAACACCCTACGCTTTACCCTACACTTTACCCTACTTGTTTTGTCCTACATAGGTTAGAAGTTTTGGAATAGGCTGATTTTTGGTGAAGATAATCTCTATGGTGAGGAGATCTTTCTCACCAAAAATCAGCTCATTCCGAAATTTCTAGCCCCAAATGCTTTACAAAAAATGGACGGTCTCCCTATTTTTACTCTCATTTTACACCATCTTCCCATCGTAAATGATAAACAATACAGGGATAAAAATAATGATGGCATGGCATGCTAAAAATAGTTGTAAGATTTCAATGCTTGGCTTGAGCCGATCCAACTTGGCGACATATATTACAAGTTCTTTCCATTTCTTATTTTTCTCTCAATCTCCTAATAAAAAGGAAAAAAATATGGACCTTATTTAGTCTCTCTCTCTCTCTCTCTCTCTCGCTCTATATATATATATATATATATATGGTCAGGTTCAAGGGTCATATGAGAAAACATATGTAAAAACTTTCGTTTTTAATAAAATTTTGAAATATGGGTTAGAAATTTTGGATTGAGCTGATTTTTTTGTGAGGATGATCTCTATGATGGGAAGATCATCCAAAAAAAAAAAAAAAAAAATCAGCCAAATCTGAAACTTCTAACCCCATTAAAAGTGATTTAGAATGTGAACCGTCGATTTTTTACCAATTTTTATTACTAATTTGTAAATCACTTTTGATGGATTTAGAAGTTTCTGATTGAGCTGATTTTTTGTGAGGATGATCTTTTCATCGTAGTGACCATCCTTGCAAAAAATCAGCTCAATCCAAAACCTCTAACTCTTATTTTGAAAAACGAAAGTTTTTTCATATGTTTTCTCATATGGCCCTTGAACCGCCCCCATATATATATATAGAGGGTTAGGTTCAAACGATAACCATTTCAACACACATATAGATAACGTGTTTTGTCTTATATGGGCAAAAATGTTTGGAATGGGCTGATTTTTTGTGAGGATGATCTCTATGGTGAGGAGATCATCCTTACCAAAAATCAGCTTATTATGAAACTTCTAGACCATTCAATTTTTGTTGAAAAATTATAGACCGTCCAATTTTTGTAAATCAATTTTGATGGGGTTACAAGTTTTGGAATGGGATGATTTTTTGCTAGGATGATCCCCTCATCACAGAGATCATCCTCACAAAAAATCAGCCCATTCCAAACATTTTTTCCCATATAAGACAAACATGTTGTCTATATGTGTGTCGCAGAACCCGACCCATATATATATATATATATAGATATAATACTAATGAACCCTAACAATTTTTCTCCATTTGGATCAAGTTATAACTCTCAGAGGGATGGTTTTTCTTATCTTGATCATTTGGAATTATTTTCCTTGATCTCTTTGATTTCTAACTCTTTTAAATTCCCAACCACAATAAATCATTATTTCTGAGTTCTTGTTGATCTCTTTTAAAATCTTTATGAACTAAAAAAATAACAAGGAGCAAATGAAAATGAGGGGCTGGAATACTGAGATCTCAAAAACCCGTCTATAATTTGAATGGCCATCGAATAAGAGAAATGCCCATTAATGCGTCCTTTGATCAAGGGATCAAGGATGCTTGGGACGAACCAGTATTAGATCCGTCAATAGATCCCACAAAATGTAGAATGGCTTAAAGTGTTAACAATTCAAATTTTGACTTTTTTTTAATTGTTAAGTTCCTAGATATGAACTTACTTTTAATAACAGACACTTTGGCTATGGAACAAATGAACAAGATTCATTTAACAACCCATATTAAAAAAAAATAATTCCATTTAGCAACCACTGTGAAGAGGACAAAGTTTTGAGAAAACTTAATGATGGAAGGTCGAAAATGAGGGAATTCAGATTATTTTCTATTAATTAGTTTTTTCTTTTTTAATCTCTTCGTGCAAGTTTCAACAATGTCCCTCCAAAGCATTCTAACACCATTTCTACCTACAGAACCCATTTCTTTCCTTCTTCATCCTTGAAAATCCAAGCATGGGTGACTTGTTGACTATGCATAGAAGTTTTCCCTTTGTGGGACTCCTTACTGTTTTGTAGTTGCCAAAAAACTAGGAAACTATTACTAGCCTGTTGGGTTATGTCTTGTATATGGAGATTGTCGTGAATTCAAACCAGATCTTTTGATGATCCGTTAACAATCAACATGACCTATTTAATTGGTAATGCGTGGGGTTTCCCCACCATTACCGGGGGTTTAGGGGCAAAATATTGAGCCCATTTGATTTGGTTTTGGATCCAACCCGTTTAACCTTTTTAAACCCTAAGTATATAAAGGATAAGAAATGAAATCCGAAAGAGTGTGAGAAATATACGAGAGACAAAGAGAAATTGTACCATAATTCTTCTTTGGTTAATATAGTGAAATAGTTGTTTTTTGCCTGTGAACATAGGTCGATGCTTTGACCGAACCACGTATATCTTGTGTCTTGTGTGATTCTTGTATTCTTGTTGGTTTTATACTTCAGGTCATAGGGTCATTTTCTAACATAGCCATATATTTGATTTTCCGTTTTTGTATCACATATTTTTCTGCGTGTGTTCTTTGGAAACACTACAAATAAGAATTCATCTCTCTTCTCTTCTCGTGCATGTAGGCTTATATGCCGAAGTACGTAAATTCTTCTTCATGGCGCAGAAAGTGTTCATCTGATCTTCTGCAATTTTAGTTACTTGTTCTATTTTTTTTTTCCTCTTCTCTAATGGTGGAATCGGATGGTAATCTTGGAGGGAGACTATCATCGGTTTTATTGAATGGAATAAATTATATCCCTTGCAAGAAGATGAGGTTTGTCCATGGAAAATTGGTATATCCTACAGATGACGATCCGAAATTTGAAGAGATGAGAGAATTAAGGATAGCTACAAGAAAGACTAATCCAATCCATAATGATGTACCGGAGAATACAACATTTTTGTTATTTGACCAACCACCAAAAGAAGCAAATACAACGGGTACACTAATCAATAAGATTAATGAAGTAACAATTAATACAAAAACAACCAATTGGAAAGCTATAATCATGCTTTTAATCCTCCAAGAATGGATTTCCCAAGATCAACTCGTTACATCCTGGCTATTCAACTCGATGGAACCTCCAGTTGCTGAAATATTTACCTTTTGTGAATCTGCAAAAGACTTGTGGGAATCTGTGGTCGATCACTATGGTAATCAAAATAATGTAGCTTGCATATTTGAATTAAAACGTGAAATTGCTGCTGCCACTCAAGGTGATACTAAGTTCATTGAGCACCTTGGAAATTTGAAAAGAAAATGGAACGAATTGGATATGTATCACCCATATACTACAGATGCCAAGATCCTTTTGAAATGTGTTGAAGAAGATAAATATTTTCTCTTCTTAAAAGTTTGAAGCCAGAATGTGAAAATCTCAGGAGTAATATTCTTATGAACTCTACTTTACCTTTGTCCAATGTATGTGGTACTGTTCAACGTGAAGCAGCTCGAAGAAAGGCTATGACTAGTGAGTTGAAACAATTTTCTGAGAAAACTGAATCCAATGCTCTTGTGGTTTATGATAATGATAAGAGAAGACTTCCGGACAGTAGAAAAGAAAAAAAAATATCGAATAAGGGTCAGAGAGATACTTATAGGTGTGAGCACGGCTAGAAAAATGGGCACACCAAGGATCGATGTTGGGAGCTTCATCCTTACCTCGAGCTAAAGTTTGATAAGAATAATAAAAGGGAACATGCTGTTGTAGTCGATGCATCAATCCCAATAAATCAGACAAGCTATTTTTTTCAACAATTGAGTAAGTCATCTCCAAATTATGAATCTGATCCTGTGTCATGTACGTTTACAGCAGGTAATCTCCAAGCCTATCATTCAAATTCTTATAATTCCAATATCTGGATTATTGATTCTAGCGCCACAGATCATATGGCCAATGATCCTTAGCATTTATATGATTTTTCCCACAGTTCTAACAACCTCGTTGTATCAGTTGCCAAAGGAACCATGATTCCCGTCTTAGGATGTGGAAAAATTAATTTTTTTTTTCTGGTTCTCCCAATTCAGAGTCTTTCGTTGTCCCTTCGTTCCCGCACAACTTTGTCAGATGGTAAAATTACAAATTCTTTGAATTGTAATGTTATCTTTTCACCTACTGCAGTGATTTTTCAGGATCCAACATGGGAGAAGAAGATTGGTGAGGGGTTTATTCTCATAGCTTTTATTTACTAAAACCTAAGGATAATCTAGCATGTCATCATTCTAGCAGCTTGTTAGATAGTCGTCTTGTGCATAAACGACTTGGGCATCCTTCTAATCATATTTTGTTATGTATTTTTCCTTATATTTCTATTGAGTCATCTGCTAGTGATGTCTGTCATTTTTCAAAGCAAACTCGATTAACTTTTTTTAATTCATTAGCAACAAAAATACCTAACATGGAAGAAACTAATCAAATTACAAAAATACTTTTAGTACTTATTACAATAATATGAATATGAATTTACAAAAATACCTCCATGATAAGGGATATTTTGTAATAAAATTGATAGGGGGTATTTTTTTAATTTCATATGCAAGTAAATGTATGATGCAATGTACTTTCGTGAATTCATACGCATGTTATTGCAGTGAATACTGAGGATCATTTTATAATTTATAAGTTTCTCTGATGAGGTGTATTTTTTGCATTTCAATAGACAACTTAATGCATCTTGGAGGACAAGTATTTTCATAATTTATGTGCAATATTACTTTAACAAGTACTTAGGATATTTTTATAACTTGATTAATTTCCTTGACAAGGGTTATTTTAGTAAATTTTATATGCAGAGGTTGGAGTCATAATTTTGCAAATGATAAGTAGCTTTTTTCCTCCAAACCATTTGCTGAAATATTGAAAAGCTCCGAAGGGCGTAAACTCCAGTTCCTATAGTTTACTGGAAAAAAAACCACCCTGCAAAACCCTAGATTATTGCTTACTGCTCCTTAAAAGACGAAACAATAACAACAAATGAAAATCACTAAACCAGTCTGCATGAAATTCAACAATAGAGAGACAAAAAATAATATTATCCAACTTTTGGCACTCGTTTATGGCGTTATGGCCCTTAGGACATTTCTTTCTGGCATTCGTCAAGTCATTTTCATCGTGGTACTATTAATCACTCTTTTCGGCACATCATAGGCCTCACCATCAGATGCCGAATCCACTGAATAGGAATCCCTTGATCTGAGAAGGAAGGTCTTAGGAACAAAGGGTCAATTTAATATGAGATGACAGAACTACACTTGATATAAGGCCAAAAAACCGTTAGGGGCTCAAGATCCCTTACTAGTAAAGGGGGTACTGACTTGCTGTTGGCTCAATCTTGGATGAGCAAGAGTGTAAGCTCAACACAAAATACACTTGAATGTTCACTAATACCATTCAAAATGATTGCAAATACACTGCCAAAGGGCATCAAACGAAAAGGATCCTTTCAAGAAAGATTTTTGAGAATCAGATTCCATACCAACATAAAAAAACTGGAGGAAGAACGAGTAATTGCCACACTATGGGGATGCATGCAGAGGAGAATCGCTAATAGTCCATATGCAAAAACAAAAGGGAAAACTAAGGGTGTTAGCCTTAACTATGACTAATGCTCCTGTGTAATGGAACAAAGATATACTATTACCATAAGACAACCTAACATCAAAAATACTTTTTTTAAATACAACAAGAATAATTACAGAAGCCAAACACTTACATCACTCCATTACAATGAGGAGAAAGGAGAAAATGAAATCATTGGAGGACAGTATGTACTTACAAATCAAGGTCCATCTTTGTGGAATTTGACATCTATTTGTGCTCCGTCAAATTTAGGGGATGCTTTTCTAATAATCTTAGTTGTGGTGAATCTACTAGCATTTTCATTAAAAATGCCTATGTGAAGATGGTTCCCTTCGCTCGCGTGTTGTTCCTTTGCCACAATGTTGTTTCTAAGAATTTAGGTGATCCATGCAAATTATTTGCAATGCTCATTAGTATTGTGTAACCAAACACCAATAGAATTGATTTTAGAAAATTATTTGCATTTGCAACATACCAAGCCCGACCTTAATATAGAAAATTTACAGTTAAGAAAGAGAGTTGCTACTGGCACACCAACTTTTACTTATCACACTCCAATTAAAAATCACGGAAATTAATGAAAGGAAACTTACTTAATAGTCTTTGGGGCTAACTTTTCTTTCAATTAGTCCTTGACTTTTTCTAGTTATTAAAATAGTCCATTTTGTAAATCTCTCTTTAAAAATAGTCCCTGATCCCTACTTTGGACATTTCTCACAATTGAAATGTCAAAATTGCCTTAACCATTCAAACTCACCATTTTCGTCCACAAAAATTGGATTTTTGACATCCCGGTTGATTTTTGGAAACTCCGTTATAATGAAAATGATTTGAGAAGGAAGAAGAAGGCATTTTCAAGAATTTGTTTTATTTTTTTCAAGCATTTTGAAGATATATATAAAAAACTAGAGGTTTTTTAATTGTTTTGCTTCCTTTTTGAATTAAAATAAATTAAGGATGATTCTTTTGGTTTGAAATCATCTACACACTCAAGTCGTTATGTCAAGTTTCAAGTCAATTTTTCCATGTATTTTAGTTGAAAAAACAAGAAAAAATGAAATTGGTGATTACAACATTGAGGTCGACAATTTTTTAAGTATTGTCAACCTCAACAATAATTTTTTTTTTTATTATCGACCTAGAAAATAAAAAAAACTGGTGAGGTCGACAATAATTTAAAAAAAATTGGTGACCTTAGCAACAATTTTTTATTAAGATGTCGACCTCGACAATAAAAATATTGAACTCAAAAATAAAAATTGTTGACCTCGATGAAGTAAAAGCTACCTGTTTTCATTTTTTTTTCGAGTAAATTACATGGAAAAGTCGACTTAAAACTTGGCATAACTTGTGTCGATAATTTCAAATCAAAAGAACCATCCTCGATTGATTTTCATCCAAAAAGGAAGCAAAACATTTTAAAAAAATCCTACTTTTTTACATTCATCAAAATGCATGAAAAAAAAAATTCCTTGAAAATGGCTCTTCTTACTTTTCAAATTCTTTTCATCAGAATGGAGTCTCCAAAACTCGATCGGAATGTTGGAAATCCAATTTTTTTGGACGAAAATAGCGAGTTTGAATGGTTAGAGCAATTTCAACATTTCAAACGTGGGAAATGTCTAGAGGGGGATTTAGGGATTGTTTTGAAAAAAGGGATTTACTAAATGGACTATTTTGATAACCCACAAAAGTCAAAGACTAAATAGAAGAAAAGTTAGCACCAAGGACTATTAAGTAATTTCCCCATAAATGAATGGTTGAGAATAAGTATAATTTGGGGTGCCAATAGAAATTCTCTCATTTCTTTTTTCTAGATTTCAATTTTTTGGTGTTCAAGATTTTATATAAGCCTAATCATAATTGTAAACAATTACAATTATTGTTTGAAAGTATAATAATGTTTTGTAACATTGAGATTATAACGTGAGTCAAACCTTTGTAATATTTAAAGTGTTTTAATCTTTAATTTAGGAGTGATAAATAATTCAATAAATTGGAATGTAATAAGTAAAAGTTGGAGTGCCATTAGCAGCTCTCTTAAGAAAAATTAGGTCGGACTACAATGATAATTAACCATTTTTGTAAGAATAGTGATTTTATGACTCCCTCCCATTGCATATTCAAAATACTCTCATGACGTGGCATGTGAGAGAACCATAGATCTTTACTCCTCATGGTACACAACTGCACATATTTATGTGGATGTGTAGATGTGTATTCCGGGACTTAAAATCTATGATTCTAGCACATGCTACCTCAGGAGATTATTTTGAGTATGCCATGTGGGAGAGTCAGATTATCACAACTCTTTTTATAAATTTTCGAAACCTTATGGCACTATAATTCCACCATCTTTTTGGTAAGGTATAAATTAAAAAAAAATTCATTTCCACAATAAAGTATGATATAGATTATATAGTTCATAGAGAAAAATAAACACACTTTTTACATAAACAAGGTAATACATATACAGTGACATAGTCATTCAAACAACAGTACTTCCATCTACAACGTAGCTATTTTTTTTTTTGTGATAGGGCCAAGGAAGACATGACAGACGAGACTAAAGCACCTAAGAATGCATTTTTTGTGATAGGGCCAAGGAAGACATGACAGACGAGACTAAAGCACCTAAGAATGCAAGGAGAACTAAACATGCACAAACGGTAGCAATGTCAAAGAAATTGTCGACCTTCGAGCCTATTCGGGTAACGTTTGTGCTGTATGGTACAAGTGCATTAATTAAGTCGTCATTGCTCTTCTTAAGGTCAATAGTTGCACCAAATGCTGCACCAACACCAGTAGCTTATAGAGAGGAAATTACCTGCTCAAATCCAAGTTAAGCCTCATGTGTAAAAATATTTAAAAAGTGTAGGGAGGTAAATTGTAAAGAAAATTTTAACGGGTTGATTGAAAAAACTAATATAAACATCAGCAAATAATTACTATGATAATTAAAGCTAAAATGAGTAATTAGAATCAATCCAACTCATACTTCATGGTATTTGAGCACAATTTTCATACCCCAGTAAAAAATATTTCGTTAAAATTTTATTTTCTTCAATAAAAACTCTACTTTACTCTATACCTCTACAAATCTCAGTAAACCATACAGTTACATTTCACGATCTCACCGTTTTTAACCCCAAGATGCAATAATGGATTTCATAGATAGTCGGTGACCACCAAATAAAAAATATGTACCATGGACATTTTATAATAATATCAACAATTAATCAATGAGATCAGGGGATGATTTTAAAAGTAGCCAAGCTCACGTTTCCTTTATTCAAAAGACTATAAGATTGCAAAGGGATTTAGGCCAATGTGGAATGAATTAGAATGAGGTGTACTGTGATACACCAAATCATTTTTTATGAAGATTAAGTAGAATATGATTAGATTAGGTTTCCTAGTACTATCTAGAGTTTGTTTTTTATTTGGGATTACATTCTATTTTATCTATAAACTCTTTTAGTATTTATTTTAAGAGTCTTGATGAATACATAGAGTTTTGGATACGTGACTGATGTGATAAGAGCACAGAATCATATATCTATTTCGTCGGGACACACAAAATAAAGATCTGCGGTTATGTGCCCTTGTCATGTAAACCACATACCCAAAATCTCGTGTATTCATCATTATTCTTATTTTAAATCAATTGAGAGAATCAACCCAATTCCATTCTTCTACGGTTCTCAAAAATGATGACTACAACTTTGACATCAGTCTTCTAAAAGAGAGTAAAAGAAAATTACCTTAATACCCTCATCTTCAACCTCTATGATAATCTTTTTTTTAACCTATTCGACCTTGTGTTTAATCCATCACCTTCGACCTCTTGCCAAGAAACCCTTGATTTTTTTATATATTAAAAATACGTGATTTTCAGCTTTTTGAAAATCTTTTCTTGTTCTTGTGGTTTGAAGGAGATAGATAAAGCCATAAGGTTTTGAATACGAGGTTTCAAAATGATGGGTATTGAATGTAAATTTTTTTTAGGGGTTTAAGCTAGAAGTAAAAGACAAGGACTCCTAGGCCATTTTTTATTAGTCTCTTAGAAAAGCAATCAAAGGGTATGTCCTTAATTTGAAAATATAGGATATCTCAAAAATCAAAATGAAAAAATATTTAAAAAGGAATATTAATATATATTTGAAAAAAGAATTAAATTTTCAGAATTTGTAATAATGACATCAAACCCCCTATTTGAGGAGGGTGTGCAATCAGAACCTCAACAACTATTGAGCGATTGGTCTTGAAATTTGAAAAGTCGGAAGCAACAAAATTACCCTTAAAATAATATTAAAAAAATAACCAAAAAATATGGAGGCAGAGGTACCAAAACCCAAACAAGTAATAAGTGATTTTGCTCACACTTTTCAAACTTTAAAGTCGTGTAGTGTGCAACGAAAACCCGAACAACTATTAAGCAATTGTTCTCCAAGAAGGGCTTTTCCAAAATGAGTGGCAAAATGTGTAGAGAAATTTTGTAGACATCAAAATTGAAATGGGTCCTTGTCGTTTTCTAAATTAACGAAAGTCCCTTAAATTAAAATTGGGCCCATAAGTTTAAATTGGGGCCATTGATTGGGACGGGACACATATAGTTTGGATCTGGGCTTTCGCAGATAAAGCCCATAATCTAAATAAAAATCAAATGATCCACACATTAAATATGGGGCCCTACACCCAAACAAATGAGTTCGGCCCAATAATGATCCATGAAATCCTTAAAATTGTATTTAGACAAACTTAGCCTTTGAAATAAACCAATCAAACCTCTTTAAGTTAGGGTATAATTGGAAAGCTAAATTATCTTTAAGTTTATAAATACAAGAACCTCTCTCATCGAGAGGGGATCTAGATCATTTTCTCTCAGAAGACAGAAGCTCTCCCTCTAGAGAAGAAGAAGCTCTCAAGCCCTCCTCTAGAGATAAAATAAGGTTCTTCAGAGATCCGGACTCCGATTAAAGAGAAGATCAAGTATAAAGCCCTTCTCCGGAAGTCAAGAAAACATTCTCAACTGATAAAGCGCGAAGGTCGGAGAAAAGAACATCTACAGAAGCCTCTATAGAAGATTAATCACAAAGCAAAGACATTGTCAAAGCATCATTCTCAATCGATAAAGCATGAAGCACGAAGAGAAGAAAAGTTACATACGTCATCACTATTTTGTATTTGACTGTTAATCAGAGGAAACACTAAGATCTGTATCTCCTTTTTATCAAAAATCAATAAAATCATTTGCGATCATATTTCACGAATCTCGAGGTAGATCGATTGAAATTTATTGTCGACAAATTTCTAGCACGCTCGATGGGACAATCTCAACTTCTCATCTTTCAATTAACTACAAGAACATCAACTAAAGCATCGATGGCATCTTGTAACGTCAACGCTATCGCATTTGCCGTTACTGAGAAAGGTAAGAAAATCCTTTCTTCCAATCTTGAATCTGCTCATGTTATTAGTCGCGATCATCATGTGACACGAACAATGACAAAAACTGGTGGATCCAAGCTAGTGGAGCCTCTCCAGCATCACTCCAAGAAACGTGTCACAAAAACGGCACTTACCACGAAAGAATCATGGGCGGACGTGGAAGAAGACAACTCGTCAGATTCTGGATCTGATTCGAAGTCAAGCGAGGGATCGTCTAGATCTTTATCGATCATTTCTCCGTCACAAACTTATACATCCATTAGAGCAGTGATGACAGCTGGTGCGCTAACGATGGAGGAAGAAGTTGCTCAGTGGCAGACACCATCAACAAGTTAACAAAAGCAATGGAAGACAAATATATTCAAATTGCAACTCTCGCCAGCCGTTTGGAGCAGAAAGACAAAGAGAATGAGTCGAGTGTTGAACCCTCACATCCTCTAGGATTCACCCCTGAAGCATATGCGACTTCGCACGAAGAAGAACAACGAGCTGACTATTCTTGTTCACGAAAAGCTACTCGAAATCCACCACAAGGGTCTGTTGCTTCGTTTTCCATTCAACAACTGCAAGCAATGATTACTGACACCATTCGTGCTCAGTATGGGAGCATGCCACAATCTTCATTGATTTATTCTAAACCCTACACTCAACGCATCGAACAAATGCGTCTTTTGGCAGGATATCAACCACCAAAATTCTAACAGTTCGAAGGAAAAGACAATCCAAAGCAGCATATTACCTACTTCATTGAAACTTGCAACAACGTCGATACATTCAGGGATTTTACGATGAAACAATTCGTTCGCTCCTTCCACGGCAATGCATTCGATTGGTACACTAATTTGGAACCTAACTCAATAGACAGT
This sequence comes from Akebia trifoliata, assembly GCF_017979445.1. Classification (NCBI taxonomy): domain Eukaryota; kingdom Viridiplantae; phylum Streptophyta; class Magnoliopsida; order Ranunculales; family Lardizabalaceae; genus Akebia; species Akebia trifoliata. The sequence continues at coordinate 5,174,926 of NC_141381.1, read as the reverse complement.
TGGGATCAATTTGAAAGAGTATTTCTTGGCCGCTTCTACAGTACTAGAAGAACAGTGAGTATGGTAGAACTCACCGTTGTCAAACAAAAGAAGGATGAACCGGTTATCGAGTACATCGAGCGATGGAGAAATCTTTCTCTCAACTGCATGGATCGACTCTCTCAATCTTCTACTATCGAGATGTGTGTTCAAGGGATGCACTGGCAACTCCTTTACATCTTGAAAGGAATCAAGCCACACACTTTCGAAGAGCTAGCTACTCGAGCTCACGACATGGAGCAAAGTATAGCTGTGCATCAGACTTCACGACCAAGCGAGCATCGAAGACAGGAAAAGAAGGATGTCAAGTCCTTCAAAACTAAAGAAGTCTTGTCTACCATCACCAGCAAACCTGTCAAAATCACAGGTAAAAGAAGAGAAGATCAGCCACGAGCTGATTCAACACAAGAAAAAGGAAAATCTTGAAAAAACTCTTAAAGAGCTTGAGGCAAAAGAGTACTCTTTTTCTTATGCTGATGTCTTGGGCATGTTCAAAGAGTTGCTAAAATTAAATCTCATTGGACTTCCAGTGCCCAAACAACCTGAGGAAGCAGGTCGCGACAATGATCCGAAATATTGTCGCTATCATAGGGTGATTAGTCACCCGATTGAAAAATGCTTCGTCTTCAAAGAGAAGATTATGGATTTGGTACGTCAAGGAAAAATTGAACTTGACTATGTCGAAAATGTTGCTACTTCCAACATGACCTCTGTCACTTTTGGATCTTTTGATCCAATATTCTTGGCAAATCAGTATGATACGCAGACTCCATTTTCTCAGATCACCAAAGTTTTACCTAAACCATCACAACTCATATTCGTACATTCCGATGTTGAAAAAGCCCATCCTACGTTGAGGGAAGGCCAAATCAAAGAAAAATCATCACATTTCTTACTTCACTTCAACAAGGACCACAATCTTATCCGACTTCAAATTCAAAGTCAAGTATCTCACAGTCTACTTCAGTTAATGACGAAGGGTGGACAGTTGTCACTCGTCGAAAAAGACGTCCTACACACATGCCGACTATTTCTACTTCAAAGTCAAAGAGAAAGAGAAGAAAGTCAAAATTAAATATAGGATCGAAGAAATGAAAGAGGACAATAAAGAAGAAGGTTTTTTGAGTTCCGCCCGCAGATCCTGAAGACATCCTTCAGCAACTGCCCCGTGTACCTGTTACTCTTATAAAAATCTTACCCAATAAGCTCTTGAAGGAAATTTGCACGGTGTCATGTCATCAAGTGGAAGCGGAAATGCTAGAAGTTAATATTGATGATAAGTCCAAAGAACATCCTACTACTTCCAATGATGGAGATCAACGACTTGAGAAAGACAATAACACCTCGAAGATAAAAGATTCATAGGTCGACTTGCATTTGTCCAGTGAATTCCAAAAAGTTCAACTTACTTCAAAGCAAAGCTTAATTGATTCAAAATAGGAAGTTCAACCTGACATAAATCCACAACAAGACAATATGTGTATGGCCACAATTATCTTCACTGATGAGGATCTCCAATTGGGGTCTTGACCTTACAATAGGCCGCTTTACGTCACAGGATATGTGAGGTAGAATAAAATTCAAAGAATTCTCCTAGATTGTGGTTCTGCGATCAATATCATGCCAATTCGTACCATGAAACAAGTTGGGATCTCGTCGGATCAACTTACTCGTAGTAAGTTAATGATCCAACGCTTCAACTTGGGTGGTCAGAAAGCTATCAGCATGATAAGAGTCAAGCTTTCTATCGCAGATTTGGAGTCAACAACGCTCTTCCACGTAATTGATTATAAAACTTCATATCACTTGCTTCTCGATCTACCATGACTACATGAAACTGAAGTAGTACCATCCACGTTACATCAATGCTTCAAGTATTACCAAGATAGTGTACAGAAACGTGTAATAGCAGAAGATCAACCGTTTGACAAGGCATAAACGTATTTTGCAGATGTGAAATTTTATTTTGGAGGGGACGTCATTTAAGAAGTACTTCTAATTTCGGTACCTCCTTCTAGCAAGCAAAAACTCGACAAAGGAAAGCATACTATGACTGATACCGAGGAGATTTCTCCTAGTCCTCCGCTTCAGAAAGAACGTAGTAAGAAACAAGAACTAGAAACTCGACAGATCAAGGTGGGCACTATCTTCCCAATAAAAGTATGAGTTGGAGACACCAGCTGTGCGAACCAAATACGGAGGTCCAAAGTCAGCATCAATGCTACCAAATAGTCCCCGAGGAAAATGAAGTCCAACCCACCCAAACAAGTAATGAAGAGGACAATAACTCGTGGAAACACCTACAACTTTCTGTGTTTTCATACCCCAATAGGTCTGAGTTAGACTTTTGTACAAACAACACAGAAGTGGAGGCACCAAGCTGAATGTAGTACCTCGGGCCATCAATGCTGCTACCTTAAAAGTACCCGAACGAATAAGATCACTATCCTCACAAGGAAGAATAAAACAACACAACCACAAAGAAAGGTATGCAGCTATCATAGCTTCATCCTCAACATTCTGATTTCCAGAAAAATCGAGCCTGATAAATGGATTTTCTCTCTCTTTACGATCTCCCTTAGCCAAAGTAACTCAAGAAGAAAAAGGTCTCCGTAATTTTGTTCTAGGATGCTGATGGCCACTACGATCAAAGTAAAATGATCTTGCCCTTTCTTTATACTCTACCGTCAAACGAGGATTAGAAATTCGTTTAGCTTTGGTGTATCAAAAATCAAGCCATTCACTATGGCTAGCACAATTACTCCCCTTTTCAAAAATCAGTAAAGCATATGCTTTGAACAGATACTGGCAAGAAAGAGGAAGCCTTGAAACATTGTTGCAACCCATGAATTCATCAAAACTAGGCACTACTTCTTCATAATACTCACCTGTGATAGAAAGTCCAAAAATCTTCTGCATTTCCTAGAAAGAAATGCCAACTTCCTCACGACCTGTCACAAAAGTGTTAGTCTTAGGACGTCAAAACTCACATAAAGCTCGATATATGCCATTAGGACGACTGTACTCCTTACTAGCTGCAATATAACTTCACTAAGAGAAGCTGTTGATTTTTTGCTCTGCAGTTTATGGCTCACATCCAAACTTCAGTCCCAAAAATCACTGAGATATCGAATATCACCTCGAGGTTCAATATCTGACCCCCATCGAGTAAAACGTTGCATGATTTTCTACGTCAAAACAGCCTGTAGACAATTGTGAGTTTGGTCATGTGTGGAGGATGACATAAAGATGGCTGATGCTCCGTATCAATCTCATCTTTAGGGAGTAAGTCAGCTGTTGGAAGATATTCACTTAAAGCTGTCATATCAAGTGATGTGTCTCTTTCTGTATCTTGCGCCTTCAAAGGACCGGTCATCGGTATGTGCACAACAAGCTTCAACTCCACAGATGAAATGTTCCCTCTTCTTAAACGATCGGCTGTAATAACATGGGGAAAACAAAGCCATTTTCCCTTGTGAGAATGATCTGCAGGATCATCTACCCAACCTTTATGCGGTAAGTTCTGTTTGGAACGGTTCTTATTCCTTAAACCTTTGGAAAGAATGTCTCTAGCCATCTCTGTGAAAGAAAAAAAGAGACTAAATACACTTATTCAAAAAAAAATAATAATAATAGCATGTCTCATTAAATACTAGGGTGACATTGATTAGAGATATAGAAGAGTATGAAAAAAAAATCATCATACTCAATAATGTTTTGGCGCTAGAGTTTGGCCACCTGACTGTACAAATAATTCGTCGCATGGTTCTTATATCCAGTTGACGTTTGTCAGCCAGTTGACGTCATCCACTCTTAAGCATTACTGATAAACATTTGCTTTAGAGGTTAGCCAATTAGCTGGACAAATAGTTCATCGTATGGATCTTCTACGTACATAAAGTTTGCATACCGCAATTCTTTTAGCCAGTTGACGTCATCCACTCCTAAACATTATTGATAAATAGTTACTTTAAAGGTTAGCCAACTAGCTGGACAAATAGTTCGTCGTATGGATCTTCTACGTACATAAAGCTTGTGTACCGCGATTCTTTTAGCCAGTTGACGTCATCCACTCTTAAGCATTACTGATAAACAATTGCTTTAGAGGTTAACTAACTAGCTGGACAAATAGTTCGTCGCATGGATCTTTTACATGCATAAAAGTTGCGTACTGCGATTCTTTTAGCCAGTTGACGTTTGTCAACCAGTTGACATCATCCATTCCTAAGCATTACTGATAAACAGTTGCTTTAGAGGTTAGCCAACTAACTGGACAAATAGTTTGTCGCATAGATTTTCTACGTGCATAAAGCTTGCGTACTGCGATTCTTTTAGCAAGTTGACATCATCCACTCCTAAGCGTTATTGATAAATAGTTGTTTTAGAGGTTAGTCAACTAGCTGGACAAATAGTTCGTCGCATGGATCTTCTATGTGCATAAAGTTTGCGTACTGCGATTCTTTTAGCCAGTTGACGTCATCCACTCCTAAGTACTACTGATAAACAGTTGTTTTAGAGGTTAGCCAATTAGCTGGACAAATAATTCGTCGCATGGATCTTCTATGTGCATAAAACTTGCGTACCGTGATTCTTTTAGCCAATTGAAACTTGTCAACTAGTTGACGTCATCCACTCCTAAGCATTACTAGTAAACAGTTGCTTTAGAGGTTAGCCAACTAGCTGGGCAAATAGTTCGTCGTATGGTTCTTCTACGGATACATCTTTCATCACGTAACACTTTTGACAATTTAACATTGTCCACCGTTAAGCAGACTAACAAATAGATGCTCTAGAAATTGGCAAATTAGCATGTACAAATCCTACATTACGTGATTCTTCTAGCTAGTCGGTGTTATCTACCCTTGAGTACTACTGATAAATAGATGTTTTGGAAACTAGCCAGATCAAATAAAATAGAAATCTATTGTTCAGTTGCTGACCCATCATAAGTTTGGAGCATTCTACATAGATAATAGCGCACCACAAATTCTTGTGATATTACGACAATTTAGCATGCAAAAAAAAAAAAAAACATGTTAAAGCAAATCCATGCGTCAAGAATACCTAAATACCTATAAAGCAAATTCTTGATGATTGTCCGAAGAAAGATGAACTCAAAATCTAAAGCTGTCTTTTCGAGAAGTTTGTGCTTGTGCAATTGTTCGCAAAGTATCAAAGAAATTTGTGCCGCCCTATGAATTAGAAACAATAACAATAATAATAATATGTTATTTGCTTCATCAAGGGTGTCAAAATGGATGACTACCGTAATCCCAAATAAAAATTAGGTTCTTACAATCTTGTCCTCTACTTCTATTTGACTTCGGTTATGCTTTGGAAGATCACAATGTATGATCAATTGGGAAGATTTGAAATCTTACTAATGCTAGTAAGTGTTTTGTTGAAAAGAAAGAGAACCAAAGAATAAGAAGTTTTGATTGGTTCAAGAATTATTTTTTTTACCATCGATTTAGACCTCTTATAATTCTAAAGGTATTGATACCAGCCGATTTACATCGTGCTTGGGGCGGTGCTTTTAAAGGATGCCAGGAAAGTATGTAATAAAAGGTCACACTAAAAGGAGGGGTTACAGGTGCATGAACGATACAAGTAGATCAGGGGCCATGGCCCTGTTTATTTTATTTTTTATTTTTAAATAAATTTTAAAGAGAACAGAATAAAAAAAGGTTGCCCTTTACATATAGTGCTGCTACAAAGGAAGAATTAAAAAAAAAATTCTGAAAAGATATAGGAAGAGTGTTCATGTGTTCATCTAAGCAAATTGGATCAGTGAGTGTGTGCGTGCGTGCACATATCACGTGTGTGGCTGTGTGTATAGGTGTAGAACAACCCCTATTTATGCATGTAGGCACCAAAATTTTGAGGAGGCCTTTACAAATTTTATAAATAAAAAAATCCTTAATTTTATTAATGGACCTCAAACCCAAATTGAGTCCATCAAATGGGAACGTGCCTCTTACAAGCCTGGATTTTAGGTTTTCGCAGATAAAGCCCATGATTCAGTAAATACAAGTGATCCACACATTAAAATATTGGGCCTTACACCAAAACAAATGAGTTCGGCCCAATAATAATCCATAAAACCCTTAAAATTGAATTTGGACAAATTTAGCCTTTTAAATAAATCAATTAAACTTCTTTAAATTCGGGGTATAATTGGAAAGCTAAATTACTTTTAAGTCTATAAATACAAGAGCCTCTCTCATTGAGAGGGGATCTGGATCACTTTCTCTCAGAAGACAGAAGCTCTCCCTCTAGAGAAGAAGAAGCTCTCAAGCCCTCCTCCAGAGACAAAGCAAGGTTCTTCAGAGATCCGGACTCCGACTAAAGAGAAGATCAAGCATAAAGCCCTTCTCCGGAAGCCAAGAAAACCTTCTCAACCGATAAAGCGCGAAGCCCGGAGAGAAGAAAATCTACAGAAGCCTCTACAGAAGATCAAGCACAAAGAAAAAGCCAACGTCAAAGCATCCTCCTCAGCCGATAAAGCGCGAAGCTCGGAGAGAAGAAAAGTTATATACGTCATCACTATTTTTGTACTTGACTGTTAATCAGAGGAAATACTGAGATCTGTATCCACATTTCATCAAAAATCAATAAAATCATTTGCGATTATCTTTCACGGATCTCGAGGGAGATCCGTTGAAATTTATTGTCAACAAAAAATTTGTCGACAATAAATTTCAACGGATCTCCCTCGAGATCCGTGAAAGATAATCGCAAATGATTTTATTGATTTTTGATGAAATGTGGATACAGATCTCAGTGTTTCCTCTGATTAACAGTCAAGTACAAAAATAGTGATGACGTATATAACTTTTCTTCTCTCCGAGCTTCGCGCTTTATCGGCTGAGGAGGATGCTTTGACGTTGGCTTTTTCTTTGTGCTTGATCTTCTGTAGAGGCTTCTGTAGATTTTCTTCTCTCCGGGCTTCGCGCTTTATCGGTTGAGAAGGTTTTCTTGGCTTCCGGAGAAGGGCTTTATGCTTGATCTTCTCTTTAGTCGGAGTCCGGATCTCTGAAGAACCTTGCTTTGTCTCTGGAGGAGGGCTTGAGAGCTTCTTCTTCTCTAGAGGGAGAGCTTCTGTCTTCTGAGAGAAAGTGATCCAGATCCCCTCTCAATGAGAGAGGCTCTTGTATTTATAGACTTAAAAGTAATTTAGCTTTCCAATTATACCCCCAATTTAAAGAAGTTTAATTGATTTATTTAAAAGGCTAAATTTGTCCAAATCCAATTTTAAGGGTTTTATGGATTATTATTGGGCCGAACTCATTTGTTTTGGTGTAAGGCCCAATATTTTAATGTGTGGATCACTTGTATTTACTGAATCATTGGCTTTATCTGCGAAAACCTAAAATCCAGGCTTGTAAGAGGCACGTTCCCATTTGATGGACTCAATTTGGGTTTGAGGTCCATTAATAAAATTAAGGATTTTTTTATTTATAAAATTTGTAAAGGCCTCCTCAAAATTTTGGTGCCTACAAATGCCCCCTCAAGGATGTATTATTTGATACATAGCTAGCAATGATGCATTCTTGATCACCTTAACTAGTAATTGATATGCTTTGGTGAATGTGCCAACATTTTTGTTTTTTTTTTTTTTTTTTTGTTTTTTTTTTTTTTTTTTTGATCCGACGTGTTCCTCTAACAAGCTTTATAACCGAGTTGCCTCAATATTCATTCGAGTTGAGTTGATATGGACTCACAATGGCCTGAATCAATAGAGATTGTCCCCTGAAATACCGATCACCTTCTTTTAGAGGCTTGGAGATATTCAATCAGATCATGGTTTTAGATGCCATTAGGCGAGCTCAAGTTAATAAGTCCAGACTTACTCAAAGAGTATTTTGAAATCCGATTGAAACCATGGACCTCTTTCACTTAATCACCAACAACAGGAGAGGCGACTTCAAGAAGGACTCTCCTTCAATAAACAGAGCGCACGACTGTTGTTGACGATGCCTCATTGATCATGTTGACAAACTACGAATATGACAACAAAGATGGATTTTTTTTTTTAATGGCATTTCCATCTAAGTCAAACATTATGATCCATATTTTTTGACTTGATCTTCGCTAAGATTTACTTGGCAAATTGAGAGCATCTAATCTCTGAGAAATTATCAACGTGCAATTTCAATTTGCAATCTTTATTCAAATTCCTTCGAGATTTTAAGGGAAACAAACGTTTGGCTTAGAATTGCTTAGACCTTCAAACCTTAAATATTTGAGCATTGTAGGCTGATTCACCTCAATTGTTGGAGTTGAATAAAAACTACAAAGGCCCATTGGACCCAAATGCTTAGTCCCATAATTTGATGCACCCTAGGTGCATAGGATCAAAACCATTTGATTACTTTACAACAACTAAAGAGTACTTGCAGGTTATGACTCTGAAATTGGACTCTTATAAGAGACAAAATTTTGTCACAAGAGACAAGGTAGTGGTCATTAAAGAAACCAAAGGAATTTTGAATTATTTAACTGATTGTTCAGTTACAATAAGCTTATGCGACTGTATCTCAACTTCAACACGCCACTGTGTGGCTTTCAGTCCATTGAAATTTTATTGCAACGGAACATTGGGGTGGAAAGTTGGGGTGCCGATATAAAACTGGAGTTTAATAAGTAAAAAGTATGGGTGTTGATATGATTTATATCCAAACTAAAACCCGAATGTTTCTTTCATGTTCTCTTCGATTGGAATCAATATTTCATCAGAGAAGACAGCTTTCAAATCCTTCATCCGGATCAACCGAAGGTGCCTAAGCGAGCTTTTGCTTCGAGGAGTTAGCCGTAGAATCGAAATCTAAACGTTTAGGTCTCCATCTTCGCCGATCCGGTTCAACGGTCCTAGCAATTGCAGGCGTTGCTTCAAAGGGTAAGGATGAAGGCATTTCTAGCTTCCTAGCTTGTTAATCCTTCTCGAATCTTGATGGATTTCGTCTCTCTCTTGCTTTTCGACGAAACCTTGAAGTGTTTCTCCGAGCTCTCTGATCGTCTCCATGGTTTTCGGCGGCTCTCGATCGTTCTTTTTCAAGCTTTCTTTTGCTTTGCTTCTTCCTCTTCTTGATCTGAGATCCGGTTTAAACCCAGAATTGAAGAAAGGTTTGAACGTATATATATGTTTTCGATCATTCTTGTTTGAGTTTTGGGGCTGATCTTGAGAAGTTCCACCATCGCATTCTTGACTGAGTCACCTCAGAATTAATTGAGTCCAGTTGCGCGTACTCACACTGGGCCGAGAACTTTTTTTTTTTTTTTTTTTTTTTTTTTTTTAACTTCACATTATCAGGAGATTTATTTCATTAGGAAATCTTTTAAAATCGATTCCTAACTTAGATAAAAGATTTGGAATCGAAATCTTCGATCAGACTTTTCTTCCAATTAAAACTCTTAACTTATGCAAAATTGGATCCGCAACTCCTTCCCATTCTTTCTTCTTTTATTTAACCTCTCTCCTCTAAACAGAGTTTTAGTTTCCTACAAACTCCACAACGAGTCCGAAAAACATTCGAACTCCAGTCTTCTCATTAATAGAGCGCACCACCAACGAGAGTTTTAATTCGACACATCACGTCTCATTGATGAGGGCTCTGTCTTCTTATAAATACAACCCAAGACTGCTACCAGTGATGGTTGATTCCTGAAGAGATTTGCAGCGAGTGTTTTTTTAATTCGACACATCAGATCTTATTGAAGAAGGCTATATTTTCTTATAAACAAAACACAACACAGATTCTTGGAAGGGGTTTGCAACGGTTCATAGGAGTGACGTTTACATCAGATCATATGTAAGTGATCTCTCCCTAATATCTGCCAAAGGAATCCTCATCCCATTTTTATTGGAAAGGGTTGTTTGTAGGTTCTTTCCAAGTTTTTGCTTCTTTCTTCTTGTATTGCTGTAATCCAAGGAAAGTTTTTTTTTTTTTTTTTTTTATAGCTTTTAAAACCATTTCTTCCTTTCCAGAAATTTTTTTTTTTTTTATTTAATTGTCTCAGGGCTGAAATTGAGGGATCCATATCCAACAATTTTGATGTTGTAACAGAGATCACGTTCATGAGCAAGTTGTGTTCCTTTCTCTCCTACATGAACTACCCATGTTAATGGTAATGATGAGGAGGTGACAACATTGATTTTTTTTTCAAGTAAATAATAATATGGCAAAGATGTAGTGCACCATAGAGGCAGGCCAGATCATAACTTTTGGGGATGTTGAAGTAAATGGTAATGTTGAAGAGACCTAACAGAGCATAATTTTGGGGAGAAGGAAGTCATGATTCTGTTGGCATATCTGATTTCTTCATCAGAACAACAAGGCTCACTTCTCATGGGTCCTGGAATACAGACATGAACATATAGTATGTGCAATCCCCAATTTTTCATTTAAAAAAAAAAAGGTTGCATCGGCTTCTCTTTTCATTGCTTTTGATAGTATTTCTAACATAGACTCGAAAGATTCCTTTGCTGCATTTGCTTCAGCATTAATACACTTGCCTAATGATCCTCCTATGAATATTGATGATTCTGAATTTCTTTCTTCATCTATCTCCAACACACGCGTAACTTTCTTAGGGATTGAAAGAACATCTGTACCTCTATTTCATATGTAGACGAGAATTCCATACATGGTATATGGAAGGATGATCATGAAATTCGTAGAAGAACCATGCGACGAACTCTTTGTCCAGCTAGTTGGCCAATCTCTAGCATAGCTGTTCATCAGTAGTGCTTAGGAGGTGACAACGTCAACTGGCTGACAAACGTCAATTGGCCAGAAAAATTACTTGAAGCAGGATTTGTTCAAACCGAAGAACCATGCGACGATCCATTTGTCCAGCTAGTTGGCCAATCTCTAGCATAGCTGTTCATCAGTAGTGCTTAGGAGGTGACAACGTCAACTGGCTGACAAACGTCAATTGGTCAGAAAAATTACTTGAAGCAGGATTTGTTCAAATCGAAGAACCATGCGACGATCCATTTGTCCAGCTAGTTGGCCAATCTCTAGCATAGCTGTTCATCAGTAGTGCTTAGAAGGTGACAATGTCAACTGGCTGACAAACGTCAATTGGCTAGAAAAATTACTTGAAGCAGGATTTGTTCAAAAAGAAGAACCATGCGACGATCTATTTGTCCAGCTAGTTGGCCAATCTCTAGCATAGCTGTTCATCAGTAGTGCTTAGGAGGTGACAACGTTAACTGGCTGACAAACGTCAATTGGCTAGAAAAATTACTTGAAGCAAGATTTGTTCAAACAGAAGAACCATGCGACGAGCTATTTGTCCAACTAATTGACTAATCGCTAAAGCAATTGTTCATCAATAATGCTTAAGAGTGGACAATGTCAATCGGTTGACAAACGTCAATTGGCTAAAGAATCACTTGAAGTAAGATTTGTTCATATAGAATAACCATGCAACGAGCTATTTGTCCAGCCGGTTGGCCAATCTCTAGCATAGCTGTTCATCAGTAGTGCTTAAGAGGTGACAACGTCAACTGGCTGACAAACGTCAACTGGCTAAAAAAATTACTTGAAGCAGGATTTGTTCAAGTAGAAGAACCATGCGACGATCTATTTGTCCAGTTAGTTGGTCAAGCTCTAAAGCAGTCATTTATCATTAGTGCTTAAGAGTGGACAAACGTCAATTGGCTAATCTCTAGCGTTATAGCACTATTGAACATGATGGATTTTTATTCATACTCTTATATACTTTTAGTCAATGTGACACTAGTATCTAGTAAGACTCTTTTTTTTTTTTTTTGAATAAATGTGTTTATTCTTTTCTTTTTCATTGAAATTTCGCAGAGATGGCGAGGGACACCCTTTCCAAAGGTTTAAGGAATAAGAATCGTTCCAAACGAAGCTTACCGCGTGAAGGTTGGGTAGATGACCATGCAGATCCTTCTCAGAAAGGAAAATGGCTTTGTTTTCCCCATGTTATGATATCTGGTCATTCAAAAAGAGGAAATATTTCATCTATGGAGCTGAAACTTGCAGTGCACACACCGATGACTGGTCCTTTGAAGGCACATGATACAGAAAGGGACACATCACTTGATTTGACAGCTTTGAGTAAATATCCTTCAACGGTTGACCTACTTCCTGGAGATGAGATTGATACGGAGCGTCAGCCATCTTTATGTCATCCTCCACATCATGATCGAACTCGTAATTGTCCACAGGCTGTTTTGGCACAGAAAATCATGCAACGTTTCACTCGATGGGGTTCGGATATTGAACCTCGAGGCGACATTCGATATCTCAGTGATTTTTGGGACTGGAGTTTGGATGTGAGCCATAAACTACAAAGCAGAAAGTCGACAGCTTCCCTTGGTGAAGCTATATTTGCAGCTAGTAAGGAGTACAGTCGTCCTAATGGTATGTACCGGGCTTTGTGTGAGTTTTGGTGTCCCGAAACCAATACTTTTGTGACAGGTCGTGGGGAAGTTGGCATTTCTTTATGGGAAATGCAGAAGATTTCTGGGCTTTCTATCACCGGTGAGTATTATGAAGAAGTAGTACCCAGTCTCAATGAACTCATGGGTTGCAACGGTGTTTCAGGACTTCCTCTTTCCTGTCAGTATCTGTTCAAGGCATATGTTTTACTGATTCTTGAAAAAGGGAGTGATTGTGTTAGTCACAGTGAGTGGCTTGATTTCTAGTATGTTAAAGCTGAACGAATTTCTAATCCTCGTCTGACAGTAGAGTATAAAGAAAGGGCAAAATCGTTCTACATTAATCGTAATGGCCGTCAGTATCCTAGAACAAAATTACAAAGACCCTTTTCTTCTCGAGTTACTTTGGCTAAGGGGGGTCGTAAAGAGGGAGAAAATCCATTTATCAAGCTCGGTTTTCTTGCAAATCAGAATGTTGAAGATGAAGCTATGACAGCTGCATACCTCTCCTTGTGGTTGTGTCGTTTTGTTCTCCCTTGTGAAAATGGTGATGTTATTCGTCCAGGTACTTTCAAGATAGCAGCATTGATGACTCGAGGTACTACCTTCAGTTTGGTACCTCCACTTCTGTGTTGTTTGTACAAGGGTCTAACTCAGACCTATTGGGGTATGAAAACACAGAGTGTTGTAGGTGCTTCCACGAGTTATTGTCCTCTTCATTACTTGTTTGGGTGGGTTGGACTTCATTTTCCTCGGGGAGTATTTGGTAGCATTGATGCTGACTTTGGACCTCCGTATTTGGTTCGCACAGCTGGTGTTTCCAACTCATACTTTTATTGGGAAGATAGTGCTAAAGATGCAAGGAATCTGATCAGCACCATGGATTCTAGTGATTTTAAATGGTATCCGGAAGAGATTTGGTAGCCAAAAGGTCATAGAAGGATGCGGACTGATGATGGTGATGATCCTTCTGAAGTTCAAGCTTTCATGATAAGCTGTCGTCCTGGATTTGTTATGTTTCGATATGGTGATGTTTGTGAGGTGGAAATGTATAGCCCTCACAGGTTTGCTCGTCAACAAGGCTTTCGTCAACGTATCCCCGGAACTCCGATTCCTTTCACAAGATCCGTAGATGGGATAGAGTTATATAGTTTATGGTTGTCTTTGACTCAGACCAAAAGTCGAGTCAACTTTTTTATTCCTCCAAAAGTACAAGACATGAACCTGCAATTTGATAAGAGTTATAAGGATTGGTGGGTTCAAGATGTACTACCTCACTTGGATGCCCTTGATTTCCGTCTTCTTGAAGATAGTGTCTCCGTTTCGAACTTTAATTTTGATGAAAGAAAAGGATTTGAAGATCGTAAGGCACGTCGTACTTTGCTTGCCACGCCAAAACCTTCTCGAAAAAGAAGAATAGAACATATACATATTGACGAAACGCAGAATGTCATTACGGATTCTAGATTGAAATTGCGTTTCAAAAAACTATTACCAACCCCAGCGACTACTCAGATGGAACAGGCCAACATTGTTGGGGTAAATGTAGAACAAGCTGTTCATAAATCAAGTCCAATGGGTTCTTTGAAGCCTGTTGTTCAGACTGAGTCTAAAGATACGAGTGTGACTCCAGATAGGCAAGAAGCTGAAGCTGAGAATGATGTGTCTCCTAGGAAAGGTAATTTTACACATTTTTTTTTCTTAGAAATTTCATGTTTTAAAAAAAAAAAAAAATGTATAATCTTTTGTTGATTTAATTGATCTCGCAGAATCATCAACCAATATACATTCCATTGCCGATTTGTTCGCCTCAGAAGATTTTCCAATCCTCCCTGTCTTCTCGGGTATGGGAGATGCTTGGAATGCCAGTCATTTTAGTAGAGGGCTTTCAAAATTGGTTGATACTGAAGATCCCTCAAAGAGTGATGGGGATGAGGTTTCTTCATGTCCTCATCAGAATTCTCGTGGCACTCCATCAACTTCAACTACACATACGGCTCCTATCGCATTAGCTTTACCTACTTCTAATAAGTTGGTTGGTTCATCTGTGATTGTTCCGAAGTCACATGGAATGCTTACTGTTTCTACCCAAACTCGACAAGCTTCTCTACATGCTAGTGACATCGACTTATGCGTTCAACAAGCATTACATAGAGCTCGTGATGAATTCCTTCGATCTAGAGTTGAGTTGATGCTTAATATAGGTTTTTCCAACCTAAGAGAATGGCAATCACTTCATATGCCTGCCATCATTTCTTCTCTCAAGGATGCTTTCAGAACTGATCCTATGCCTTTTGCTAACTACTTCGAATCACTTATAACTGGAGTAGAAGCGTATCTTTCAAGACGAGAGAAGGTTTTATCATCTTTGTCAGCAGATGATAGGGATCTTCAGCTATCTGTCTTAGATCAGGAAGCTCAACTAAAACGTCAATCAGTGGATAGTTTACGTACGCAACTGACTGAAGTTAAAGATAAAGAAGTTGAACTGACTAAACGAGAAGTTGAGATAGAAACTGAATTGACTCAGATCAGATAAATGCTACCACAAGTCGCTGCTTCTAAAGAATCTCTTAATACTCAAGTTCAGGAAGAGGAGGAGGCTCTACTTACTGTTGAAGCGGAGTGTACTCGCTTATCTAATGCTCCAATCATTGATGATGATGAAATAGCTGCTTGCGAAGCCGAGAGAGAGTCTTTGAAGAAGAAGTTTTGGAACCTTACTTCTTTATATTAAGTTTTATTTATTTATTTATTTTTTACTGTATAGGACTTAGGAAATTATATCATTGTTCACTTCATTTGAAATTAATAAAATTCTCCATTTTCCTTATACGAGTATATATATATATTTTTTTGATGTGGTTGAACCTGAAGTAACTTTACAGGTTGCCTACGTACCCAAAAACGGGATCAAACCATAACGTAGTTCAGATGGATGCTCTAAGTTTTGCCTAGACCGCCCTCTCGGGTTTTCAATCTAGCGAGCTCAATTCTTTTTTTTTTTTTTTGGACCGTTCACAGTTTTAACTCATGCGGGTCAGGAGTATCATGTAGTTTAAGCTCGTACGATAATGAGCATTGCTAGACAGTTTAGGCTCGTGCTGGGGAGCGTTGTCAAACAGTTTAGGCTCGTGCTGTGGAGCATGATTCTTTCAAGCATAGTATCGTTTGAGAAATTTCCGTTGATCGGACCAAGACGTAATCCTTCTGGTGTTACAAGAAGATATGCACCATTAGTGTATACTTCTTTCACTACATGAGGCCCATCCCATTTGGATCAAACTTCTTTCAGAACGGTGTGAGAGGATGATTGGTCGTTGTACAGCGAGAACTAAGTCGTCAACTTGAAAAGAACGTGGTCGAACTTTCTTATTGAATGCACGTGACAGCCGGGCTTGGTAACATTCTAGCCGTTGTTGTGCCTCCAATCTTTTTTCGTCCAATGCTTCAAGTTCAGCCAGACGTAACTTAGCATTCTCATCGCAGGTCAAACCTTCTTGGATTGCAATTCTTAATGAAGGTATCTGACATTCCAAAGGAAGAACAGCTTCAACTTCATAAACCAATGAGTAAGGTGTGGCTTGTGTGGAGGTGCGGTATGAGGTTCTGTATGCCCATAATGCTTCTCCAATTCGTTCGTGCCAATCTTTTTTCGATTTTGAAACAACCTTCTCAAGAAGCTTGCAGAGAGTTTTGTTAAAGGCTTCAGCGAGTCCATTTGCTGCGGCGTTGTACATTGTAGAACATCTCTGCTTAATGTTAAACTTCAGGCAGAATTGATCCATCAGCGCATTGCTAAAAGATTTCCCATTATGTGTCATGATATATCGTGGAATACCGTAACGGAAGACGATATTACTTTTGATGAAGTCGACAACCGTTTCTTTCTTGACCTCTCGAAGGGGAACTGCTTCTGCCCACTTAGAAAAGTAATCTGTTGCGGCGAGGATATAGAGATGTTGCCTTGAAGATTTTGGGAGTGGTCCAACGACATCAAGTCCCCACCCGTCAAAGGGCCAAGATGCGATTGTAGGATGCAATGGCTCCGGTGGTTGACGAATGTAATCTCCATGAAATTGGCAAGCTTTACACCTCTTTGCATGGTTTAGAGAATCTTTCACCATAGTAGGCCAGTAAAATCCCATCCTCTTCAGACTGTGATGGAGTTTTGGTCCTGACTGATGTGAACCGCACACTCCAGAGTGTGCTTCTTCTAAAGCATCTCGGATTTCATCATCTCCGAGACATCTCATTAAGATATCGTCGAAAGAGCGACGATATAACTTATCATTGAAATATAAAAATCGAGGTGCCCTACGACGTATTTTGATTTTGTGCTTTAGGTCGTCTGGTAGCTTCCCGTGCTGTAGATAGTCGATAAGTGGCTGTCTCCAATCTTTGACTTCAGCTATTTCAACAACGTTTGCTTCGTGAGACTCACAATTTTCATCTATCAAAGGAGGTAATACCCACCGATGGCAGATAGGGATACTCATTGTTTCTCCTTCCGGCATAGCCAAACTTGCAGCAAGACTAGCTAAAGCGTCAGCCTGCTTGTTTTCAGCTCTTGGTATATGCCTAATGATGACGTCTTCGAATTGTCTTACCAGTTGTACAGCATAGCAGTGATAAGGCACTAACTCATGCTTTCGAACATCATACTCTGTCGAGAGTTGGTTAATGACGAGTTGTGAGTCCCCATACACGTAGAGTTGGTGTAACTTCATCTCTAGCCCGAGTTCTAAACCAATGATCAGAGATTGGTATTCTGCAACATTGTTTGAACATAACTTCGTCAAGACAAACGAGAATGGCAATACTTCATTTTGTGGAGTGATAAAAATTACACCTGCCCCCGCTCCATCTCTTCTAGCTGCGCCATCAAAGAACATTCTCCAAGCTGGAAGCACATCAATAGAGAATACTTCTTCGTCGAGCAAGTCGTGAGACAATTCCCATTCAGCTGGAATAGGATGATCAGCAAGAAAATCGGCTAACGCCTGCCCTTTTACAGCCTTTTGAGGGATGTAAATAATTTCAAATTCTGATAAGAAAAGGGCCCATTTAGCTAGTCTTCCCGACAAGACTGGCCTTGTCATGATGTACTTGAGTGGATCAGCTCGCGCAGTGAGTCGGATTGTGTGCGACAACATGTAGTGCCGGAGTTTCTTTGTGGCAAAGATGAGCGCTAAACATGTCTTCTCAATGGGTGAATAGTTTACTTCTGCTCCAACAAGAGTTCAACTCAAGTAGTAGAGTGCACCTTCCTTTCCTTCATCATTTTCTTGAGCCAACAATACTCGTAGTGACATTTCTTGTGCACTAATATAGAGAATCAGTGGCTTTTCAGGAATTGGTGCAGAAAGAACAGGAGGCTTGAGAAGATACTCCTTGATGCTTTTCAGAGCATTCTCACAAGCTTCATCCCATTCAAATGATGTATCTTTCTTCATCAATCGACTGAAGGGATGACAACGCCCAGCTAAGTTTGAGATAAACCTACGAATGTAGGCAAGTCGACCTTGTAAACTTTTGAGTTCATGAATATTTTTTGGTGCCGGCATTTTTTGAATGGCTTCAATTTTATTTCGGTCGATTTCAATACCACGATGCCGAACCACGAATCCCAAAAATTTGCCCGAGGTAACTCCAAAAGCACATTTTAATGGATTCATCTTGAGCTGGTACCGTCGTAATCTGTCGAAGGTATCACGTAGATGTTGTAAATGATCTTCTCTTTTCTGGACTTTACTACTAGGTCATCAACGTAACATTCCACCTTGTCATGTAGCATGTCATCAAAGCTTTCTGCATAGCTCGCTGGTAAGTGGCACCAGCATTCTTAAGTCCAAAAGGCATAACTTTGTAACAATATATACATTTTGGGGTACGAAAGGCTGTAAGCTTTTCGTCTTTTGGCGACATTCGAATTTGATTGTAACCAGAAGATCCATCCATGAAAGACAAAGCTTCATGTCCTGTGGTTGCATCAACCATAAGTTCTATGATTGGGAGTGGAAAATCGTCTTTCGGACATGCATTATTCAAGTCGCGAAAATCGACACATACTCGAATTTGTCCATTCTTCTTTCTTACCGGAACTATGTTTGAAATCCATGTTGGATACTTTACTTCCGGATGAACTAGCTTCTATCAGCTTGTTGACCTCTGTCTCAATCTGTGGTATCAACTCTGGTCGAAAACGACGTTGTGCCTGTTTTATTGGGCGAACTCCGTGTTTAACGCGAGTTGATGAACAACGATCTTCGGGTCAAGTCCTGGCATTTCTTTGTAAGTCCAAGCAAATACATCTCGGTACTCTTGTAGCAACTTGAGGTACTCGACTTCTTCATGCTGGTTTAGAAGAGTGCTAACGAACGTAGGTCGCGGCTCTTCAATTGTCCCTAGATTTATTTCTTTTAAGTCATCTACAGTGGCTTGTCCGCCTTCTTCAAAGACCGGTGGAGCATTTTCGAGTTCTTCATCTGACGACGTAGAATCTTCTTCAGGAAATTCCTCGATGGTAATATGATTTACCGAAACGACATCTTCAGAATTGTCTGTTTCAACAGTTGAAGTTCTGCTGTTGCTCGTTTGGTTTGTGAGGATGATGGTGCGTCGTTTCACAACCAATGCATCTGATATCGAGACTTCTAAAGTCGTTTGTCGTTTCATGCGAGATGGAATAGTGCTATGCAAGCCACTACTATCTTTATGCTCCATATGTTTATTCATTGGTTTAGGTCGACGTCGCGATTCCTTTCGTATTTTTACCCCAACATTCTGACCAAGTCTAGATATAGCAGACGCACGAGGTTTATGAATCCGTACATCATGATGATCATCTAAAGCACCTAATCGGTCAAAATACCGACGTGGTCGAGATGTGGCCACCCATTCGATCAAAGACCGATGTTCGTGGAACTGGTGTTCTTCAGACTCATCAATGATTTCTACTGTAGTATGTTGCGAAGCAGCCGTCTTCATCTTAGAAATTTTGATTAGAGCTTCTGACGTATACCTAGCCCCGCTCGTGTGAATGAAACCTTTTCTCCAACTCGAACGAGTTTGACTTGTGTTGAAGTTAAACCATGAATTTGATCAGTTGGTAGTAGTTCACCCAATCGTACAGGTTCACCTTTTCCGTAACCAGCAATTTCGAATAACTTTGAAGTTTTAGGACCGAACCAACTTTTGGACTCTACTTTTGCGAGGTTGTCTTCATGGTTCTTCGTAATTGACGTAGTTGGGACAACGTTTTCCACTGGTGTCCTCACTATGTAAGATTTTTGGAGAGGTGTAACCGGGAATGTCAACTCTTCTTTCAACGTCTCCAATTCGATTTTAGAGACAGAAGGTTTAGTCTTTGAAGAAATCTCTTCGAAAGGTGATTATCCTGGCTTTCGTTGCGATTGTGGCACGTAACGAAGCATTGGGGTTGGCAATACAACTGTGGATGACGCGTCCACCATTGATTGACCCACTTTCATTTGTCGAGTTTCTGGTTCTTGCTTCTTACTCCGTTCTTTTTGAAGCGGAGGACCGGGAGAAATCTTATCGACGTCATTCATAGCATGCTTTCCTTTGTCAGATTTTTGTTTACTCGAAGGAGGTACCGAAACTGGAACTGCTTCTTGAATGACATCCCCTTCAAAATAAAATTTCGCATCTGCAAAATACGTTTCTGCCTTGTCAAACGGTTGATCTTCGGCTATTACACGTTTCTGCACACCATCTTGGTAATACTTGAAACATTGATGTAGCGTGGATGGTACTACCCCAGTTTCTTGCAACCACTGTCGGCCGAGAAGCAAGTGATATGAAGTTTTACAATCAATCACGTGGAATAGCGCTGTTGACTCCAAATCTGCAATAGAGAGCTTGACTCTTATCATGCCGATCACTCTTTGACCTCCCAAGTTGAAGCCCTGAATCATCAACTTACTACGAGCAAGTTGATCCGATGAGATGCCAACCTGTTTCATAGTACGAATTGGCATGATGTTGACCGCAGAACCACAATCCAGGAGGATTCTTTGAATTTTAGTTTCCCTCACATAACCTGTAACATAAAGCGGCCTATTGTGAGGTCGAGACCCCAATTGGAGATCCTCGTCGGTAAAGGTGATTGTGGCCATGCACAGACCATCTTCTGGTAGATCTATGTTGGGTTGAACTTCTTGCTTTGATTCAGTTGAGCTTTGCTTTGAAGTAAGCTAAACTTTTTGAAATTTACTGGACAAATCCAAGTCGACCTGCGAATCTTCTGTTTCCGAGGTGTTATTGTCTTTCTCCAGTTTCTGGTCTCCATCACAGGAAGATCCAGAATGTTCTTCTGATCTACTATCGATATCATCTTCAAGAACCTCCGCTTCCACTTGATGACATGAAACCGTGCAGACTTCCTTTAAGAGCTTCCTTGGTAAGAATTCTAAAAGAGTTACCGGCACACGGGGAGGTTGTTGAAAGATATCTTCAGGGTCTGCGGGCGGAACTCGGAAAGCCTTCTTCTTTGTTACTCTCTTTTCGTTTCTTTGACCCTGTACTTGGTTTTGACTTTCTTCTTTTTCTTTGGCTTCGAAATAGAAGGAGTCGGCACATATGTAGGACGTCTTTTTCGACGAGTGACAACTGTCCACCCTTCATCATCAACTGAAGTAGACTCTGAGATGTCTGACTTTGATTTTGAAGCCGAATGAGATTGTAGTCCTTGTTGGAGTGAAGTGGGAAAGTGATGAATGATTTTCTTTGATGTGGCCTTGCCCCCAGCGTGGGATAGGCCTTTTCAACATCAAAATGTACGGACATGAGTTGTGATGGTTTAGGTAAAATTTTGGTAATCTGAGGAGATGGAATTGCGTAGCATACTGACTTGTCAAGAGTATTGGATCAAAAGATCCAAAAGTGACAGAGGTCATGTTGGAAGTAGCAACATTTTCAACACAGTCAAGTTCAATTTTCCCTTGACGTGCCAAATCCATAATCTTCTCCTTAAAAACGAAGCATTTTTCAATCGGATGACTGATCACCCTGTGATAGCGACCATACTTGGATCATTGTCGCGACCTGCTTCCTCGGGTCGTTTGGGCACTGGAAGTTCAATGAGCTTTAATTTCAGCAACTCTTCGAACATGCCCAAGACATCAGCATCAGGAAAAGGGTACTCTTTTGCTCAAGCTCTTTGAGAGTCTTCCAAGCTTTTCCTTTTTCTTGTGTTGAATCAGCTCGTGGCTGATCTTCTCTTCTTTTACCTGTGATTTTGACAGGTTTGCTGGTAGTGGTGGATAAGACTTCTTTAGTTTTGAAGGACTTGCCATCCTTCTTTTCTTGCCTTCGAGGCTCGCTTGGTTGTGGAGTCTGATGCACAGCTATACTCTGCTCCATATCATGGGCTCGAGTAGCCAGCTCTTCAAAAGTGTGTGGTTTGATTCCTTTCAAAATGTAAAGGAGTTGCCAGTGCATCCCCTGAACACACATCTCGATAGCAGAAGATTGCGAGAGTCGATCCATACAGTTGAGGGAAAGATTTCTCCATCGCTCTATGTACTCGATGACTGGTTCATCCTTCCTTTGTTTGACAGCGGCGAGCTCCACCATACTTACTGTTCTTTTAGTGTTGTAAAAGCGGCCAAGGAACACCCTCTCAAGTTGATCCCAACTGTCTATTGAGTTGGGTTCCAAGTCAGTGTACCAATCAAACGCATTGCCGCGGAGGGAGCGAACGAATTGTTTTACCATTGTTGCAAGTTTCGATGAAGTGGGCAATATGTTGCTTTGGATTGCCTTTTCCTTCGAACTGTTGGAATTTTGGTGGTTGATATCCCGCTGGAAGACGCATTTGTTCGATACGTTGAGTGTAAGGTTTGGAGTAAACCAATGAAGACTGTGGCATGCCCCCATACTGAGCACGAATAGTGTCAGTAATCATTGCTTGCAGTTGTTGAACAGAAAGCGAAGCGACAGACCCCTGTGGTGGATCTCGAGTAGCTTTTCGTGAACCAGAATAGTCTGCTCGTTGTTCCTCTTCGTGCGGAGCCATGTATGCTTCAGGGGTGAATCCTGGAGGATGTGAAGGTCCAGCACTCGACTCATTGTCTTTGTCTTTCTGCTCCAAACGACTGGCGAGAGTTGCAATTTGAATATCTTTTTCTTCCATTGCTTTTGTTAACTTGTTGATGGTGTCTGCCATCTGAGTAACTTGTTCCTCCATTGTTAGCGCTCCAGCTGTCATCACTGCTCTGATGGATGTGTGAGTTTGCGACGGAGAAGTAATCGATAAAGATCTAGATGATCCCTCGCTTGACTTCGAATCAGATCCAGAATCTGACGAGTTGTCTTCTGCCACGTCCGCCTATGATTCTTTCGTGGTAAGTGCCGTTTTTGTGGCACGTTTCTTGGAGTGATGCTGGAGAGGCTCCATTAGCTTGATTCCACCAGTCTTTGTCTTTGTTCGTGTCACATGATGATCGCGACTAGTAACTTGATCAGATTCAAGATTGGAAGAAAGGATTTTCTTACCTTTCTCAGTAATGGCAGATGCGATAGCGTTGACGTTGCGAGATGCCATTGATGCTTTAGGTGATGTTCTTGCAGTTGACTAAAAGATGAGAGGTTGAGATGGTCCCACCGGGCGTGCCAGAAATTTGTCGACAATAAATTTCAACGGATCTACCTCGAGATCCGTGAAAGATAATCGCAAATGATTTTATTGATTTTTGATGAAATGTGGATACAGATCTCAGTGTTTCCTCTGATTAACAGTCAAGTACAAAAATAGTGATGACGTATATAACTTTTCTTCTCTCCGAGCTTCGCACTTTATCGGCTGAGGAGGATGCTTTGACGTTGGCTTTTTCTTTGTGCTTGATCTTCTGTAGAGACTTCTGTAGATTTTCTTCTCTCCGGGCTTCGCGCTTTATCGGTTGAGAAGGTTTTCTTGGCTTCCGGAGAAGGGCTTTATGCTTGATCTTCTCTTTAGTCGGAGTCCGGATCTCTGAAGAACCTTACTTTGTCTCTGGAGGAGGGCTTGAGAGCTTCTTCTTCTCTAGAGGGAGAGTTTCTGTCTTCTGAGAGAAAGTGATCCAGATCCCCTCTCAATGAGAGAGGCTCTTGTATTTATAGACTTAAAAGTAATTTAGCTTTCCAATTATACCCCCAATTTAAAGAAGTTTAATTGATTTATTTAAAAGGCTAAATTTGTCCAAATCCAATTTTAAGGGTTTTATGGATTATTATTGGGCCGAACTCATTTGTTTTGGTGTAAGGCCCAATATTTTAATGTGTGGATCACTTGTATTTACTGAATCATGGGCTTTATCTGCGAAAACCTAAAATCCAGGCTGTAAGAGGCACGTTCCCATTTGATGGACTCAATTTGGGTTTGAGGTCCATTAATAAAATTAAGGATTTTTTTATTTATAAAATTTGTAAAGGCCTCCTCAAAATTTTGGTGCCTACAATGCAAAAGAAAATAAAATTAAAAAAAAAAAAAAAAGGAGGAGGAGGAGGATGTTACCTGTATGCATGTATCACTTCAAGAACCAATGTGTTGCTGCCGATTTCGCTCGGATTGCATCTAGGTTGAACCTCTAAAGCTAGAGGAAGAAGAAAGATATATGTATATATTTTTAGATGTCAAGTGCGATATCTCGAGCCTCTGTTAAAAAAAAAAAAAAACTGAATATTGGAGATTTGAAGGCGTCTTGTTTCAAGATCGCATAGTCTTAATTGACTCTATGATTAACCTATAGAATTCCTACTTCCACTCCTCTATGATCTCCTCAATGGACCATTCCATTCAACAACTAAAAAAAAAAAAAAAAGGAGATCATCGCCCTGTTTGAACTTATTTTTAAAAAAAATAAATAAATAAATAAAATAATAATAACCCAATTTCTATCGTTTCTTCAGCATAGATTGAACAACGTCCTCAACTTATGATCTACGGACGCTTATCCTTGGTTTGGATCAGATTTAAACGAACCCAGACGGTTCGTTTGTGGGTAGAGGCCGCAGCCCCTGTTTTGGGCAAAAAGAAAAAAAAATTAAGAAGAAGAAGGAGAAGAAGAAGAGGGTACCTGAGGGCATGTAGTAGTCCAAGAATCGTTGTGTTACTGCAAATTCCTTTAAGAATCAGCCACTAACAGCAGAAGGATTGAAAGATATTCGTCTAATCGGCTCGATCAGTTTGTAGAAGAAGAAGTCTTTCTTGGACACGGTTGTGGGGCAGAGACGTGAAGAAGAAGAGGAGAAAAGAAGGTTGGAGAGAGATGAGACGATGAGAACCGTCGTTACTCACCAAAGAACAAAGAGAGAGCCTCGATTCGTCGAACTCTCAAGAACGTTTTGCAGCAACGATGAAAGAGATTTTGGATTTTTAGTATGGATACAACTTATATCAGCACCCCAACTTTTTACTCCTTAAAACTCCCATTTATATCGGCACCCCAACTGTTAATTGTTGAAGCTCAAATGTTTTACACAAAGCCGTGAAAAAATGGGTAAAAAAGAAAGCAAAAAAAGGAAGATAGTAAGCTAAGCTTACTAAATTAGTAAGATTGAAATCTTACTAAGGAACCTTGGTTCACTTTCAATAAATTTGGGGTCCATTGTAAACCCATTTAAAGTAGCCCAAACGGATACAAGACGACTAGTGTCATAAACCAATTCAAATGGACCCTAAGGCGAAGGTACCGTGGAGATGGGTCAAACAAAAGGAGGCGAGGATGACTAATTTTTGGAGAAAAATTAAGATGGTTCCACAAAGGAGGAACGATTCACATTCTGTTTCTTCTTGAAGCATCTACACCATACAGGTTGAAGGGTCAATGTTTTAAAGAAAATGAGAATATGAGTGGGTAGCGCTCGATTCCATACATCTCGAATATAAAACCCATATATGTAACATCATAACAGTGTTAAAATGGTTGGGTTCAAGAAAATGATGAGATGAGGGATTGAACCCATACATCTCAATACACCAAGACTTTATAGGCAAGGGTGCTGTTGATCAAAGAGAATGAAAAAATGGGGGTTTGATCCCATACATCTCAAAGGTACTAGGGTGAAGTTTTGAATTAGGATATTTTAAGGGGATTGTTCCAATGCAAATCAAGAGCACAATTCCTGAAGTTTGAATATTTTAAGTGTTTATCCCATGCACCTCAGAGATACTACCTTATGAAGTTGGATATTGTAGGTCCATAAATAATCACTTTCGTTCTGAACTCATGGGCCGAAAAGTATTCCAATTTCCAAGTCCCATACTTAAATCTACAGCAAATCTGTAAAAGATGCATGGTCACAATGTTCTTCAAATTTCGACACTCATAATTTTCAAGTTTAAGTCCTATACAAAATAAAGTTAATTAATAACTGTGGAAGAGGACCCAAATTCTCAATGGGAGAATGGAGGCATTAAATATATCTATATTTGTTAATAGTGGCACCCTCATCTAAAGAATCAATGGTACATTATCGTCCGATATACTTTCGACAAAGCACCCTTGAGGGGGCATTTGTAGACATCAAAATTGAAATGGGGCCTTGTCATTTTCTAAATTAACGAAAGTCCCTTAAATTAAAATTGGGCCCATAAGTTTAAATTGAGGCCATTGATTGGGACAGGACACATATAGTTTGGATCTGGGCTTCGCAGATAAAACCTATGATCTAAATAAAAATCAAGTGATTCACACATTAAATATTGGGCCCTACACCCAAACAAATGAGTTCGGCCCAATAATGATCCATGAAATCCTTAAAATTGGATTTGGACAAACTTAGCCTTTGAAATAAACCAATTAAACCTCTTTAAGTTGGGGTATAATTGGAAAGCTAAATTATCTTTAAATCTATAAATACAAGAACCTCTCTCATCGAGAGAGGATCTAGATCACTTTCTTTCAGAAGATAGAAGCTCTCTCTCTAGAGAAGAAGAAGCTCTCAAGCCCTCCTCTAGAGACAAAGTAAGGTTCTTTAGAGATCCGGACTCCAACTAAAGAGAAGATTAAGCATAAAGCCCTTCTCCAGAAGCCAATAAAATATTTTCAACCGAAAAAGCACGAAGTTCGGAGAGAAGAAGATCTATAGAAACCTCTACAGAAGATTAATCACAAAGCAAAGACATCGTCAAAGCATCCTTCTCAACTGATAAAACGCGAAGCACATAGAGAAGAAAAGTTACATACGTCATCACTATTTTGTATTTGACTGTTAATCAGAAGAAACACTGAGATATGTATCTCTTTTTTATCAAAAATCAATAAAATCATTTGCGATCATATTTCATGAATCTCGAGGTAGATCCGTTGAAATTTATTGTCGAAAAATAAGTTTTTCTTTTTTAGAACGAATCTTACAGTTTGAAATTGGCTTACTACTTACAAATTCCAAAAATCAAACTCTTTTTTTTTTCCATAAATATATATTGTTATGATTTTCCAAGCAACTTGGGTTGTTTGCGGGTTGGGTAGAGCCCAAATCCGAACCAAACCATATAGCACTCCAATCCTAGTCAACCCAATCCAAGAAATTAAATTTCCAACAGATTTGACAAAAATGATAAAGAGAAAACAAAGACAAAAATTAAAGGAGAGATGTCCAACCTTGCCACCATAGAAGTTAAACTGGAGAAGGCCATTGTTTCCTATCATGGGTTTTCCTCTGCTCACATGGTACATTGCAAAGGGAATTTGGGGAAGTGAATATGCCAATCCAATTACGCATGTTGAGACCACGTATCTGTAAAGGAAAGAAAACAAAAACAAAAAAATATTCAAGGTATGTAGGGGCACTTTCGTAATTCAAACTTTAAGCCCTCACTCTTTTGAGAAATAAGTTTATAGGTATTAGGGCTATAACCTAGTTGGACTAGCTTGAACTCAACCCGATTGATGGACCAACTTGGGCCAAGCTATATATGTAGAAGATGAGTTAAGCTTGAGTTAGAATATCTCAACTCGAACTCAATTCGGATTGAGTGGGTTGCCCACTCAATCTTTTGTGGTTATTAGTAAATAAGCATTTTTATAATAATTATATTTTAAAATACTTTTATTGGAAAAATTACCAAAACGGTACAGTTTTGGAAAATATTTATCAAAACGGTACACTGTAGCAATTAATTCCGAAAACGGTAAATTTACCGTTTTCGGAATTAATTTATTTTACCAAAACGGTAAAAACAGTAATCCAATACTTTTTTATTCCGAAAATGCCCTTTTGTTAATTTTGACTGAAATTACCATTTTATCCTCGCCTCTTTTATAAAAATGTCTGTAATTTCAGTTGAAAGGGTTTCCTTGTTCTGCAAGTCCAAGACGAAGAGTGCCACCTCCATCTCTCTCTCTCTCTCTCTCTCTCTCTCTCTCTCCATTGGGGAGATCTTGAAAACATTGTAAGTTACCCTCTCTTTCTCCTCTCTCTCTCTCTCTCTCTCCGTTGTGAGAACGTGAGAAACTTGCAACTTTCTCCGTATTTATCTTTCTTTGTTGTGGAGATTCTCCGTTGGGGAGATGTAGAAAATATTGCAAGTTTCCCTCTCCCTCTCTCTATCTCTTTCCATTGTGGAGAACGTGAGAAACTTGCAAGTTTCTCCAGATTTGTCTTTCTTTGTTGTGGAGATTGTTAAAATAATTTCGATTCAAGTCTCTTCTATCTCTCTCCGTTGTGGAGATTTTGAGAAATTTGAATCGAAAGTGTTTGTGTTTGTGTTTTGGAGTATTCGAACCCTAAACTTTCCATAATATTTTGTCCAAATTCTTTTTTGACTTTTTATTAAATATTGTCATTATTTGCTTGTTGTTAAATCTCTTTCAACAGGAACCTTGGAAAATTGA
Organism: Akebia trifoliata; assembly: GCF_017979445.1. Lineage (NCBI taxonomy): Eukaryota > Viridiplantae > Streptophyta > Magnoliopsida > Ranunculales > Lardizabalaceae > Akebia > Akebia trifoliata. The sequence goes on along the minus strand of NC_141381.1, from coordinate 5,146,630 downwards.
ATACTTCAAGGTGACAATTTTATTTGATTTTAATTTATAATTTTTTTGTTTCTACCAATGGAATGCAAATTATTCATAGTGAAAGTTTATTATTGATGAATTTAATTACGTTTAGGGGAAAAAAGATGTAGTCCTCATATCATTAAACCATGATATTTTCAGGATAATGAAAGGACTGTAACAAGGTGTTTTTTGACATAAGATCAAAACTATTTTAGTCAATGTCAAAAGGTGCTTTTTGACATAAGATCAGAACTATTTTAGTCAATGTCAAAAGGCACATTTTGACATTAGATCAGAACTATTTTTAGTAAAGTCAGAAGGAGATCAGAACTATTATAGTCAATGTCAAAAGGCTCCTTTTGACATTAGATCAGAACTATTTTACTCAATG